>NC_053140.1:58444984-58748175 GCF_016808335.1 Panicum virgatum | reverse complement strand
TATGGTGAGGTATAGGATAAGTGAGAATGCATATAATGTGCAGCATGTATCAATACACGTACAATACAAAAATCAACCACAAGAATCAATAGTATTTTTTTTTCAACGAGTAGGTGCCCACCGGTGCTTTTATTTCAATAAGACTAATTATATAGTTTACTATATAACTTTGTGATATCCTTAAGGAAACTTAGAAGCACGCATGCGAGAGTGAGTCTTGAATGAGATATTTATTGTACTTTTTTCCATAAGCCATTTGTGATTAGTTTTTAAAAAAAATGTGAGAAAATGCTAAATAAAGTACCAAACAATGCTAAAGATGAGGTAAGAGAATACACATAACACACAAATTATAAATGTCACTACAGAAAAAAACAAATGGGAATTGAAGAAAATAATCTAAAGTAGCAACGCTCCTTCTCAAGCTATCCATCCACATGTAATGTATCCATCAAGCCGAAATATTCTCATTGGTCGCTACGTGTCGTCTTATTATAGTCTCAAACACGTTAATCTTGTAAATCATGCAACCAATTATTTTTTAGATTATACATCGTTGTAACCACCACAATTTGCTAAAACTAAACCAGCTATATAAATGACTCCTCCTTTGTATAAATATGTGGTATCCATCAAATCTTGTGTCTTAACAATTCAATTCACGAAACCTAGCCATGTTTAGTTCCCAAAAGTTTTCCTATAATACCTATCACATCGAATCTTCGAACATATGCATGGAACAATAAATGCAGTTGAAAAAACAAATTTAACTGTAAACAACGAGATAAATCTTTTAAGTCTAATTAGTCCATAATCAGACATTAATTGCCAAATAACAACGAAAGTGCTACAGTACTCAAAGCTAACATGGCCCGAAAATCAAACAAATTTAAATGCACAAGAACAAGTAATCAATTATTGTGATACACAATTAACTAGTATTATACCTATCTTTCACTAAATGATTTTTGTGTTGGTGAAAATTAAAAAGTTTGTTGGTTGCAATTAATGCATAGTTATTTAGGATATCTTTTGAAATGGACAGTGAAATGAAAACCCGACCATCTGTACACACTATCTTCAAGACGTTCGTCATCTTTTGTAAATGCAGTTACGTTTAACTTCTTTAGGTGGGAAAATGCTAAAGATAATATGATACAAGGAGACAAAAGATGAAGTAAGGTGTGAGATACAATGGCTACAGATTATGTCATCTGAAGAGGAAGTTTTCAAATAAAATTAAAGGAAAGCCCCGCCCAACAACATGTGCATCCCCAAGCAAGTGCGGACGTCTTTGGGCTGCCGGTGAGCTGGCCGCTGCAAGTCTCCCATGCACGGCAACCCCGCAAGGGCTGCATCCAATAGAAGCATTCCACGTCGTCGGGGCCACCGCAAGTCCCCAAAGTACCCAACCGTGTAGGCTTCACGCAGTGCGTGTAGAGAAACTCCTCCTCCGTCGTAAGCAAAGCCTCCGCTACCCACCGCAGCTTCTAGCCGTTGGATCAGGAGGAGTCTGTATCGGACGGCCTGGAATCGTTCCAACACTCGGTCCTCAGTCGGCGCGCCGGCGACACGGACATCCTACGGCGCCGAAACAGCTACGCGCACCCTGTTTTTCCACGCGCAGACTCGCGGGCCCACGCCTCATCGATACAGCCAAACATGTGGTTTCGTCTCCGTTTCTTGAGCGGTCAAATTTAGCACGCGCCGAAGTTTTGCACCAACGTCACAAACACATTACATTGACATGTGGGCCAGCTCTCTATGGCCCACTGTCAGGGACCGGGAGCATGCACATAGAACCCTCACCTGAAATGGTTGGTTATATCTCCATGACAAATGGGCCCATCTGTTACCGGGCCCACGCGTCTGGGAGAGATGTTGATCGTGCGCCAGGGGCGAGAAGTAGGGTGGCCGAGGAGAGGCTGGCGTGGGCGGTGGAGCGCTCCCCACAGCCCCCGGCGGCCGCCACGTGTGCCACGCAGCCGCATCTCGGTTCCCTCCGCTCTCCTCTTCCCCTCATCCACCTCCTGCTTCCCCTGTTCGTCTGCTCAGTAACTGCACCCACCTCCACACCTACACAGAGAGACGGCGACACATCTCTCCTCCGTCCGTCGCCGTGTCTATCTGCATGGACGCCTCCGCCGTCTCGTCGCCACCGCACTCCCAAGAGAACCCGCCGGAGCACGGTGGCGCCCTGGGGGAGGCCCCGGCGGAGGAGATCGGTGGGGAGGCGGCGGATGACTTCCTGTTCGCCGAAGACACTTTCCCGTCCCTCCCGGACTTCCCTTGCCTCTCGTCGCCGTCCAGCTCTACGTTCTCGTCGTCGTCCTCGTCCAACTCCTCCTGCGCCTACACCAACGCGGCAGGAGGAGCTGGCGGCGGCGGCGCTGATGGCGCCGCCGGCGACCGGTCCGTGCCGGCATCGGCCGGTGAAGGGTTTGATGCGCTCGATGACATCGACCAGCTCCTCGACTTCGCGTCGCTGTCCATGCCGTGGGACTCCGAGCCAACGTTCCCCGAAGTTAGCATGATGCTGGAGGACGCCATGTTCGCGCCGCCGCATCCCGTGGGCGACGGCACACGTGAAGGTAAAGCCGTGCTGGAAGGGACTGGGGGAGAAGAGGCCTGCATGGATGCGGGGGCGGCGGGGGAGGACCTGCCGCGGTTCTTCATGGAGTGGCTCACTAGCAACCGCGAAAACATCTCGGCCGAGGATCTCCGCAGCATCCGCCTCCGCCGCTCCACCATCGAGGCCGCCGCCGCCCGGCTCGGCGGCGGGCGCCAGGGCACCATGCAGCTACTCAAGCTCATCCTTACCTGGGTGCAGAACCATCACCTCCAGAGGAAGCGCCCTCGCGACGCTTTGGAGGAGGCGGCGGGATTGCACGGCCATGGCCACAGCCAGCTCTCCAGCCCCGGGGGCAACCCCGGATATGAGTTCCCCGCCGGCGTCCAGGACATGACAGCCGGCGGCGGCACATCCTGGATGCCCTACCAGCAGCCGTTCACGCCACCTGCTTGCGGCGGCGACGCCGTCTACCAGAGCGCCGCAGGCCAATACCCTTTCCACCAGAGCTCCAGCACGAGCAGCGTGGTCGTGAGCAGCCAGCCATTCTCCCCGCCGGCGGTAGGCGACATGCACGCCGCGGGCGGTGGGAACATGGCCTGGACGCAGCCGTACGTGCCGTACCCTGGGGCTTCCATGGGCTCGTACCCTCTGCCGCCCGTCGTGCCGCAGCCGTTCTCCTCCGGATTCGGCGGGCAGTACGCCGGCGCCGGCCACCCCATGGCCCCCCAGCGCATGGCTGCCGTTGAGGCCTCGGCGACCAAGGAGGCCCGTAAGAAGCGCATGGCGAGACAGCGGCGCCTGTCCTGCCTGCAGCAGCAGCGCAGCCAGCAGCTGAACCTGGGCCAGATCCAGGTCCCCGTTCTCCAGCAGGAGCCGTCCGCTCGGTCGACGAACTCCGCGCCGGTGACGCCGGCAGCCGGTGGCTGGGGGTTCTGGTCGCCGGGCAGCCCGCAGCAGGTCCAGAACGCGCTCCCCAAGTCCAATTCCTCAAGGGCGCCGATGCAGCAGGTGCCGCGCTCACCGGAGTCGGCGCCGCCGCCGCCGCCACCGGCGAAGCCGGCGCCGGGTGCTCGGCAGGAGGAGAGCCCCCAGCGCTCGATGGCTGCAGATAAGCGGCAGGTGCTTGCATGCAGACCTTGACACCGCTATCTAGCACAAGATCTACATCAATCTCTTTCTTCTTCTGTTTGCTCCTGATAGACGCACATCGCTGTCCATGCCGTGCGATCGCGTACGGATCGACCGCGACGCGACGCGTGTTCCCCCGGAGTTCATGCGTAGATCTGATGAACATGTATGTGGTGGTCACGCAGGGGGCGAAGACGGACAAGAACCTGAGGTACCTGCTGCAGAAGGTTCTGAAGCAGAGCGACGTCGGGAGCCTCGGCCGCATCGTGCTCCCCAAAGTGAGACAGACAACGCCCTTCATGATCTACATCATATCTACCCCACTTGGGCATGCAAATCTTAAATTTCTAGATAGATCCGCAATTGTGCAGGCATGCATCCACTTGCAATTTTTTTAAAAATTAAATTGGCCTTGGATCTATGCTTTGCAAACACTTGAATCTGTTCTTCGCTTGCTGCACCGGTGGTTCGACATTTCTTCTAAAAGATGTCTCTCTTCTGTTTTGGACGATTTCAGAAGGAAGCGGAGGTTCACCTGCCGGAGCTGAAGACTAGGGATGGCATCTCCATCCCCATGGAGGACATCGGGACATCGCGCGTGTGGAACATGCGGTACAGGTGAGTGTCATTAGCCTAGGGATTTGCCGTTTTGGGATAGCCAATCGACCATGGGTGCTTAAATCCCCCCTTTTGATTATTTTTCTATAAGTCGTATTCTCTTCTATTTAATGTTTTGCAAAATTAAATTCCTAATATCTGACTCCTGTTTTTCTCTTCCTTCTTCCTTTTTTTTTTGTCTCGTTGGCTTTTCAACTCTACCCTGCCCCAACTTGCTGGGGACGGGTAGTCCTCATTTTTGTTGAAATTAAATTGTGTTCTTGGTCACTTGGGGGCAGGGAGTAGATAGCACCACACTGGCCACTGGGCCAGAAATAGTAAATGACATGAGTACTGAGATCACTGTGCGATGGTCCCTTTTCTTTCCCAATTGGGCAAGTGGGTCATATGAATATACGATGAGAATCTGGGAGCAAATAGTGGCATGCACTGCTGCTCCTCTACGTCCATTTTTGCACGCCATAAACGTGTTTCTTCCAGCTTGCTAATAACTTGTTCCAATAATGCAATACTGAGGGTCTAGGTCGTTCTTCTTTCTTAGTGGTAGTTCTGGGCAAATGTTTTCTGAAATGGACTGCTGACAATGACATGAGTGCCCCCATGCATGCAGGTTTTGGCCCAACAACAAGAGCAGAATGTATCTGTTAGAGAACACGGGTGAGTGGAAAACAAAGCATTACTTTACTTTCCATCATCTGGTCATTGCATAGCATTACGTAGTCGTCGCTTCTAAAACTTTCTTGTTTTTCTTAACTTGCAGGGGAATTTGTTCGTTCCAATGAACTTCAGGAGGGAGATTTCATAGTTATCTACTCTGATGTCAAGTCGGGCAAATATGTAATGTTCACCCTGTTTATTTATTTAACTTACTCGCCATGATTGTTTTAGATACATTGTATTCTTCCTATTACTCTGTACAAATCAAAGAAAATTCACTCTCCTCACATCCTTGGCCAAAGCAAAGTCAACTGCCTGAATAGATACAGCTGTTTTTGCATGCCACTGTTCTTATATGTGAATGGCAATTCTCAATCGAGTGGTAGCATCTTTGACATTGGTAGCGTCTTTGACATTGTTGTGCACTTAGTTTCAGCATATCGAGTGGTAGCATATTTGACCTTGCTTGTTGTGGACTTAGATTCAGCAGCATGCAGCTAATAACCTGAAACACTCTTCTGTCTATCAACAGCTGATACGGGGCGTGAAGGTTAGGCCGGCTCAGGAGCAGCAGGGCAACGGTTCCAGCTCGCTAGGCAAGCACAAGCATGGGTATCCAGGTCCAGAGAAAGCCGGTGGTGCTCCTGATGACGGCGGCGCCGACGGGACCAATAAGCCTGACGGCGGTTGCAAGGGGAGGTCCCCACAAGGTGTGCGGCGGGCTCGCCACCAGGGAGCCGCCTCCATGGCCGTCAGCATCTGAAGGGAAGGACAGCGACAGCCTCGCTCCATCCTCCGATCCACCATTGATCTGAAGTTAGCTAGTACACCTGATGATGATGACGGTCGTCACCCCGTCGTGTGTTATTAAGCATGTAGCTAGTGCGCTAGGTGATGATATTAAATCAAGTAGCCCGCCTGCTGTGACGCTAAACTGTTCATGGTTTGGTTTGTGTTGTGTTGTGTTGAACATCTGTCGTCAAGTAGTAGTCCTGTACATGGATCGTCGACATGCCTGAATTGTCGTGTCGTCGTCGTGCCATTCGGCTAACAACAAGACAGCAACAAATGCTAGAGCATCGTTTGTGTGTATGCCATGATGGTATTTGATTGGAATTGCACTATATGCATGATTAATAGTTGCAAGTGCTGAAGAGATGCAAGTGGGTATCTAATGGTGTTTTATGGGTCAATTAAATAATTAGAATGGCATGCCATTCTAGTTTATTTTTTCTCCTAAAATAATTACGCACAATGTCATTCTAGTTCATTTTATCAAAATTTTAGGTCGATCCAATAATCCAATATAAATATAGCTTGCACCCCTAATCGCAGGATACTAGGATAGCAGTGACGAGCAGAAACGTAGTAGCTAGCTACACATCTGCAAGTATACAAATATACAAAATAATGAACAATATATTTCGATAGCTACAGAGACAGTGGTAGTGATAATATTATATTATAAGCTTTGCATGGACATATGCCACCAAATACTCGTATGGTTATTCTCTCGTTGTCTGATTTTTTTTTAAAAAATAAAATAAAAACAAAAAGGGCGCGCCTGGTTGACTAGAGATCGATCATGCATGCTGCATCATCTATCATCAGTGCATCACTCAACCTGGTCGATTCCTGATGCATCCCTAGATTCTTCATCTGGACTAGACATGGGATGGGGGTGGCCTGGCATGCATGGCCGGGACTTGTTCGTGCGCATGCTTTCCCCCGTTTCGTGAGTGCTGTTGCTGCGGCGATCGACCGATCGATCGGTCCCGTGTGGCGGCGAGGCGCCAGCGGCCAGGCTGTCCGCGCCGTGGCGTCGCCATGTGCGGCGCTGGCGTGGGTAGGGAAGAGAGACACGACGGGATGGCGCGCTCCGGTTCGCCGGGGGGCGATATGATAAACTACTAGCGCGGCGCAGCCACGGCGGCTGGTCGACGGAGCTCCCTCCGGCCGCCATGTGCCGCGCGCTCAGCTTACCTTGGACGACTGACAAGCGTGGTAGGCCAAGGATTGGCGGGAATTCGTGGTGTGCTAGCTCCGTGTATATGCACGGTGATCATCATCCTTTGTTTCAAAAAAAGAAAGAAAGAAAGAAAGAAAGAATGCACGGTGATCATCGATCCCGCGCGCCCACCGGACGATCAGATGTGGCGGAGTTTGTGGTGGTTTGTTTGTGGGCTCTTTTTTCTTAGGTTTCTTTGATTTGTTTATTATTTGTTTCTCTCCTCTTTGTTTGAGAAAATACTATTGAATATCTGGAGGCTGTGGAAACAGGGGCGGATCTAAGAGGGGGCTCGAGCCCCCCCTACCCCTTGCGGAGCAGTGGATCCCCCTGAGCCCCCCCTTGATTTTTCTCGCCATTGTTGCAAGGTAGGAGGAGCTGAGATGCTGTTCTGAGGTTGAAGACGACCCTCCAGCCCCCCTACTTTAGAATCCTGGCTTCGCCCCTGTGTGGAAAGGGTTGTGATGTGTGTTCGTAAAGGATAAGGCAATGATGATGTGATCTGTTGGGTGAGCTCGCTCTGGAACCGGTGACGTGTGCTCGCGCCAACAATGAGATGCTCGGATGTACACTAGCTAAAAGAGAGCACAGCCGCAAGGTCCCGTATACATGGGTGTAGCCATTTTTAAGTGTAGGCTAGTTAGTTCTTCTTGGGAAAACAAAGCTAAGGTATATCCCTCAAGGATAACATAAGTATACACTCTTGATCGACGATATACCCTATATATGGGCCAAAGAGGTACACATTTAGAGAGCTGTTCTTCCTTCGTACTGAAATCTAAATGCATTTTGGTTTATCTTAAGTCAAATTATTTTGAACTTAACTAAATTTATAGAAAAAAATGATAATATTTTGAATGTCAAATGTGAATAATTAGATCTATTATGGAATATATTTTTATAATTTACTTATTCGATGTATACGATGTTAATATTTTTCTACATAAATTTAGTCAAATCTAAACTACTTTGATTTAGAATAAAGTAAAATGCCTTATATTACAGGGCGGAGAAAAGTACATGCAGTACTACTATTACTCTATGCAAAGTTGTATATCAGCATATGTGCACTGTATGCCAACAAGTCCCCACTTGGTCAAGCCTGGCTGATCTTGCCGTCTTGCGTAGAGATCGATCAAGAACGTACACATTACTCAGAAGTCAATGTATATTTCAGTTTCCAGACCGGAAGGGCGGGAGAGGGGCTGAATACTGGCAGTATACTTTAAATTTAATCCTAGCTCGTTTCTCTGCGGATTATCAGGAATTTTTATTGGACCTTCAGTCATGAAATTTGAAAGGTATTTCATCACCCAGACGGCCGGACGCAATTGAATCCCGGTCTCTTTGGTAGACTGTAACGTACTCTACTTCTAGCAGTCAATTCCCAAGTAACGACAGCAATGCCAAGTCTACGCGTGTACGTATGCACGTAGCGCATGCATCAGTCTAGATGACTAGATCCATTTCACGGGAACTTCTGACTAGACTTTGTTTCTGGCAAGCAATAGCCAGGGGCGGAGCCAGGAATTCCAAATGAGAGGGGCCAAACAGTCATTTGGAGGGGGCCAAAAGCTAATTAGAGGAATCATATAGTGTAATTTTGTATTTGATTAGAGATTCTAAGTTGAATTAATGGAGCATCAGGGGGGCTAGGCCCCTGCCCGCCCCCCATGTGGCTCCGCCCCTGGCAATAGCACGCTTCTTTTTTTTTTCTCTCTTGATAAGTACGCACGCATAGCATTTTTCTTATATATGGAAATCGACGGACAATTAATTTCATGGCTAAGTAAGGTAGCATAAAAAGTCAATATAAGATCTCTATACATGATGACTAGTTAGTGCTATGTCCATGTCCTGCCTTGGGGCTTTGTGAGTGTTAATGACTCGACATCCTGACTTATTATTGATTTTGTAAAATATGATCCCATTTCTTGGAACCCATCTCTCTTTTCTTTTCTTTTTTTTTGCTTGTTTGGACTTTGGATCCCATCTCTACATTGCGGCTATGCTGATATTTACATGGGCCAAGACAAAAAAAAGAGAGAGGAAAAGAACACCCACAAATTTCAAAAAAAGAAAAACTACTAGTCCACCCACCACGGCGCCAAGCGCCCAAGCCACCAACCACAAGCTATGGCCCATGGCCCTGTTGGCTTCAACGCCCGCCAACAAGGGATTTTTTTTATTTTAATCCTTTTTAATCTAATATTTTAATAATAACCCAAATAGATCTAAATTTCTAAGAACTAACTCTTTGGGTCGCGTCAAGTCCCGTGGCGCGACTCCCTGAAGGGTCACGCCACATGCTTCGGCGCGATCGAGCTGCCACCCTGGCACACGCGTGCCATCGAGTCTGACGTGGCAAGGCTGAGTCGCGCCACATGCATTGGCGCGACTGAGTCGTGCCATGCGGCGTGGCGTGACTCAGCCTAATACAAATCCACCCGGCTAGCCTTCTCTTCCTTTTTCTCCCATTCTTTTTTTCTCCACTCCCCACTCGACCCGACCTCCATGGCGCCGCCCCTCCCTCTCCTCCTCTAGTTCCACTCCATCCTCCACCCGATTCGAAGGGGAAACGAAGGAAAACCGATCCTTGAAGGTAACTCCTTCATTCTAACCAATTAGTATTTTTCTATTTCACGGATTTTTTAGGATTTGAGTTGGTTAGGCTCTGAGACGGTGGGTCCGAATCGAGGCTGTGCGCGGCCATTCTCTTGAGCGGATGTCGATTAAGGTCCCCATCTGTATGGTGCCGCCTCACAATTGCTCTCCCGTTGCATTATCGTGGCATCGGTGGTGGCAGGGGCTGGGAACTGTGCGGTGGTACCTGACGTGGCTTCTGAGTCGGGTTTGGCCGGCCGCGGTGTCCTGATTCGCTCTTCTTGATGGATACATGGATGGATCATGCATATATACCTTGTTTGCGATACCTTCTCTCTATTCCTGTCGATACCCGGCTGCTGCTGCTGCAGAGCTGCTGCAGAGGTGATCTCTCTCTGTGTGTGTGGAAAATTAGTAGGCACATCTGAACATTGATGTGCCTGGTCTCATCCCCTGGCGAGAGAGAAGGTGTGCATGTTCGCAGCAGCAGAGGATTGGGAACTGTAGGGCAAGTTTGCTGCGGTTCCGATTGGGGTTTTGTCGGGTAGTGTGAGAGCTAGCCTTGTGATTGATGGATCCTTCCCGCTCTCATTTGTTTATCTATTTGTATATGCAATCATGTCTGAATTTTCGATTACATGCTTTGCCATTGAGAATTTGAGAATGCCAGTTGTCAATTGACCCGGATATTTATATGAAAATGGACTGCTAACGAGTGGGTGAGTGGCAATGATGATGAGCCCCCCTTTAAAGGACTTGCCTCCTGCACGGGACTTGGCATGTGGCGTGACCCTTCAGTGAGTCGCGCCACGGGGTTTGGCGCGACCAAAAAGACTAGTTCTTGGAAATTTAGATCTACATGAGCTATTATTAAAATATTAAATTAAAAAGAATTAAAATAAAAAAAATTCCCAACAAGGGCGGCGGCGGCGGCGGCAACACGAGGTTCACGAACCACGACCACAGGAGAAGTCTCCCCACGTTCCCTCCTCGCGTAACCAAAGCCAATCCAAAAACCCCATAGAAATTAATCATAGCCATACAATTTCCAAAATCCAGGAAAATTCCGACACCGCGGAGCCTTGCGCAGCGCAAACACGCTCGTGGAAAATAGAAAAAGCACACAAAATTTTAAAAAACACGCAGAAAAAGACAGAGGAAATCGAGGAAGAAGAGAAAACACCGGGGCTGCCGGAGGAGGCGTCGCGGAGGCAGTGCCGCGCACGGCAACCCAACCCAGCTCAACTCCGGCGAGGACGCAACCGCGCGCGTCCCCCCCTTCCCCCCAGCTATTTGAAGTCCCACGGCCGGGAATCGGAATCCAGATCGAGCATCACACGCGAGGGGGGGTCTCGAAACTGCGGAATGCCACCACCGGCCGCGATGCTGCTGCTCAGCGCGGCACCTGGTGTTCCCTCGCTGTCGCTGGCTCTGGCCCCGAGGCGGGCGCCGCCGCGGGCCCCGAGGCAGCGGAGGCTGGCGCTGCGGCCGGTGAGGACCCGCGCCGCCGCGGCGATCGGGGGCGAGTTCGGCGGCCTCGGCCGGCGCCGCGTGGTCGTGGGAGAGTTCATCGAGCGCCTGCGGAACGTGCTGCCGGGGGGCAGCTGGTGGCGCCTCGAGGACGGCGACGAGGCCGGGGACGGGGGAGGACGCGCCGAGGGGAGCGGGACCACCGCGCTCTCAGCGCTCAGGCGGATGTGGGGGCTCGTCGCCGCCGACCGCTGGGTCATCTACGCCGGCTTCGCGTCCCTCGTCGGCGCTGCGGTAATGCGAGCCAGCCATGACCCATGACATTGACTGTCGTTTGTCGAGTTTTTGGTGTCTGTTGATGACCGTAGTGATGTGCTGTGGTTGCGATTGCAGCTTGCAGAGATCGCTATACCCCATCTCCTCGCGGCGTCCATTTTCTCTGCGCAGAATGGAGGGGCCGTGTTCTACAGAAATGCCAAGCTTCTAGTTGTCCTATGTCTGGTTTCCGGAGTGTTTAGGTTAGTTATCTTTTGTTCAGATTGTGCTCATAGTGTCCATTTTTGCAATTTTCTCTATAAAATCATACACAACTTAGCCGATTGCTCACATTTGATTGCTGAGCATAGGCATTGTTGCTTATAGCAGTACAATGTAATTACTGCAGATTGTATAGTCAGTGTACAATTCAGAAAGCTCAGGCAGTCAGCAATGTTTGGAGGAACACTCTGAAACATTTCTGTTTTTTATTAGCATAAAGTTTTGATAGAGGTGCAATGGGATAGATCACTGGGAAAATTGGACTTGAAATTATAAGATCACACTTTCCATGTAATCACACGCTCTTGTAATCTCACCTTGCTTTTCTTCTTAAATGAATCAGCAGTGCTCCTGGTTTTGTTCAGAAAAATAAGTTATACAGATCACTATGGAGATGCACATACATACACTCTCCTTGCTTTCTTCTGTGGTTTTTTTTGAGAAACAAATGAGGTTGCTTATGTAGTGGTATCCCTCATTTGCAGTGGTGTACGAAGCTGCTGTTTTGGTGTTGCAAACATGATATTGGTAAAACCATGTTAGATTCCCCATGTCCTGACAAGTTTGTTTGTTCCACACAACACTTCCATATGATCTGTCTCTAACATTCATCATCTGAAATTTTCTCAGGTCAAACGGATGAGAGAAATGCTTTTTGATTCTATTCTTTCTCAGGTAATAAAGAAAGGGAAAAAATATTGAAGCTGAAGAAAAATGGTATATGCATTTCTCGGCTCGATCGTATCATTAGGATTTTAACTGTAATCACATTGTGCTAGGATATTTCCTTTTTTGACGAAGAAACTGTTGGTGACCTGACAAGTAGGCTTGGTTCTGACTGCCAACAAGTGTCTCGTGTTATAGGAAATGACCTTAACCTGATTTCCCGCAATGTACTTCAGGTGAGAATTTGGTTTGGAGTTCTCCTATTAAACATCGCCCACCCAGTCTTTAAAAATCTCACACACCATTTCCCTAATGTATCTCAGGGTGCAGGTGCATTAATTTATCTGCTAGTCTTATCTTGGCCTCTTGGGTTGTGTACACTGCTTGTTTGTGCAACTCTATCAACAATTATGCTAGTTCATGGACGGTACAAATTTGCTTATTTGACTCAAGCTATCTGTTCATTTGCTCTAGTTTCATTTTACTCCATTCTTTGTGCTGCTAGAGTGGTGCATTTTTGAAAAGGCATGTGAGAGAAATTTATTTGTTGGTTTGCATCTTTGGTGCATATGAAAGAACTTGGCCCATCACATTACTACTTGATTGGTAGGTTTCAGAAAAGAGCAGCAAAATTCGCACAGGAGTTCACTGCAAGCGCCAATAATGTAAGATTTTGTTATCATGCAAATATGCCATTTCTAAAGCTAAATCCATTTTCCACCCTACACATTAATTGGCTTTTACGTTAATTTAAATCAGGTTGCTCAAGAGGTGATAACTTTGGTTAGGACAGCGCGGGTGTATGGAACAGAAAAACATGAGTTTGAAAGGTAATTTCTATACTTTTCCCCTCATGTCTCCTAAGGTCCATTATGCTAGCACTTTTCTTGTATGATTAATATCTTGTACTGTGAGTCTTTACTAGGTATGCAAAGTGGCTCGATAAGCTATATGATGTAAGCTTTCGGCAGACAGTGGCTTATGGAGGCTGGAGCCTGAGCTTGAACTATCTATACCATTCTACTCAGGTATCTCCGCTGTTCCTGTTGTTCAGAAATCATTAAACATCATAGTAACTTGAAAAAAAATCTGATGGTGTTAAAGTCTGAGTCCGGTATCGACACTGCCTTACACTACTGATGAAGTGCTCTTGCAAATAAGCTTCGCGTAGGTCATCGGAGTGGTGATTGGAGGACTAGCTATCATGTCTGGGAAGTTAACTGCTGAGCAGTTGACAAAATTCACACTCTATGCTGAATGGCTAATTTTGTCCACATGGTGGATTGGAGACAACTGGTCCTCCCTTATGCAATCTGTTGGAGCAAGTGAAAAAGTTTTCCGTTTGATGGATCTCCTGCCTAGCAAGCAGCTTAGCTCCAAAGGCAAGAAAAATGTGTGCATGACTGTAAATTTATTTTCGTTGGAAGCGTGACTATTAGGTAATGTGAAGCTTTTCATCATCGCAGGACTCAAGTTAGAGAAATTGGGAGGGAGAATTCAGTATGCTGATGTATCATTTTCATATCCATCAAGACCTACGGTATGCTTAGTTGCTTACACTGAAGTTTTTTATGCGTTCTCTGTTTATGACTGCTGTTCACATACTGGTGCTTCTGACGTTAACATCTTATATTGGGAAAAAAATGAAGGGGGATTTTTTTTTTGGAAGGATAAACTTTCAAGTATGGTTTGTTTTGAATTTTTTTGGTGGTAACCAAACCATGTGGCCCTTAATTTATGAATCTCTTTTTCTCAACAGGTACCAATTTTGGGAAGATTGAATCTAACGCTGAATCCAAATGAAGTAGTTGCAATTGTATGGACTTACATAACATAGTTTATTTTTTCTTTTTGTAGAAGTGAACTCTCACAAATTGTGCAATTTTTGATGTATTAGTCACTGTGTTTATGTGATGATCTTGATAGGTTGGTCTCAGCGGAAGTGGCAAGAGTACTATAGTCAATTTACTGCTTCGATTATACGAGCCTACAAATGGGCAAGTAAGCTTTTTCACACCCAAACAGATTGTGGTATCAGCTTTTTCACACCCAAACAGCTGTCCTTTGGGACCTTGCTGTTTTTATAGTATAAATATCTCACACTCGAAAGCCTGGTGTGTTGGTGCAGATATTAGTTGATGGTGTCCCACTCACTGAACTTGATATCAGATGGTTCAGAGAAAGAATTGGTTTTGTTGGACAGGTTCAGAGTTAATCAAATCATCATACATTGTGCTACCACCTGGAACTTATGGTGTACTAAACAATCGTCTATACTTGGTATATGCAGGAACCACGCTTATTCAGAATGGATATTAGCTCTAATATTAAATATGGTTGCCCAAGAGAAGTCAGTCATGAAGAAGTGGTGTGGGCTGCAAAGCAGGCCTATGCTCACGATTTCATAATGTCTCTGCCCGGTGGTTATAACACCATTGTTGATGATGCTCTTCTTAGTGGTGGTCAAAAACAACGTGTTGCTATTGCCAGGGCCCTTCTGAGACACCCATCTATCTTACTACTTGATGAAGCTACTAGTGCGCTCGATGCTGAGAGTGAACATTATGTGAAGGTGAGCACTTCCTGAAGAACTTGAATGTATGCTAACTTCTGCACCAAATAGTGTATTATAATTGATTCATGCTTATGGTATCTTGATACTTTGTCTTACTAGAGTGTCATCACAAAAGTTAGTCGTGACTCGAGGACTAAAAGATCTGTGGTCATCATAGCACACAGGTAATGTTTACTTGGCACAGAAGTGTTTGCTATCTTGATTTTTGGACGCATCAAATAATTGGGGTATTGGTCCTTTTTTTCCTGTTTAGGCTATCTACAATTCAAACAGCTGACAGAATTATAGTGATGGAAAATGGTAATATTGTGGAGGTATGTTTTAATGCTGTGTCATTACTTCAGCGTGCAAATTCATAGCACCGTTGTGATCTTTTGAAGATAAATGGTCCCATGATTATTGGCAGCAACCTAAAATATCATATTTTGGTTTGTATGGTATTACAGGATGGTAAACACAGTGAACTTATTGAGAAGAATGGTTTATATTCAAGACTAGCCAGGCGACAAAATGACAACCTCGAGTAGCCCTGAAATCACAGAAGGTGGTTTACTCCACGCCTTTTTTTCAGTGGATTGACAGGTAGTGAGGGTCGACTGTCATCGGTGTATTCTTTACAAGGACTGACCTGGACCGGGGAGCTCGAATAAATTTGCACTGTTTTCCCCATGGACCAAAAGCAGTTTGCTACTAATCAAGCTAAACCATAATGGTTTTCCCCACGAAGAGATGCTAGACAGTAAACATCTAGATCGACATTACGGAGAGCAGGCTTATAAGAATCCAGTAGTTTGTAAAGAAACCTGTCCACTAATTTTTCATCGGATCCAGCATGTAACTACAAGTGTATAGGCATATTAATCTTTGTCTTATTTTACACATGGAGAAAATGCTCCAATTTTGACGATGTTACCTCAGTTATGAATTTCAAGTAATGTGACTCAACGTGCATATGCTGCCATTCGCTTAATATCGTGCTAGCCTGCATTTTATTTTATGATGACGATTCGTGTCCTCTGGTCGGTTGGTCCTGCTGATAGTCCGTCTCCAAAAAGGTGTCCAGCTGCCTAGTCGGTTGCTTCGGTCGACCAATAGGATTCTGCAGTCTGCACCAGTGAGCTCCCTGTCGCTCACTACAGCATCCTGCCGTGTGTCGTGGAATAGCTGGCTCTTGCATATCGTGCCACCGTGCGAATACTCTAATCGATAATGCCCGTATGCACCCTGTGTCAGTCCTATGCCCTGTGTTGCCCATTTCTTTCTTCATATGGTAGTGTAATCTGAGTGAGCGAATGACTGCTATGAGTATAAGGTAATAACGCGCTGCTAAATTATGGTCGAACCCAACTGCAAACTGCCATGACAATCTTTTTATTCATTCGTTCATCCATTCATTTTTGCATTGTAACTGTGGCAGGTGCTTAGGCCAGTCTCAATGGGAGTTTCATGCAGGATTTTATGACCTCAGGCGAGCTAAATTATGGTCGAACCCAACTGCAAACTGCCATGACAATCTTTTTATTCATTCGTTCATCCATTCGTTTTTGCATTGCACGTGCGGCAGGTGCTTAGGCGAGAATGTCAGAATGGAAATCTTTGAGAAAACAGGCCATGTGCCTCAGATGGAGAGCTTTTTTTTATCAAGATGGAAGCTTTTTAGTACTCCGCAAATATGCATCTAACATTGGTAAAGCTTGTTTCATTTTGTTAACATTAGATTTGTATGACAGAATACATGTCATTATGGGTTTGTATCACATAAATAACAAATTAATAGAGTAATCATATTGGTAAAGACTTGCCCTCATGAAATTGAAATACACATGGTATTTACAAGTTCCAAACTTTATAATCCTTGACCAATGATTAATCTAACATAATGTAAATTTTATAATAGGAAAAACAATAGAATTGTTTTTTTTTGGCGAGGAACAATAGAATTGGGTTGATATTAAAGTAACTTCACCATAATCATGATTTTGTTGCTACAAACATTATGGTGTGATACTAGTTTGGGTTGGAAAGTAATACACTCTAAGATAATCGTGCCATCAGGCGCATCACAGTTGGCATACGTCAGAACAAAACAGTGTTTTCAGGAGTTGAGCCATCAGCGCAACGAAGCTCTTCTTCCTCAAGGTTTTAAACTCCGTATACTAGTGCATCGATATGTGAATGTGAATCCACCGCAGATCCAACCAAACGGCAGAGACGAAAACTTAAGAGGACAACATATACTGCATCTGGAAGGGCGAATTATCATATTAATTCTATGATTAAACATCAATCTATTGCGTCATCAGTGCATCATCATACATGAAGATGAGGTCCTACTCTTCTACTAGTATCAGGATTCTTAAAATCCAACTGAAATAAGCCAAGTCTTCCCTCAAAACTCAAGTTGCTCAAGAAAATCTTGGGAGCGGTCAGAGTACCAAGCATAATACACTGAGAACCCAAGGACTCCAATTGCCACCTCAAAAATTGATGATAGGGAAACTTCTGATTGCATTGTTCACTATGCAGTCTTCTGTTTTGTCGACACAGAGGAAAGGTAGGACAGGGTCCTATGGCCCACAAACACAAGGACGATACCGAGGAAGCCAAGGTACTTCAGAGTTGTGAAAAGATCCAACTGCCCAGAATGGAAGTGACCATCAGCGCAAGTTCTCACAAGTGAAAATACTAATGTTCAACACAAGGGATATGCAAACCTTGAGCCAGAAGAGAACATAGAGCAGCAGGACTGCTCCTATTCCTGCATGGAAAAGAGATGCAAATGCAGCCGGTCCGGGCAAAGATGGGAAGTTCTTCAAGTTCACTCCAAGACGCATGAGCTACAAGAGAATACCGTCAATCGGTTGTGTTTGATACTATTCAAAGCAAATGTATGGAACACATGAATCACATGACTTTTTTACCCACCCCAATCAAGAATCCGATAAAAGGCACCAGTGTGAGACCCGTGAATGCAAGCGAGAGTTCCTTGGGTGGCCTCTTCTCTGGTGAACGGAATATGTGGGAAATCTCTGCCTTTGGCCCAAATTTTGAGAATGGGTCAACAGCTTGTGCAGGAGGGCGAGGGGCTTTTTCTGGGGCTTCTGGCAGGTCCAACTCCAAGTGGCCAAGAGGTCGCAGAAATGAATTTTCCTGGGCACACAAAGAAAATCAGCAATGCAAAGAAATTGGGACTGTAGGAGTAGGACAAAATTATATAGTTACATACCATTGCAGCATCACCAACTGCAAGCTCAAGGTCATATCTTCCAGAAAGGTAGTAAAATTTCTCCACCAAACCTAGGAAGTCCTACAAGAAGCCAAAAAGGCATATAAGGAATCTTGTCAAAGCATCAATGTAGAATCTTTGATCCCCTCAAAACAATGTTAAGGACATGAAGAGGCATTCAAGCAAATTATGCTACATACACTCCATTTAACAAAATCTATTTTCATAAAAAAATTCGAGTGAATGATGTTTTCATTTATGTCATTTTCAGTTGCCAATGTTGCTTCGTAAAAGCATGACTTGACATGTAACAAGAAAATAATTTAAAATAAGCTACATTGGCTAACTTATTGTCTTTCAGGATGAAAAGGTGACCTTTTCACATAATTAAGTGGCTTAAGTGTTCGACCTAAACCACATTGCCGCAAGCAAATTCCAGGGTGCAGAACACTAACAAAGCAAATTCCAGGGATTGGGGAGGAGGGGGGGGGGTATACTCAACTAGAACAATTTTGAACTGCCTTGCAGAACCTGGCACCACAAATAAGTGTTCAACATTGCTTTCATGCTTCAACTTCAAGAACACCTGAAGACATTTGCTAAATCATGTCAGGAAAAGAATAAGCATAAAGGACGTCAGAATATAAAAAAGATTGGTAACCTGGTGAGGTTTAAATGTGTGCCCGAGCGGTGTAGTTAGCTGGAAAGACAAGCGCAACTTCTGCAGATGGTTTGCAAAGAGAGATACTTTTGTATCTTTCAGAAGATCTAACCTGAAATAAAGCAATTCGAAAATGAAAAACACATATGATAAGTTGTTCTATATAAAAAAAAATACAGAACGTCCAAATCTTTCATATAGCTATGACAAGATCAACCATTACAACACTGCATGGATAAATGATATAGACATTACAGAAATTGACAACTCATTAAGACAAGAACAAAACGTTTTCAAAGTTTTAGGCAACTCATTTTGAATGAAATGGCATGAACTCAAATCACTTTTAAAAGCTTATTACTTTTGGATTGACTCCACGGTTCCAGCGTCATTGTCAGAAATTCCAATTTCTGCCTTGTCAACTTTGATCAGTCCTGTGATAAATACATTCTCGGTGTTTCTCCCTCCAGTAGCATAAACACTTTCATGCTCTTGTTCCTTAAGTGAAATCTGGAGTACAGAAAATCACGACCGTTAGAAAGAATGCCAACTACAAGCACATCAACAATATGCAACTAATAGAGTGAACGTACGAGGTACCTCAAAAACTAGAGAGTATTTCCCAACATCAATTTTCAACGCAGCAATGTCCAAGTAATGAACATTGTTGTCAAGGTCAAATTGAAGATCCTGAGACAAAAAGGAGAATGGTATTAAGAAATTGGATCTGCAACACAAGCATTAACTATACTGACAAGAAAGTTGCTTAAGCTTGCCGCTAATTAAAGCTATATACCTTGTTCTCACTGGTGATGACCTTAGAATCAGAACCCAGCACCTGTACAAGATTCACTTTGAGCGGAGGGGCAGCAGATCCAAAAACTGTTGTGACTTCAACCTGTAAAGAATAGCCAATAAGGAAACAAAATTAGAGCCAACTAACATCTAGTGACACAAAACAAACTCAAAAGCAAAGAGTACTCTGGACAATTTTACTGACTGCATACAAATTATAACTATGGGCAGATTGCTCAGTAACACCAGGAAGTGTGGGAATCAGAAAATAAAATTAATGTCAGTGGATTATGGCCCCAGGCCCCATTTGATGTTTTTGTATTTCTTATAGTTTCCACACTTTTTTTTACTGGGCTACTTTTCTCTCTTACCAATAGCTAATGTAGTAGAATTTCAGCTACAAATACCACATAGGATGGTATGCAATAATCACCTTAAGCTGGTCTTTTGAAGTCAATGAAAATACTTTGGAAGGAAGTGACAGTATCAAAGGAATGAAGACCCTGTAAATTGCAAATAACAGATGAGTAATAAAAAAACCTTAATGGCAAGACCAAAAAAATGATACGTTGAATAACCAGCATGCAAGAGGAAATTCTCTATCATAGCAAATAGAAGTGGAACAGATATATGTATCACTAGCAATGGAGTGAAAAGATATCGATAACAATAAAGAAGGAAGGCTTGCCTATTGTTCTCCAGGAATGACAAAGACTCGATCTGATTAAAACAGTCCTTTGCGCTACCAGGGAGCCCTATACCAAGAAAGAACTTTCCCAAGCCAAGTACTTTCTCACCAGGGATCTGTAGATTTGAATGTAGTTACATGGGAAAGGTGCTTGCACATAAATTTACTGAACAAGTGCCAAAGGTTTAAGATACTCACATTCAATTTCCCAGTAGCAACAGTTGCAAAAGAGGTAACACCCCGTACTACTGAAGCAGATGTCATTATAGGGCCCTTGTATTCAGTAGCATCAATATGCTTCTCGTCAAAGTAGAAGGTTCCATCATCTAAGCACAGATACAGTGAGAAATAAGCATATCAATAAACCATACAATATTCAGGTGAAATAGGTTCACTAGTCTAAAACCTCCCATCGCAACCCCCCACCCAAAAAGAAAGGAAAGAAAATTTAATGTGCTCTTATTAATGATCACATAAATCTGTAATTCAGTGTCCTAGACTCATGGGGCAGGGTATTCTAGCCCAGCTCAAAAGTTCACAAAAAGAGAAAATTTCCCACTTGTTGTTATCTGTACTTCTGATGTTAGAGTAGACAACATACCATAACTCTTGATAGTGTCAAACAGCTTCACAATGTCATTTTTTACCACTCCTACCTGATGGAATTAAAATCAAGATTATCAATTATTAGAGTGTCAAATACACACAAATGATAGTGTTAGAAACAAATGCACAGCTAAAATAAATATAAATCCTAAGAGTAGGATATGTGAGAGCTATTCACTAACAAATTCTGAAAAAAAGAGCATCCTACACAAGCATGCACCTAAATATCCTGGGATGATCGAAAGAGCAAAAGCACATTGTTCGCAAAGAATGCAGGGATGCTCCTCTTTTAACAGGTTTATAAATGATGTCGGATTCGTCATATCTAAGATACTGAAATGAATGGGGATCGTGTTGTGTATTTGAGAAAGATAAGCTGGAGGCATCAACAACATGGTGGGCAAGGTCTAAATTATTAACCAGGCAAAGAGTGAATACACACCATGGATGGATCAACTTCAGCATCTGCTAGAGCAACAACACCTGCCAAAGCTTCTAGTGCGATACCTGTGACAGTACATTGTTATGAAAATCAGTGGCTATGCTTTGCATCAAAATCACCATAGAGCTGATAACAAGCTTCAGAAGGAGATGGACCAACTTAGCATGGGTAGAATTCTAAATATTAATGCCTTTTTCGTATTTTATACAAGTCCTTTTTGTTGGTGGCTCATGTTTTGGGTGTCATCTCTCTCCTACACCAACTTGCTTGGGACTAAAAGGCTTTTTTTGTTGTTGTATTGCCAATTCACAGGTAGTGATCTATTTTATTCCAGGTCAACAAGAACAAGAACAATTACCAGCAGCAAATGTGCTAGATTCAGCACTGTTAGTGTCATAACGCCATCTCCCATCGCTTTGGCTAAGTGCCTACAGGAACAACAATAAAATATCAGATATTGCTGATTTGAAGAGGAATTATGTTTGTACATCGCAAAAACTACATAACGAAAATTGCATTGACGTTTTAAAATGTGATCACCTTAATGGCATGAAATGTGCTCTCTGCATCAGATAGAACAACGTTGTGTCCTTGTTCCTGCAAAAAGAAAAGGAATAACAACAAAATTGATCAAGTACCACATAAAATTCAGACAAGTACCTAAAACTAGTCAAGAGTAACAAACAAGTATTATCAACATAAAATACAGTGGTAACCTTGATGCTAAGCAGACCTCCCACGGAATAGTAGAACTCCAGCAGGGAGTTGGTGTCCTTAATCACTGCCTTGAGCCTCGCGACAACACCCTACCAATGAAAAAACTCAAAACATCATGAAACATGGCAATACCAGTAGCAACACCGAGATCTCTAAAGCTAACACCCACATCATACACGCCGGCATCAACACTGCATCCGAGAACGCCGCTGATCCGGGCCGCGTGGAACAGATCTTTCGTAGCGGACGAAGCGGGGGCGGCCAACTTATCCGCGGCAAACTTGCACGCCTTCCCAGTCACACTCTTGTACTTCTCCAACCCGAGTATCTGGAACGTCCTCACCGCCTCATACGTCCTCTCCAAACTGCACGGTGCACATAGACCAAAACCACCAGGTAAACGCAAATAAGCGCGAGAATTCCAACCAGGCGGATCGATCTGCTCCCAGCTGGAACGGATACTGCGTCCGGGTGGCTGAGATCGGGAAGACGAAGGTGCTCGCGAGTGCTTAGTGCACTTACTCGCCGAAGGATCCGTCGGCGGAGGGGGCGAAGAGCTCGGCGGCCGCGGATCTGTGCGCGTCGGAGACTGGGCGGACGGCGGAGGAGATGGGAGCGAAGGCCGCGGCGAGGAGGAGGACGATGAGGGCCGCCGGGGCAGGGCGCCTCCCGGCCATGGCGATGGCAAGAGAGATGAGTAGGGTTTAGGAGACTGGGCGTGCGGGAGTGGCCAGATCTGAAGGTTGAAGGAGGGGGCGACTAGAAATATTTCGCCAGTCCGTCCGCAGGAGGAGAGAGGGGTGTGCTTTGAGATTGGTGGAGCTGTTCAAGATTTCAGCCTAATCCCGCGAGAACTTTTTTTTCTCTCTCTATGCCTTCCAAAATGGCCTGGGCCCTGAGATTTCAAATTTATTCTACAGTATTTTTTTTTAAAAAAAACTAGTGGCTCTTTGTGTTTCATGTTTGCTAGCATTTGGCTTAAAGAAAAGGGAATTTAGAAAATTTGAGATTGGTGGAGCTGTTCAAGATTTCAGCCTAATCCCGCGAGAACTTTTTTTTTTCTCTCTATGCCTTCCAAAATGGCCTGGGCCCTGAGATTTCAAATTTATTCTACAGTATTTTTTTAAAAAAAAACTAGTGGCTCTTTGTGTTTCATGTTTGCTAGCATTTGGCTTAAAGAAAAGGGAATTTAGAAAATTTTATAGTAGTTTGGTTAAACCATATGCAATGACCGCTCTGTGCTTTTGAAATTGGTGGGGCTTTTCAAGATTTCAGCATAATCCTGCAAGAACTGTTTGTTTCTATGCCTTTCAAAATGGCTGGGGGCCTGAGATTTCAAATTTATCCTGCAGTAATTCTTTTCAAAATACTAGTCATTGTGTTTCATTCCTTTTAGTATTTGGTTTAAAGAAAAGGGAATTTGTAAATTTTTCATAATATTTTCATTGAAACATATGCAATTGCTGGTGAGACGGGTGGAAGATATGCACATTATGCATTTACATAGCGAATCCTCGGAGCATCTCGAAGAGCTCTTGTATCTTGAATGAGTTTTCTAAAAAAACAAAAACCTCATCCAACAGAAACTCTATCTACCTCGTCTTCTATCC
This sequence comes from Panicum virgatum, assembly GCF_016808335.1. Taxonomy (NCBI): domain Eukaryota; kingdom Viridiplantae; phylum Streptophyta; class Magnoliopsida; order Poales; family Poaceae; genus Panicum; species Panicum virgatum. Next base: position 58,724,595 of record NC_053140.1, on the reverse strand, counting down.
TCGTTTTCTATCCAGGGGTACCGCTGGGCATTTTTGGCTAGCGCTGAGCACTAGCCATTCTTTTTTTGATTTTGAAGAAGCTGTTGGATTTCATCTTTTTTTCGCTAGCTATTTCGTTTTACATAGTAGCTATATCAGGATTTTAGCTATTCATAGATACAAAACCTCCTGGAGAGACTCTCACATCTTCCTTCACAGTTTAGATAAGGGGCAGGTTGGCCTTTGATGCTGAAGGAGTGAAGGGCTGACAAGTGACATTAAAGTGGTTAAAATTTTTAATTGTTCAAAAGAGATCACATCAAGTTAGCTCATTCTTTAACTAATAATTGCTTGCTCGAAGGTGTTGGTAGTGATACATTTCATATCTACGTGATGCAGAATGTAACCTTGTTTTGAGATAATAGATCTGAAAAAAAATCGATGAAGAAAATTTAACGCCTCATCTACGTCGACACGATCATCCAGCGAAAACTTTTAGGTCTCAAGAGGTTAGAAATTCAAACAAAATTAAGAGAAAACAGACTATTCCTCAATAATAATAACCAAGTCCCGACATTCTAAACGGGCTGTTTCTCATCCGCAAACCCCCTGTGACTATAGCCCATAAAGCCTACCAGTAAAACACACGAGCCCAAGGGAAGCCCTTCATGAGCCAGGCAGGGGAAGATAGCGCGTGCGTGGCCTGTTTTCCCAGCTGGCCCGTCGCCTTCGCCGACTTGCGTGAAGGACCGGGCTTCCTTCTTGGACCGACCCAGGGAATCTGACGCGCGGGTCACACGAACCGACCCCGTCCGTCCCGCACCGCACGCCACCAAGGCAACCCAACAAAAAGCATCCCACCGCGTCTCCGCCCCGCCGCCACCAGCAGATCCATCCCCTCCCCTCATCTTTACCCTCGAGCTCGGCGGCGACCTCGCCCTGCTCGCTCGTCCCGCCAAGCTCCTTGCCCCTCCGGCCAAGCCCCCGTGCCCCGCGCCATGAACCCCTACGACACCCGCTTCGCCGACCCCTCGTCGTACCACGACAGGCGCAGGTACGCGAACCCTGATCCCAGCTTCTCCGATCCGATTTGAATTCTGACCCGACTCTGACTCGATTGATTTGCTTCGTTTGTGCAGCGACCTGGCCGTGGCTCCTATTGTCGCTCCGCCGGTCCCCATGCCGGCGGTGAACACTTACGCCGCCGCGTATCCGCCCGTGCCGGCGGCACCCGCTGGCGTCGATTACCCGCGCTACGGGCAGGGCGGCAGAGGCCGTGGAGGAGGAGGCAGAGGCGGAGGCGGCTTTGGAGGTGGCGGTGGAGGCGGCTATGGTGGCGGCAGAGGGGCGCGCGGCAGGGACGGGCTTGACACGCTCGCCCTGCCCAAGCCTGACTTCCGGAGCCTGATACCGTTCGAGAAGAACTTCTACGTGGAGTCTCCCTCCGTGCAGGCTATGTCGGATGCGGAGGTGGCGCAGTACCGCCGCCTACGGGATATCACCGTCGAGGGCCGGGAGGTGCCCAAGCCGGTCCGATACTTCCAGGAAGCCAACTTCCCAGGTTTACTCTAGCTCCAGTCTTGCCTGTCAATCTGTTAAGACTAACTCAATATCTATCATTTTTTTATATTAATTATTTCTGCGTTTCGATGCCTTCAACAGATTACTGCATGCAAGCAATTGCCAAATCTGGGTTTGTGGAGCCGACACCTATTCAATCTCAAGGTTGGCCTATGGCTCTGAATGGTAGGGACCTGATTGGTATCGCTCAAACAGGCTCAGGGAAAACATTATCTTATCTGCTACCTGGGTTGGTTCATGTTGGCGCCCAGCCTCGGCTAGGTTTGTGTTCTATTAACAATCTGTTTTGCTTTCTATGTGCCTTTTTGACTGTCCATTCCCTTACGCATGACTGTAATGGCTGTAGAGCAAGGTGATGGCCCAATTGTATTAATCCTCGCCCCGACAAGAGAACTTGCTGTTCAAATACAAGAAGAATCCACAAAATTTGGATCATATTCAAGAACTAGAAGCACATGTGTCTATGGTGGTGCACCTAAGGGTCCACAAATACGTGACCTTAGAAGAGGTTTCTGTGCACTTCCTACCCACTTGAATTCTTTTCGGTGAATATTTTTTTTTTTAAACTAAAGCATGGTATCTGTACTTTCAGGAGTGGAAATTGTCATCGCAACTCCTGGGAGGTTGATTGATTTGCTGGAAGCTGGTCACACAAACCTACGTAGAGTGACATACCTTGTGCTGGACGAGGCAGACCGGATGTTAGATATGGGGTTTGAGCCTCAAATTCGAAAAATTGTTGCACAGGTATTGTTTCCTTGAAAATGCAGAATGCTTGTCAGTATTCGTTGTCTAGCCAATCTCTAATGTTTGTTCCATACTTATGCTATCTGTAGATCCGGCCAGACAGGCAAACCTTATATTGGAGTGCCACTTGGCCTAGAGAAGTTGAAGCCTTAGCTAGACAGTTTCTGCAAAATCCTTACAAGGTGCACAATGCTCCTGCTGTTATTGTTATTTTCTGGTTTATTACTATATATTTATTTTGACATACCTTTCATTAACGTTTGCTTACACTGCAATATAGGTAACCATAGGATCACCTGACCTTAAAGCTAATCATTCCATACAACAAATTGTTGAAGTTATTTCAGATCATGAGAAGTACCCGAGGTATGTATGGTCGGCATTATGTTACTTCTATATTATAGATTACAAATTGACACTATGTGAGTTGATTGTCACTTCTTTCCCACAGACTCAGTAAGCTCTTGTCTGATTTAATGGATGGGAGCCGTATCTTGATATTTTTCCAAACGAAAAAGGACTGTGATAAGATCACCAGGCAACTTAGAATGGATGGGTGGCCAGCATTATCTATACATGGTGATAAAGCTCAAGCTGAAAGGGACTATGTTCTTGCAGAGTTTAAGAGTGGCAAGAGTTCAATAATGGCTGCCACAGATGTAGCAGCACGTGGTCTTGGTATGATTATTTATTTGAATTTTAGGATTAGGTAGTAGTTCCAAGTGCTCAAGGATAAGTCGGAGGACTGTTCAGCTGTGTTTGGTTGAGTGAACTGAACTTGTGGATTGGTGGTGTATACCAAGGTGCCATCATGTCAAAGGTAGATCATCTTTTCCCGTGGTTTACCTCACTTGAGCCTGAGCATTGGCAGTGTTACCCTGGCACTTCAGCTTTCAGATGACGGTAACTTCCCTTTTCTTGGTTGGCCCCAAAAAGCAGAAACATGTTCCTTTGAAAAAAAAACAGAAACCTCATAGATCTTCTATGGAGCCTTACTTTTCGATAAAATGGATAAAATGAAAAAGGAATGTGCAAGCGTACATGCATTCAGCACTGAACTTGATTCATTCCTTCGTCCCTGAGCATTTAGTTTAATGGCATGTTGCTGCTTGTTTGTCCTAAATTCTACTCTTGGTATTGACCCCTTCTTTCCATATTCTTCTGTAAGGCATGGTGAACAATCACTGTACCTTAATGCATTTTGTTTATAGAATTGGTGAGAGCAATATTAGTTTTGCACATGTATGACAGAATTTTTATGAATGAATTTTGTTTGTGTAACAATGGTATAATAAATTCAAATAAAAATACTTGCACAACCATCGCAACTAGCACCTTTAGATTTCAACATGACAACTAAATATGTTTAGAACTGCCTTTGCTTTCTCTTTAGCTTTACATATGATTCTGTAGAAGCTTGTTCTGGTTTTTGGTCAAGTGCCTTATCATCGGTATCACTGCCAAGTGCCAACTGGTCAAAAGATGGTTACAAGAGTAATCAACGTTTCTTTTCAGTGGGTTCCCATAGTGACCTCTGATGCAGCACCTTAATCATTACAGCCTATGTTGAACTGGCATGCTTGACAGATTTTGTTTGGGTTATATGGTCTTGCGGATATTGGATGCTGCTACCTTATTGAATAAATGGTTACCCAGGCATGCCAGTTGCAGTATTCAACATTTCCTAATAAAGGCTGAGGTTAATCACCATCAATTCCACATCCAGCAGTGATTGAGGCCCGGTTCAGTTTTTCAGCTCCTTCGACTTGTGTTTTAGAAATTGGAAGTGCAGCACTGTGGATTTTATTTTTGGTGCTTGTCTAAACCATGTACTGCCTTCTATGGAGATCGACAATGTTGATGTTCCAATGTGGTCCAGCGTGGTTTTCAGGACAACACATCAATCTTAATTAAGTACTTACAACATTTATTAATTTTGCAGATGTGAAGGACATAAAATGTGTGATAAATTATGATTTCCCAACAACTCTTGAAGATTATATTCACAGGATAGGCCGAACTGGCCGTGCTGGTGCCAGCGGAACAGCATTTACTTTTTTCACACATGCAAATGCGAAGTTCTCAAGGAATCTTGTCAAGATTTTGCGGGAAGCTGGCCAAGTCGTGAATCCTGCACTAGAATCCATGTCCAAATCTGCAAGTTTGATGGGAGGAGGTGGCTAGTTTCTAAGTCTTATTTCTTGGTTTCTGCATTGATGCATGTTCCGGGATCATCCCTGGCTTCTCCTTTAACTTGTGAGTTTCGTTTTCAGGCAATTTCCGATCGAGGGGAAGAGGTGGGTTTGGTAACCGGGGTCATATGTCTGGATCAAATTCCTTTCCGTTAGGAGGAAGGAGGCCATACTAATTGGTGCGAAGGAACTATGAGACTTCTATTTGTATACTACTAGGCATTAAATGCACTCTTTGGGAGTGGGAAATTTCTGAGAAATTCCCTCAACTACTAGGACATCAAAGTCATTTGCTTCCGTTACTGAAGCTATGAAGCTTCTGATCATATGAAACATCAACTTTTATCAACTTCTTACCATTTGCATTTAAGTCAAATTTCTCTTTTGGAGGACTGTTTTACCGGAGTCCCTTTGGTCAAAGTCTGGTCGTATACTGTACTTCACCCTGTGTTGCTGAAGGAAAGGATGCTTCTTTGTCGAGTATTTGTGCTGGTGCTGGATTTACTGATGCAAAGCTTTCTATTTAATTTACCCGCTGTATTGGTTGATGTTAATTTTCAACTGGCAAATCGACTAGCTCTGTTGCGCATTGATGTGTATACTGCGGTTGCCATTGGTGCTGGTTACCGTGAACAACATCCTAGTCATCCTATTTCTTGGTTTCTTTTTATGATTCTGTTGTAAGTTCTGGGCGATTAACTGTTGGTCGTAAATGCGTTGTGAATTTATCTTGTGATTTTTCGTTCTAATATATGAAGCCCGGATAAAAAAAGGAAGAAAGAAGCCTCTCATTAATCGACATGGTTGAAGAAGAAAAATATGTCCAATATCTGCGGCAAAAAGGCCCATAAAGAATCTGTGTCCAATAGAAAAGCCGGACTCGTCGGCCCAACATCGCAGCGCCCCGCTGCCCTACCCAGACACCGTCGCACCCTCCCTACCTAAACCCCAAGCGCCGCCTCCGCTCCCTCGCCAGTCGCCAGCGCCAGCGCCACTCTTCCCCTGACGTAGCCGCGTCGCGTGCCGCCTCCTGTTTCTCCGACAACAGTTGCTTCCCACCATGGCCGCCGAAGCCAACGGCGAGAGGAAGGCAGAAATCCTCGTACGGTAAGCTCAGCAGTTAGATGCCTTTCCCCGGCGTAAGGAACTCGTGAAAATTTGACACGGCCGTTTGTTGCTCGCAGCGACGACGCGCCGAAGCTGCTCGCCGCCCTCAAGGAGATGAAGGATGGATTGGACCTCGTTAGCGGCAAGGTCGAGGCAATCACCCGGAAGGTAACCTACCCATGTCTTCCCCTTGCAAGATTCCCTCCCGTCTCCCAATTTCTTCAACCGCCGGAATTGGGGGTACGATGGGAGAATGAATGAATCCCGGTTCGCTATCCTGCTGGCTGGCTTTGATTCAATTTTTTTCTTTCTCTGGTGTTGGCGTGTGGATAGGTAAAGGAGAATCAGTTGCCGACGGCCAACGGGATAGGGTACCTAGAAGCGAAAAACCACCTGCTCCTTGGTTACTGCCAGGACATTGTCTACTACCTGCTCCGTAAGGCCAAGGGGCTCTCGGTGGAGGGACACCCCGTCGTCCGGAGTCTTGTTGAGACCAGGCTCTTTCTAGAGAAGGTTTGGGCTCATGCCTTTGATGTTGATTGTTCAATCGCCTGCCTCGATATAGTTGGTTAAGTGATGGTGTTCTGTTGAATTTGGTGTGGTAGATTCGTCCTATTGACAAGAAGGCAGAGTACCAAATCCAGAAGCTCACCAACGCTGCAGATGGTGCAACTGCTCAAAAGAAGGCAGGGACCGCAGAGGTGAAGGGGAAGGGTGAGCGTTCTGATGAGGAAGACTTGCTGAAGTATAGGCCAAACCCAGATATGATGGACACAAAGTCTGCTCCTGATGGGCAGGTGATGTTTTTCACTTGCTTGCTGATGCTATACACATGTTATTCCTACATTCGCTAAAGAGATGTCATTCGTTTTCTTTTGTGCATGCGCCAAACCAGCTACATGAATTAGTTTGTGAAAGAAATATATTAATTGAATTGTGTGCAGTCATGGATTAGCCCAAATATCAGTAAGTTCCATGTCATTCACGTGAGGCTAAATGTTCCCATCTTTTCTAATACTGTAGTATGTCCTTTGTAATATAGTTGTCGGTTGTCACTGGTAATAATGAATCAACATCCCTTTTGAAAAAAAAAATGATGGTCATCCCTACAGTACTGAATTTGACTGCAACATTATTCCTTCTTGCTTCTTTAGAAATTCACCTTTTTGTGTAGCGTTTTATGTATATATTTTACATCAGCATGTTTGAGATGTGGGATTCCTCTCTTAATTAATACAAAGATACGCAGCTCTCCTGCGTGTTCGAGAAACAAAAGAGATGTGGGATTGCCCTGTTTTTTTATGTTTGGACATCGATATTTTGCTTAAGTGCTGAATGCAAATTTTTCATTAACTATGTCATTTTTGTTCCGTAATTGCTGGATCAGTGATGTTCATCTCTCAATTATTGTGCCATATTTGCTTTATGCAGCACCTTCTGTTCTGACGTATCGCTTGATTTCAGAATAATGATGGTGTTTACCGTCCTCCGAAGTTTATGCCTACTATCATGGATGATGAAGATAAGCGTCTAAAACAAGATTCAAGGAGAGAGAAAGCAATGGCACGAATGGCGAAGGAAAATCCTTACCTTAAAGAGATGATCGATGATACTGCTGGCCGGCCTGAGGAGGTTTGCTATACATTTATTAGCAACTGGTCTTGCATGCCATCTATTTTCTTGCTAAACAATCTTCTACAATTTACAGTGGAAGGAAACCGTGGGTGATGAAAGCAGGGGATTTTTGAAGTACATCCGGCAGAGAGAGGAGCAAGAGAAACAGGAAGAGGATCTGTTCACTCGTGCTCCCGTAACCAAACGTGATAAGCAGATTGAGAAGCGGATCAGGAGACAACTTCATGGGTATGTTCAAATTTTAATATTTTAGAGTTCATATGGTTGATCTTGTGCTGCTGTTTATTTCCTGTGCTGCTGTTTATTTCCTGTATACACATGGCTTGAGATTTTCAGTTTGGTTTCTTAGCCACCATACACAACCAACTGTTGTCTGATTCTGCCAACAGGTTAGGAGGCCTAGCAGATGGTTTTGACCTTGGAATGAACATGCTGTTCGATGGAGACAAAGAAGATGATGGTGGTTCAAGCAAGTCACATGGCAAGAGTGGAAAACGAAAGAAGCATCTGAAAAGCAGCAGCAAGAAGAGGAAGAAGCATTAGTCTTGACACACTGATAACCCTTTGTGCTCGACTGGTTTTAGGAAGATGATGGCTCAAGCAAGCCAAATGGCAAGAGTTGAGCAGGAGAAAATAGCAGGGAAACAAGTAGAGAAGATCAGAAGAGTATTAATTCTCGAACAGAGAACATTATCTGAGCCAAGGAAACACGTTTCGAGGCACAATTTTGTGCATCTTTCTTAGGGATATGCAAATATTGATTTCACTGGGGTATTTGGTTGACCCAAATCTCATCCAAATGATCTAATCGAACTTGCAAAGCTAGAAAATTGGGATGAAAATGATTTAAAGAAATGGTCTAGAACTATCCATCTGGTACCAGCTTGCATCCATAAGATGATTGGTGTATGCTTACGAACTGTTTCTCACGGTTTCTGTTTTCATTTGAATTTTGTAACCTTGGGGATGCCCACGATAGGTGAGACTCTCTCGGTTGCTGTATGCCTCCCTTCACCAGATCCATGAGAAGCATTTGTGCAAAACCAGCAGGTGAGGTTCGTCAGGCATGGCTGCTGGATACTGGAAAGGGGCCTTATCACATCATGAAGGGCGGGTGAAATGCGATGCAGGACGAGACGCAAGTATATATTCCCATTGGCTAAATGATAAGTATATTCTTACCTGACCCGTCGCTTCTACCGAAGGTGACCTACGAACAGGATTTGAGACGAGCCGATAAGCACTTTGCTTGGTAACTACAGGTCTGTTGAATTTAGTGTTTTTACCACTGAGTTTTTTTAGAAAGGGATCAGATTTCATTAAAATAGAACCTCTTTTACAATTGAGACCTCAACATAAAATAAGATTACATTGAAGCACGCCATTAGGTCTCTATTCTTCATCTTCCTTGCATTTGGCGAAGTCCACTGTTTCGGAAAACTCCATCGCCATGGAACTTCACCAGATCCGGCCATAAAAATCGCAACTTCCACCAACACAAGACTCCACGATCGTGGAGACCACAAAAGAGGCGCAGAATGCTCAACCGCTGTATGTAGTAAAGGACATCGAAAACACATCGCCATATCTTCTGAAGGTTGAAACGACCATAAGATCCGACACCACTGTTAGTCATCACCAGCGGCGGTCGGAAGGATAAATCCGCGTATCACCAATAGTCAGAAAGACGATTCCACCAAAGAAGAAAATAGATCCATTCCTTCTCAAGAAGGACTAGACCAACTTCTCAGGAAGGACTAGACCGATGTACCTCGATCCCTCTATGATGAATATGCTGCCATTGAAGAAAACGACGCATTCCATGGACAAAATCCAGTACAAAATAGAAAGCTAAATCAAAAACATCGAAACGACAATTCAAACCGTACCCTTAGTAGCCATGTTCCCGTTTCCGTTCTTGGAACCGGAACGTTCTTGGAACGAGGAACAACGCTTATGAATGATTTTTACACTAAATTGTTCTCGGAACATTCCCGTTTCCGTTCCGGAACAAGGAACATGGAACGAGGAACGTGGCCACGTTCCCGGCTTCTATGACCCTAGCCTAATTATTCTGGAGGAAAAAAAATTAAAACCTAACAAACTAGTAAAGGGCGGACCCCGCTAGCGAGGGCCGGAGGCGGCGGCGGGGGGCTCTGCGTGAGGCGGCGGAGTCCGCCCGAGTCGCCGTGCAGGCCTGCAAGGCGACGCGAGCGGAGGGGATACTGTTTGGTATCTTTAATTGTTTTACCTACAAATAAACTGCTGCGGAGTAGCAATTGTTTGCAGGATTACAAAGTGCCCCTATATACATGTTCTGAATCAGCTATTTCCTCATCCTCAAAGTATTCCTAATACTAAGAATACAATTAAACAGCGTATCAACGTGAAAAAGAATTGTAATTAAAAGGGGGCCCTAGCCACCCGGGCAATATAGTTCAAATATTTCTAGATCAATGCGCAAAAGGCGAAGAAAAAAAAGAGATGGACACATTATTCCTACTAAAAAAAAGAGATGAACACATTATTCCAACTCGAAAAAAAAGAGATGAACACATTATTCCTCACTCCACTCATGTACTTCAGCACTTCAATTTCCTTGCTATAAAAGTGCACCCAGCCCTAGTATCCAGCACACAAATCTCACACAATTTTCAAGTACTTGTAAGCACAGCCACTGCACAGAAGCAACCCAACCATCACCATGGCTCACTACCAGGAGGTGGACTACTGCTCGGAGGAGGTGAGGTCGGTGGCCAGCCCGGCCGGCTTCGGCCGCCACGGCGGCGTCCAGCAGCAGCACGTCGTCAGGGAGAAGTTCGAGGAGGTCGATAAGGTGTCACGCACCGGAAGTCACGGCCGCCACCACCACCACGGCCACGGCGGCTCCGGCCACTTCGTGGTGCGCGAGACCAAGGTCGAGGAGGACATCAACACCTGCACCGGCGAGTTCCACGAGCGCAAGGAGACCTTCGTCGTCAGCTCCGACTGATCAGCTGCTTCACGCGGGCTCCATCGACGACGACGCACGTATCTGGATTGGACCGGAGGCACGTATCGCATACGTACGCGTGCGTGCTCCCCGTATGTATGATGTACAAAATTTGTGTGCAAGGTCTACCGTATCCGCGTACTAGCTTTGAGGGCGTGCATACGCACCCAGTCTCTGTACGTTCTACCAAAATAAGCTCGTGACCTGAATAAAGCTTCTCCGAACGAAGTACATGTATGATGTGTGTTGCTGCATCGACCCAACTATCTCCAGACACCAGACTGAACATGCGATTTCGACCAGGCAGAGTTTCTGAGTTTGGGATTCTCAATCCAAGGCAATTGCAATATGAGAACTTGAGGTACATGTAAATTGAGATTACTTACTGTTGGCGATTTGAGATCATGTAACTAATGTTGCCAAGAGAGGATATCACTGACGAAACCGAAGAAGAAATGTTCTCTGAAAGTTTTTTGTTTGGATGCATACTTATACTGAAACGACATCAATAAACTTAGGCGATTGCAATATGCACAATCCCAAATTGACACAATAATCACAACCTCAATTTGACAGAGACATTTAATCATCTTAATCCATATTGAGCCACAGTCTGAATTCACATCAATTTGCTATCTCAAATACTCAAACCAACATTCAGTAACGGTACAAGTTATACTATCTTAACCAGATCAAAAGAAGAAAAGAAGGAGCTGGTTGAAGCCACGGCCTACAAAAGAACATCAATGATCATCACAATGTACACTTCAGAACTGAACATCTTCCTCCTTCAAGCCCCACTTTGCATGCACCATGGCACCAGGCCATGTTCGCAAACTTATACTGAAACGACATCAGTAAACTGCAGATAATTATCTGGACCTTTCCGATTGGTAGAGGTGCAGGCTTCAGTTGAAGCTCCAGCTTCAAAGGCATCAGCAATTCAGCATTCAGCACCCAGTTTGCAATTTGAAGCCTGAAATCACTTGAAAAAAGACGAACACCAATCTGACATGAGAAACTATCAAGGGAAGTGCAAATCAGAGCTCATCTCAAAATCCTCTTGCATTGGTACTTTGGTAGGCCTGATTAAATTGGGAAATTTATCACTTGGCAAGTAGGTAGGAATATATACCCGCGTTGCGTTTCGGCCCTGCACCGCGTTTCACATCAGCCGAGATCGAGACCAGAAGCCGCCTTAGTGCCTTACCACCAGAGGCTTGGGATGAAAAATAATCTCAATCTGATGAGCAAGAGCAACCATAGCGACCATTGAAAACATCGAAACTTGTAGCTTGTCAATAAAAAAGAACATAGGTCCAGGGCTGATGGCTGCAGCAGGGGGCATACAATAAAAGAAAATCCCAACCTAGCAAAATCAAACGACACATCGATCAAGAGTATTATATTTAACTCGCGCTACTGATTATCCAGATACCCTCAGCATCTGAGAGCATATGCAAATATTTTCTCTTGTTTTTTGCAGTCTGAACCTGTCAGTTCATATTCCCCTCTGATAGTAGTTTACTAGTTTAATACAGCAGATCAGGTCAGCCTCTGCTGTCATAAACGAACAGATTGTGTTAGTAGATAGCAATTTCATGCATATGACACATGGATGATGGATTAGGAATTCAGGATTAATCAAATTCAAATAAACAACATTGCAGTAAAAAGAAGAAAAATGACCAGTGGAACAAAGTTGCAGCAAATTTATTTGAACAAGCACTATAATGATTAAAGCACTAATGCTGCTTGTTGTTTTCTATAAAACTCAATATAGCTCCTGCGAACAGCAAAAGTGTGGATCTCGGTTGTTTGTCCAGCTAGCCTCAGCTTCCTCATTCAACCATTGTCAACCTTTTTGTCATTTTTACTTATTGTTATGACCACAATTAATTATAGCTCATTCTTCTGTCAATTTTTTTTGTTTCATCTGTATATCCTTTTTCCTTCAAAAAAGCATAAGTATATATTGGGAAATTTCAGTTTAATGTTTCTGGTCTAATAACATATCTTTTAGCTATACAATATAAACGTGACCAACACATAACCAAGGGAAACCGATTAATTCTGAAAGAGTAACACGTGCATCACAGTTTTCCAAACACACTTTACAAAACTGTAGTAAACATGTCCACACACTTTAGTAAGAAAGAGAATTTTTACAATGATTGAAAAATAAGAGCCCTCCATCTGATAGAATCGTACGGTGATCAAGGTAGGAAGTACCTGAAAGTACCTAAGCTAAAGTACCTGATGGTACAAAAATATAAGACTAAGTACAAAAAAGTGGGACCAAATACTAACTTAATTTAATTTTTTTAAATACCTTTTATTGATCAACGGCTAGAAAAAAATTCAAAATAAAAGTACTTGAAAGTACCATTAGTACTTTACAATCATTGTACTTAGAAAAGGAATTGTGATTCTATTTCAGCTACAGGCCACGCGCTGTCCGGTGCTAAGGTGGCTTGCGGTCTCCATCTCTGGTGAAATGAAATGTAGACACGCAGTGCAGGCCGAGACGCAAGTATATATTCCAGCTTGACATAGCCATCTGATAAATATATTCTTACCTGACCGGTGACTGACATTTTAGATGAGCAGAATCTTTTGCTGGTTAGTTTCATACCCTTTTCCTTTTTTTAATGGAATTGGAACCCACGGTTTGCGAACAAGCTGCTGATTCAAATGGATGACCTGCATCCTTATGTCTATATATATATGTTGTTTTTCCTCTTATTTTTCATAACTAGCAAATATGCCCAAGCGATGCTACGGGAACTTATAAATATGTTGATTACCATACATAAATGTATATATTATATATCATATGTATTTCGTAATAACATAGTATGTGCCAGTCGAGGACTTCAATCTTTTTCTATTTTATTACTCGCGAAAGTTAATTCCAAATGATTTTAGACTCTTGACTCAATATGCGGTCATATGGATTTCGATTAGGACTCCGATTGATGGTCAAAAAAATCATTGCTTGCTTTAGTAACAGTAGAATTAGATATACTTTTTTTTCCTTACCTTCCACACTTGCCCCACCCTCCCAATATCTAGACTAGCTATTTCCTCTCTGTTTTCTTTGGAACACAGCACAGATATAGACGCTCACATGTGCGCCAACACAACTGAATTGCATATTTGCATATGTTGTATCCTAATTAGATATAAACTTGAACCTCATATTACACTGTAAAACATTAATCTATAATTCTATAGCCACCCTAGCATGTAGCATCCACTTTGCTAGTACAGTCCAATTCCAAACACTTCTAGATGGATGGTAAAAAGCCTAAGAGAGCACACAATAATCAATAATAAGCGGTTGCACACAAGAATCTTTCTCCCCCATGTGAACCGGTTATTCCACATTCCACTCATGCGCTTCGTCGTTATAAAAGCGCACGTCCAACCCTGCATCCAACACACGAGTCATCTCATCATACAATTCACAAGCACTTCACTGGTAGGCAGCAGGCACTGCACACACAACAGCAGGCTCCAAGCATCGCCAGCGCTATGGCTCACTACCAGGACGTGGACTACAGCTCGGAGGAGGTGAGGTCGGTGGCCAGCCCGGCCGGCTTCGGCCGCCACGGCGGCGTCCAGCAGCACGTCGTCAAGGAGAAGTTCGAGGAGGTCGACAAGGTCTTGCGCACCGGCGGCCACGGCCGCCGCCACCACGGCCACGGCTCCGGCGGCCACTTCGAGCAGGGGCGGAGACAGGGGTCGGACAGGGGCCTCGCCCCCTGTCCCCAAATTTACATTAGAAATTTAAATTTTGATTAATTTTTTATATAAATTTGTATGGTTAGACCCCCTAATAATGAAAAAATCAACTTCCTGGCTCCGCCCCTGACTTCGAGGCGCGCGAGAGCAAGTTCGAGGAGGACATCAACACCGGCACCGGCGAGTTCCACGAGCGCAAGGAGAACTTCGCCGTCAGGGCCGACTGAGGAGATGACCGGCTTCGATCACGCCGGCCGGTCCCATCGACGATCATCGTATATAGACCTGGACCTGGACCTGAGGCTGAGGCACAGGCACAGGCACGTATACGTGTCACGTATGCGTGTGCTCCCTATGTGTATTATGATACTAGTAGTATAAAAAGTCGTGTATCCGGCCGGGTATATGTGCGTGTACCGTGTACGTGCACGCGCAGCCTGCTGTGTACGAACTACGAAAAATAATAAGCTATATGCATGTGACCTAATAAATAAATGAAGCTTCCTCGTTTACTATGTACAGGCACGCACGCAGTTTGTGATGTGAATAGGAGCATCTAAATACATTGGTATATATACTAAGATTATACGTACCGTACATGTGGCGCATCATTCACCGTACCAGGCATGACACCTATACTGCTATACTCGCGTTTGCGCATCCTTGCAGGAACATGCCTGCTTGTGTTCCAGTACTATCGTCAAATGAGCTATAGTGTCAGGGCGTCACTAGCTCATGATCTAATGCTTGAAGGATGCATGGAAGCACAACTGCACAAAACCCAAATGACACTCAAAAGGGGGCAAAGAAGAACACGTTTTTTTTCTGCAGGTGAACAATTGTTTTTTTTACAGTGATCGCCTATCTGAACATAAATGTTGATAAATCAGTAAAATATTAACTCTGCGCGTTCAAGCCAGTATTCTTTTGGTTAATTGTGAAGATCGATAGGTTTATAGATAACGTAGGTTGTAACATACTATTGTTTATAAAAAATGTCTCATCATCTGAGAAAGACCATATGTAGAGAAATGGGCAAATGGCTATTTTTGTTTCCAATACATATGACTATATGAGGGCCGTTGGGAGGGGGGGGGGGGGGGGTCATTGTGATCATAACTAGTTCTGGGTATGCATTTTTTGATCGGATATAGGTTAGTAGTAGATAGCAACTTCATGCATTTTATGAACCGATGATGGATCAAAATTCTGGATTAACAAAAGCCAAATAGAGAGCCTTGTAGTAAAAGAAAAGAATTAAATAACCAATGGACAAAAAGTTGTAGCAAAATCTGTTCAACCTGAACCATACTGATATAAGTACCAATTATGCTTCATGATAAAACAAAATATAATTCCTGCACATGGAAACTATGGATTCAGTAATAATTTGCCAGCTGGTCTCAGCTCCTTCATTCAGTTTATATATGTCCTTTTTGGTTTCTACTTGTCATCAACAGATTATAATCGATGCTTATGTCAATTTGTTTTTTTCTTGTCATGTTCTTGTTCCTCATACAAATGTTAACATTATTTTTTTTAAAAAAACTGTTGTTGCTTCTGGTCAAATAAAATATCTACAGTAGTACAATATAAAACATAATAAAATCTACCAACAAATATAAACTGAGGAAAAGCGTTTTTTTTAAACGAGGCGCACCCCATTTCCATTACTAGAATGGAAATACCCAGGTTCTTACAGCGAAACAATTAGAGGAGCACGGGAGAGTATGAGGGGGAAGAGAAGTGCAGGGTGATCCAGATATCAGAAAGGGAACCACGCCCGAGTTTTGACTTTCAAAACTCAGACGTGCCCACAGACCGAATCACCCGCAAGCTTGGGGATCCCAAGACGAGTTACCACCTACTGTTCTGCTGAATCTATTTATTACAAGTTCAGACAAAGAAGGGAGGATCAACAGACTGCCACTAAGAAGAAGTAGACGATCAGAGTGGTGAGATCTGCTCAGGCTTCATCCTCTTCATCCGCAGGGTCATCCTGTGGTGCAGGTAGGTAGATCATCGGGCGGGGCTGCTGCATCAACACCTTGTGGGCACACGCGAGGAGGATCTTGACTCCCTCCATGATCTTGTCCTGGAGCTCCGAGCCGTAAAGTCCTGCCCAATAAGAAATAAGCGCACAAGCGTGAATCAAAATCGTAATAGGATGCTTCAGTTTTATGTTTTCAAAACACATCTTGTTTCGGGCCTTCCAAATTGCCCAACAGATGGCAGCCAGGCAGAGAGAATAGACTGCAGAAACATTTGGTAACCAAACAAGCATCCAATTATTCACGCTTGGAAAAACCGTTTGAACTGAGAAGTAACAAGTGTAAACAGGTCATCATCAGGATGCCTATCATTTGCAACCAAAAAAAAAAAAAACTCCCCTTCCCTTGGACATATCTTGATATCTGCCTACCATCCATGCCCTTTTGTTATTCCATTTACACTCTGCTTCGACCCACAGCTAGCTTCAAGCTTTTTATCTCATTCAGAAAAATTATTCCTCGGCATCGGTCTGTGTAAAAATTCGCCTCGAGTTTTCTTCCATCTTCGATCCGAACGTGCAGGTGGCACTGCTCGGCAGAAAGCAGTGAGCGCGCACGCATCTTTCAGAACAAGTTCCCTGCTCCACTCGTGCGCCACGTCCGATCCTTACCACAGCATTCGTTACAGTATCTCAATCATGCTGCATGAACTGCTTGCACACTATAAAACCCCGGCCCAGTCCATGTACCCCTGCATCATCCATCGATCAGGTCTCAGCATTGCAGATCGAACAGACCAGTACTGAACAGTGAACACACACACACACACACACACACACACACACACACACACACACACACACACACACACACACACACACACACACACACACACACACACACACACACACTTGGCCGCGCTGTTCACTGCAACTCAAGTAGTGACACCATTGCCATGGCTTACTACTCGGAGTCGGGCTACTGCGCGGAGGACGTGATGAGGAGGCCGCACGCCGAGCCGGGGTACTACCACGGCGAGGGCGGCGAGCGCTACGCCGTCCGCAAGGAGTACGAGGAGATCGACGAGGTGGCGCGCGCCGGCAGGGGCCACTACGGCCACCTCGGCCGCAGCGGCAGCCACCACCACCACGTCGGCCATGGCGGACACGAGGGGTCGTGCCACGGGCACCTCGGCGGCGAATATCGCGAGCAGCAGCACCTGCACGGCCACGGCCACGGCGGTCGCCACTACGACGCGTGCGAGAGCAGGCGCTACGACTCGTGTACCGGCCAGTACTACGCTTGAGCTCGGATCGGACGGTCGAGGTGAACGGTCACGGTCATCATCAGCATGATATCACACCAGGGCTGCTGCCATCCAGCTGAGTCCTGACAGGGAGCTACTCCGTACTAGTAGTGCTATGTATATATATACGAGAATAAGACCGTGACGATGACGTGAATAAAAGGTTGTGCGTGCTTCCATGGCACGCTCTGTGTTTTTAAAAACCCGCGCGTTGCTGCGGGATTTCTTAAATAAAATTTTAACATGAAATTTGAAAGTAAAAAAATTAAGATGATTGCATAGCAACATTCACAAAAAAATCGATGAAAAATATAAAAAGATGGCCCTAGTGGACATTGATGTGACATTTGATATAATGGGTTCATATATGATGCGGATAACTTGTATGCTAAGAGAAATAGAGTTAATGACTTTAGTGGGTGTCATATATATAGGCTATATAGATTATATGAATTTTACTTGCATGTTTTTTTCAGTATTGGGTAGAAATCGATAAACTAATAGAAGTAACATCAATAGAATATTTGATCACATTATAAAAAGAATAGGTGTTCAAAGAAATAGAGTATGTATATGAGTCTTTACGTTAATAGATTAAAGATTAAAAGTATTGCAAAAATAGAGTATATATATGACTTTACATTAATAGATTAAAGATTAAAAGTATTGCACATAGTAGAGGTCATATGGATATTTTCTTGTTTATTGAATCTCGTAAAAATCGATAAGCTAAAAGAAGAAACACCAATAGAATATTTGATCACATTATAGAAGAATATGTGATGAAAAAATAGCGTATGTGTATGATTTTACTTTAGTTAATCAAAGATTAAAAGTATTGCATATTATAGAGATGACATGAATATTTTTTATAATTAATAAGGTAGTTGAAAGTTAGTGGGACACTTAATGGAGAATGAGGTGGATACCTTGCATCAAGAGAGAAATAGTTAGGATATATAGATTGCTGTTTGCATTGATTGATCCCACCATCAGTGCAGGTAGTCCTCCGGTGCCGCCGGGAAACCGTACCCCTGCCACGGCGGCGCCGGCGCGGCTGCAGCACCAAGCTGAGACGCCCGGGGCGGGGAGGTGGCCCAACGCGTCCAGGCTGCCCGAGCAGACACCACAATTTGTGCGCTGCACCGCCTTTTTATTTGGTGATGATTTACCTGCTCTGGCAAACCAGTCGACGGCGACAGACACAGACGGTGGGCGGCAGGCCGAGAGAGAGAGAGACGCACACTGCTGCTGACTGGCCGAGCAGCGAACGCCGAAAGGCACGGGGTGATTCATCATCCATGGACCGGTCGGTTTAATTATCACGGATCGGTCGAAACAGTCGCCATGGATCCGATCCCTAATATGCTTGAGCTCGCTTACGGGCGAATGCGGAGGTCGGAGGTCGCCATGGACATGGAACCAGCGCGAGGCATTTCCAAGATCAGGTATAGGCCGCGCCACCATTGCTCCAGCTCCAAGCCGGCCATCCTCCGCTTCTTCAGTGAGTCTCGGCGGATCACCATGGCCGCCTTTGACATCCGAGCTCGAGGAGGAAGGCGCTTCTCGTCATGGGTCTAATCTGGGCCACACAAGTTTAATCGGACGGCTCGTAAGCATCCAAGGGGACGGTATTTGAAATACCATCCACCTGATCGGTACTAAAACAACGTCCGCGCCCGCCTCCGCCCCCGGGTCGCGTGGAACGCCGCCTCTGCTCGACGCCGCTGCTCGCCGGAGCGCCACCTCTGGGCTCTGGCTGCCTGGCCATACCCTCCATCTTCTTCCTCCTGGATACCTCGCTTCCGGCGCCATCTTGCATCTTGTGACGCTCCCGCTCTCCCAGCCGTGGCTCGCCGTTCTGTGCTTTGGCCGTCGCAGTTCAAGGGCCGGACCGGCTGCTGGGCATGTTATGCACCGGCAAGCTGGTGCGCGCGAGGTCGGGAGTAGCCGTTCCCACGCGATTACGGCGGCGATCGAGCTCGGTGGCACCATGGCCCGCCGATTTGCCCAACAGCATGCCATATGTGACGGTCCCTGAAGCTTGCCCACGGCGTGGCGGCGGCCACCGGCCACGTTCGCAGTCGCAGGCATCGAGGCTACGCAGAAACTAGGTCTGCGGCGTCTCAGTGGAGGGGAAGAATGGACAATTCTAGCAGATTAGCAGCTGCTGTGCTCACGCCGCCATGGACACCGCCTGCGGCCTGCTACCGTGGTACGTCGTACAAAAATTCGCCGCTATGGATGAGAGCTCTGTCTGCTAAAGCTCCAGCTAGCTTACGGGGGCAGAGACGCACACACACAGAGGCCCCGGGCCACCGTCGTAGGATGATCGAACGTCGTAGGATGATCGGAGCGACGAATTTACACAAGCATGTGTCGCTCGGCGCTCGCGCCGCCGCTGTTAGCCCGAGGAGGAAGACGCCTCCCGCGATGAGTCTAATCTGGGCCGTAAAAGCTCGATCCAACGGTACTTAGACACCCAAGGGTGTTATACTGTGATCCAAATTCTGGTGGGAGATTGTTGGAATTTGGGCTTGACCCATTAAATATTTCAATTATTCCAATAAATCCCAAAGGTCCATGTGATGCAAATTTTTAATCTCACATTGCTAGTGGAAGTTGAGGAGACCATG
Organism: Panicum virgatum; assembly: GCF_016808335.1. NCBI lineage: Eukaryota > Viridiplantae > Streptophyta > Magnoliopsida > Poales > Poaceae > Panicum > Panicum virgatum. The sequence continues at coordinate 58,704,682 of NC_053140.1, read as the reverse complement.
TGACTCTCCTATATATCTAACACATAGGCTTCACCGGAGAACATCAATCCGATTATTCCTCTTGTAAGCCGCCGCTAGGCGTTGTAAACACACATCCGATATAGTGAAGATTTGCTGGCTGGCGCCCGTGGTTTTTCCCTTTCGCATTGGAAGGGTTTTCCACGTTAAATTCTCGTGTCTCCTGTGGTTTTGATCTTGTTGTTCTTAACCGTTTCTTTGTCGTCGTTTATAACAAGTGGTACCAGAGCTTTGGTTAGGGTTCCGCGATGGAATCGACGAAGTATGATCTACCGCCGATGGATTACAAGACGAGATTCTCGCTATGGCAAGTCAAGATGTGAGCTATTCTGGCGCAATCTCAGGATCTTGATGAGGCGCTGGAAGGCTTCGGGAAGAAGAAGAAGAATGAGTGGACCACTGAGGAAAAGCGGTGAGATCGTAAGGCTCTATCTCTAATTCAGCTTCACTTGTCTAATGATATTTTGCAAGAAGTGCTGCAGGAAAAACATGCTGCAGAACTCTGGCTCAAACTGGAATCGATCTGCATGTCCAAGGATCTAACCAGTAAGATGCATATGAAGTTGAAGCTGTTCACGCTTAAGATGCAGGAGGGTGACTCAGTGCTGAGTCACCTATCTGTCTTCAAAGAGATCGTTGCCGACCTAGTGTCGATGGAGGTCGAATATGATGATGAAGACTTAGGTCTTCTTTTGTTATGCTTTTTGCCCAATTCGTATGCAAGTTTCTGTGACACCATATTATTAAGCCGTGATGAGCTAACCCTTGCTGAAGTCTGCGAGGCACTCCAGTCCAGGGAAAAGATGAAAGGCATTGTGCGGGTTGATGGATCGTCCTCAAGGTGCGACGCTTTGCATGTTAGAGGCAGATCTGAGCATAGATCATCGAGCGACAACAACGATCATTTAAAGAGCAATGATGGTAGAGGCCGCTTCCAGTCTAAAGGTCTCAAGAAGAAATTCTGTAAGTACTGCAAAAAGAAATCGCACAACATTGAAGAATGTTGGAAATTGCAGAATAAGAAGAAGAGAAAAAATAATTCTGATGGTAAGGCTAGTGTTGCTTCTGCTGCTGATAATTCTGAATCAGATTGCCTGGTTGTCTTTGCTGGTTGTATTGCTGATCATGATGAATGGATACTTGATTCTGCATGTTCATTTCATATGTGCACTAACAGAGATTGGTTCAGTTCATATGAGCCTTTGCAGAATGGAGATTTTGTGCGTATAGGAGATGATAATCCGTGTGAGATTGTGGGCATCGGTTCTGTTCAGATCAAGACCCATGATGGCATGATTCGCACACTGAAGAATGTGAGACATATACCAGGGATGAAAAGAAATATAATCTCATTGAGCACACTTGACAAAGAATGGCTCAAATACATTGGTTCAGGTGGAGTTGTAAAGGTATCAAAAGGTTCTCTTGTATGTTTGCCGGGTGATCTCAATGCTTCAAATTTATATGTTCTCAGAGGTAGTACTGCGCATGGTTCTGTTTCCGCTACTGCTGCTGTTAATAATTCTGAACCTAGTAAGACTGACCTTTGTCATATGCGTCTTGGACATATGAGTGAGCTTGGCACGGCAGAATTGATGAAGAAAAACCTTCTGGATGGTTGCATCTTGAGTGGCAAGAATTCTGCGAGCATTGTGTCTTTGGTAAGCACAAGAGGGTAAAATTCAATACCTTTGTTCATACCACAAAAGGTACACTTGATTATATACATGCTGATTTATGGGGTCCTTCTCATAAACCTTCATTTGGTGGTGCTCGTTATATGCTTACCATTATTGATGATTACTCTAGAAGAGTGTGGCCTTATTTTCTGAAAAACAAAGATGATACCTTTACTGCTTTTATAGAGTGGAAAGTCATGATAGAAAGGCAAATTGAAAAGAAAGTCAAGGTACTTCGGACTGATAATGATGGAGAATTCTGTTCAGATGTTTTTGATGATTATTACAAGAAGGAAGGCATTGTTAGACATCACACCATCCTATACACTCCGCAATAGAATGGTGTGGCCGAGCGCATGAACAGAACCATCATCTCGAAGGCTCGTTGCATGCTGTCCAACGCCCGCATGAGCAAGCGTTTTTGAGCGGAGGCTGCTAACACGGCATGCTATTTGATCAACAGGTCGCCTTCTATTCCACTCAACAAGAAGACTCCTATTGAGGTATGGTCTGGTACACCTGCAGATTACTCACAGTTTAGAGTTTTTGGCTGCACTGCTTATGCTCATGTTGATAATGAAAAATTAGAGCCTAGAGCTATTAAATGTTCTGTTTCTTGGTTATGGTTCAGGAGTCAAAGGATATAAATTGTGAAATCCTGAAATTAGAAAGAATTTCATGAGCAGAAGTGTTGTTTTCAATAAGTGTGTGATGTTTACAGACAGCTTGACCACAGACGATGCTTTAGTTGAAAAATTACAGCCATAAGTCAGTGTGCAGGTGGAGTTTATGGATGACTAGGAAAATAAAGTTGTTGATAATAATATTTCAAACAATGTTCCTGATACTGTTCAGCAATCACCTCCAGTTTCACAGTCTGTTTTGCAGCAAGAGGAGGATCTAGATGTACCCATTGCTCTTCGCAAGTCAAAGAGGAGTTGTGGACCTCCAAATCATTTAATTGAGGAGTGTAATTTGACTTATTATGCTTTGAGTTGTGCTGAACAGGTGGAGGATGCTAGTGAGCCAGCAACTTATACTGAAGCCATTGATTCTGTTGATAAGGACAAGTGGATCTCAGCTATGTAGGAGGACATGCAGTCCCTTGAAAAGAATGGCACATGGGAGATTGTGAATTTGCCTAAACAAAAGAAACCTATCCGCTGCAAATGGGTCTTCAAAAGAAAAGATGGTTTATCTCCTAGTGAGCCTCTAAGATTTAAGGCAAGTGTCGTGGGGATTTTTAGGGGTACCCACAGCCGGGTGGCGGAGCGCACCCGCCTATTCCCTGTGAGGGAGTACTCGGGGAAGTACTAGGCGATGGGGCTGGATCTTCGCTGAGACAAGGACTCAAGAACACTCGATTTAGAGTGGTTCGGGCCGCCGGAGCGTAATACCCTACGTCCACTGGGAGATGTATTGTCTTGGTTGTGTGAATGAACCTATCCTCTGCTGGCCTTGGCTCTTGCCCAGCCTGAGGTTTTCTAGCGGCGCTCCCTCCTTTTATAGATCAAGGGGGAGCGGATACATAGGACGTCGATGCCCCGACAGGTGGGCCCAACGTGAATGCGGCTACAGTGGTAGCGAATCTTTCCTTCGATATGCGTACTGCTGCTCTCCTGTCACAGGGGTCTTCTCTTGTTCCGTCAGCTAGGTGCTCGTTGGAGTAGCGTAGCTTGCGGCGTGGCCTGCTGAGGCTATTATGTAGCGTCATAATGGGTGAAGCCGAGCCGTCGTATCCGACTGTTACGGCAGACTGGCAGACGCGGCATGGGCGGCGCCATCGGCTCCACTGCCTTGGTAATACGCGATCAATAGTGCCCCCTGGTCAGTCAAACGCCTCGGCTTCCACTATATCAAAGTGGATGTCCACCTACTGCAATGAATGCGAAGGTAGGTGGACCTCAATATGGAGACCAAGGACTTCATACACGTGTCGGCCCCGGACCGCCCTGAGGCGGGGCGTCCAAACTTTCCCTTCGAGAGGGGTCCGGTTGCTATCCAGGACCCTATGAGGGGTCCGGGACCCCGCGGGGGTCTGGATTCCTTGGGAGGTCCGGAGCCCTGGCTGCTTGCGCTTGAGCGCCTGTTTTTCCTGGGACACGTGGCGTTCCCAGACCTTCCCCGGCCGCGGAACAGGTCCGGACCTTTGTCGGGAGGACAGGACTTCGGACTGCAGGGGTCCGGCTGTTTGGTTGTAGTCAAGGATGACTACTAAGACTCTTGCCTAGTCACAGCAAGAGGGGGTACCCCAGTCCTGGGGTACCGACAGTGGCCCCCGGGCCCACCTCGGGAGAGGTATGAACCCGCGGGTGGGGCCACCACCGTGATGTGTTCCGACGCAACTTGATTGCGTTGGTGTGCTCTCGGAGAGAGTGGGCATCCCGGACCCCTGAGGCCGGTATGATTGTTGCCTGGTTTAGGTACTAGAGTGCTCTCCACGGGGCGACGAAGGTGTAGGCTTAGGGTACAGAACCAAGCTAAGCGGCTACACGGACTTCGGATCGCTCAGGGGGTAGCACTACTTCCCGGACCCGGCTTTTGTCGACCGTCTCCGCCGGAGCGGGCCACCGGAGTGGACTTGGAGCGACCGGGGCGAGCGGTCTCCGCCGGAGCGGGCCACCGGAGTGGACTTGGAACGACCGTGGCGAGTGGTCTCCGCCGGAGCGGGCCACCGGAGTGGACTTGGAGCGACCGGGGCGAGCGGTCTCCGCCGGAGCGGGCCACCGGAGTGGACTTGGAACGACCGTGGCGAGCGGTCTCCGCCGGAGCGGGCCACCGGAGTGGACTTGGAGCGACCGTGGCGAGCGGTCTCCGCCGGAGCGGGCCACCGGAGTGGACTTGGAGCGACCGTGGCGAGCGGTCTCCGCCGGAGCGGGCCACCGGAGTGGACTTGGAGCGACCGTGGCGAGCGGTCTCCGCCGGAGCGGGCCACCGGAGTGGACTTGGAACGACCGTGGCGAGCGGTCTCCGCCGGAGCGGGCCACCGGAGTGGACTTGGAGCGACCGTGGCGAGCGGTCTCCGCCGGAGCGGGCCACCGGAGTGGACTTGGAGCGACCGTGGCGAGCGGTCTCCGCCGGAGCGGGCCACCGGAGTGGACTTGGAGCGACCGTGGCGAGCGGTCTCCGCCGGAGCGGGCCACCGGAGTGGACTTGGAGCGACCGTGGCTGACAATCCGATGAAGCATGTTACCGGACCTCATAGTAAGGTGCAAAGAAACCAAGCCTTATACTAGAAGAGAGCCCGGGACCTCTAAAGTCAGCAGTCCTGGATACTAGAGTACTTGTAACAGGGTAGTGAAGTACGTAAACTTAGGGTACATTACCAGGCTAAGCCACGCGGAGCTTCTCTACCCCAGGATACAAATACCACTTCTCCAGAGCAGGTCCTTAGGGGTCCGGACCGCCTTCCAGCTAGAAGGGGTGTCTTTACCTGACCACAAGCCAGCAACTTAACTTGGATTGTTAGCAATAAGGGAAACTCCGGTCAAGAGAAAAGAATAGTTAAACCAAGGCGAATAAATGTAATCAGGGTGGAGCCTAGGCAAAACTGAGGAGGAAAATCTCCTTTATTATTGTGGTTGTCACGGTATACATCGGAGGTCGGGATTACGAGGACGGACCTCCACCGCTCCGGACCGCTTTTGCCTGTTTGTGTGATAGGGCCAGAGGTCGGGTTTACAAGGTCGGACCTTGACCGCTCTGGACACACACGTAGACACCACGCTATTACAAAGGAGAAAATCTCTCATTCCTTTCTTAGGAGTAACCTACGGCTGCATGCTATACAGCGTGTTCTTCTTCGGAGGTGAAGGCGCCCTGAACGTGCCTGAACCGCATCATCCAGCATCACCTCGGTAGCTCGGGGGACCCCTCCTTGCCTAAGAGCTGTCACATGCTTACATGGCATGAGACAAATTCTTTGGCTTTGAATGGAAGAGGCCCCCTCCCCCTGCCGTCGCCGTTGCCGGTGGAAACCAGAGCCCTTGCGCAGCAGATGGACCGGTGCGACGCGTGGAGAAGTGCGGTCGTTCGCCGGCTTGTCCTTGGTGCTAGCGCCAGGGGCCCCCGCACGAGGAGGCGGGGTCCTGTCTGCAGCAGCACCGAGCAACGCTGAGGTGGATCTCCGGCGCTGGAGACGGCGGGACGACACGGTCAACTTCCTCCGGGATGGCCGTCGGCTCCAGGCTCCATGTTGAGAGAAAGCCTTGAGCCGACACCATGCCACCGCTGAGGAGGCGTGGCCGTTGCTTGAGAGAAAACCTTGAGTCGACGTAGGAGCAGCGGCGCGCAGCGGCGCCTCCGCTGTGCGTTGCTACGCCGGCTCTGAGGTGTCGCGGTGGCGACACACAGCAGGCGCCGCTGCCGTGCGCCGCCGCACCGAGGGCGTCGGAGTGCCGGTGCCATAGCATGCGGAGTGAGTGTGCCTTCCTTCATCTTCAAGTTCGCCGTTGCAGAGGGAGAACACAGCCTAGAGGCCTGAAGATCCAGCCAACGCCTGTCCTCCCCACGGACGGCGCCAAAATGTCGTGGGGATTTTTAGGGGTACCCACAGCCGGGTGGCGGAGCGCACCCGCCTATTCCCTGTGAGGGAGTACTCGGGGAAGTACTAGGCGATGGGGCTGGATCTTCGCTGAGACAAGGACTCAAGAACACTCGATTTAGAGTGGTTCGGGCCGCCGGAGCGTAATACCCTACGTCCACTGGGAGATGTATTGTCTTGGTTGTGTGAATGAACCTATCCTCTGCTGGCCTTGGCTCTTGCCCAGCCTGAGGTTTTCTAGCGGCGCTCCCTCCTTTTATAGATCAAGGGGGAGCGGATACATAGGACGTCGATGCCCCGACAGGTGGGCCCAACGTGAATGCGGCTACAGTGGTAGCGAATCTTTCCTTCGATATGCGTACTGCTGCTCTCCTGTCACAGGGGTCTTCTCTTGTTCCGTCAGCTAGGTGCTCGTTGGAGTAGCGTAGCTTGCGGCGTGGCCTGCTGAGGCTATTATGTAGCGTCATAATGGGTGAAGCCGAGCCGTCGTATCCGACTGTTACGGCAGACTGGCAGACGCGGCATGGGCGGCGCCATCGGCTCCACTGCCTTGGTAATACGCGATCAATAGTGCCCCCTGGTCAGTCAAACGCCTCGGCTTCCACTATATCAAAGTGGATGTCCACCTACTGCAATGAATGCGAAGGTAGGTGGACCTCAATATGGAGACCAAGGACTTCATACACGTGTCGGCCCCGGACCGCCCTGAGGCGGGGCGTCCAAACTTTCCCTTCGAGAGGGGTCCGGTTGCTATCCAGGACCCTATGAGGGGTCCGGGACCCCGCGGGGGTCTGGATTCCTTGGGAGGTCCGGAGCCCTGGCTGCTTGCGCTTGAGCGCCTGTTTTTCCTGGGACACGTGGCGTTCCCAGACCTTCCCCGGCCGCGGAACAGGTCCGGACCTTTGTCGGGAGGACAGGACTTCGGACTGCAGGGGTCCGGCTGTTTGGTTGTAGTCAAGGATGACTACTAAGACTCTTGCCTAGTCACAGCAAGAGGGGGTACCCCAGTCCTGGGGTACCGACAGCAAGGTTAGTTGCAAAAGGGTTCAGTCAGATTTCTGGTGTTGATTATAATGATGTGTTCTCTCCAGTTGTGAAGCATAGTTTAATTCGTAATTTATTTAATATTGTTGCTATGCATGATCTTGACCTTTGTAACACCCCGAAAATCTACCAAATCAAATCACGCGCTAAATAATTTCAAAATCCCTTTTCAATCGTTGAGCTCAGTCCATTCAAAATCACCCGCCCGATCTCTCGATCTCCCGAAAACCTGGTCCCGATATCCAACCGTTGTCCCGTCTCCCTGTTCCTCCTCGTCCCGTACGCCACCCCGACCGGCGCGCGTGCGCGACCGGCCGCGGTCGTCGCCGCAGAATCCGCCGAGCAATCTCCCTTTTCTCTCTCTCTCTTTTCCTCTTTTTCTTTTTCCTCCCCTTTTCTTTTTCCTTTTTCCTTTTTCTTTTCTTTTTCTCCCTCCCTCTCTCCTTCCTTCCCTCTCTCCTCCCCCGCACGCTGCAGGGCAGCCCGCTCGCCGCGCCACCCCGACCACGCCCGCGCGTGCACCTGCCTCGGCGCCGCCCACGCGCACGCGCGCCCGGCTCCCGGCCTGCCCTCGCACACGCGTACGCCCCAGCACGCTAAGCCCCTCGCCGCCGCACGCGCTCCCGCCCACGCGTGGACCCCGCGGCCGCGCCGCCCGCCGCTCGCAGCGTGACGCCGGCCGCCCCGTACGCGCCCCGCCTAGTTGAGCCGCTGTCCTGCTAGCCTACCTCGGCGCCCGGGCTTCCGCGTCCACCAGCGAGCTGAACCGCGTGCGAGCCCCGCCTTCGCTGCCGGCCACCCCTGTGCACGCCCACGCGCATCACGCACGGCACTGCTCGCCGCGTCAAGCTGCACAGTGCCGCCTGCACCGCTCGCCGCCTGCCCGAGACGTCCCGTCACCCTGTGCCCGCCTCGCCACCCGTGCGCCACTCCACGACGGCCGCAAGCGGCCGGAGCGCCATTAATGGCGCCACGCGATGCTCGCCGGCCACCACCACCGCCTCGCTCCCCCTCCACCGCCTTACTTCGCCTTTAAATAGACTTCCCGTGCAGCTCACCTCCCCCACAACCTCCACAGCCGCTCCTAGCTCCCTCCCCAGGCTCCCAGCGCCGCCGCCGCACATAGCTCTGCCCGTTGCCTCCAGCCTCCGCGGACAGCCTCTCTCGCTCCACCCCAGCTCGAGCTAGGTAGGGGAATCGAACCCCCACCTCCTCCTCTCCCTTTTCCCCCTTCCCTTGGCCGCCGCCGAGCCCCCAGGGCCGCCAGCCCCGACCGCCGTACGCCGCCTCTCTCCCTCCCCTGTTCTGGTCGCGGGGGAAAGGAAGAAGATAGGCCATTTTGGCCAAACCCCCCTCCATTTCCCTCTATTCTTTAAAGAACCCTCCCACTCTTTAGCCTTTATTACAAAATAAACCCCCCTTTTATTATATTTCAAAATAAACCCTTCCAGCATATAAACTTAATTCTAAACAAACCCCCACACCTTTTAGTATGCCCCAAATATTTCTAGAAATTATAACTAAGTCCTTTTCTATTCCAGACAATTTACAAATGAGCCCCTGGATCCTTATTTAACCCTAAATCCCTCTCCAACCTATCATTTCATGCGCCAAACGATCTCCGATCGACCCAAAACTTTACCACGCCATTCCTAACATAGTTTTGGCCATGCCATTAGGAAATCGTTCAAAAACATTACTCCTATCCCCATATCTTAATAGTTTTCGATTCGAGCTCAACGATAAAGCTTTTATTTCTTCTTCTTGATTGTGTGTTGGTTTGTATGCGTCGTAGATCACGGTGTGAACGAGGGAGAGCCCGTCGATGAGCAGTACTGCGAGCAAACGAACGAGGACCAGTTCCACGACCCCGAACCCGAAGGACAATACCTCGATCAGGACTTCCCGGAAGGCTTTGAAGACGGCAAGTTCAATCCTGCCCTTTGATGCATGTTTTGTCCTAGTTTTTATAAACACAACCTATTGGCATGTTTTATAAGATTGCATATGTTTTGCCTGCTGAAAACATGGTTGGATAGCCATCCCTTGATTTGTTATAATCATTCCTTGACCACCTAGATTAATGTCTGAATGTGATTTGTTTGGACGTTAATCGCTGCTAGAACGCTTAGGACCTTAAACACAATACAACTTGTTTTATAAAAGGAAAATGTGTGAGTGTGTGGGAAGGAACAATGTGAAATTTTCGAAAGATAAGTTTAGACGGGATGGATGGCACTTCTGTGTGAATTGCCAAACGGTGTGCTCATACATGTGTGGTAGAGCAAGGGAGATATCCATCTTGTCACAACTAAGGACCGAGTTGGTGTGTCATCTCACCTAACTCCATTATCGTGCAAACCACTCGACCGTTGTATGGGCAACGGCTTAGCATAAACCCCACTTGTTAGTCTGATAGCCATCAGAAGAGCTGAGAGCAACGGGTGATCAAGTAGAAGGGATTAGCTCTGTGTGACTTTTGCCCCGGTTAAAACCTCTGTGATAGGTCAATGACCCCTTGGTGGATCCCATGATGGCTAGTCAGGTCTAGCTAAGGTGGGTAATGGCTTTGTTGGGATCTGCACCGACACTACGGTAATCGAGCTGTGGTACCCCGCTTGTGGGTAAAGTTGCACACCTCTACAGAGTTAAAATCTATTCGAATAGCCGTGCCCACGGTACTGGGCGAGTTAGGGTGTGGTCACATAACTAGTGTTTCTTCTGGGATTGGATGGGTTGGCGTGAGTTGTTTTGAAAAAGTGTCCGGCAGTTGTGCCGTGTGCTATGGCGGATGAGGAGTCCGGTAGCAACTTAAAACTTAGATCCTGTGTTACTCGAAAAACTTGCTTTGAAAATCATTTCTTTCAAATGAACCCTTGCATAAAAATCAGTTTTCCGCAAATTAAACCCTAGCCTTATCCTTGATTTATCCTGTGCATTATATTCTGTTGATACCCCCTCCGTGGGTGTGGTTGGACTTGCTGGGTACGTTTGTACTCACCCCATTCTTAATTTTTACAGAGGAAGATCCAGACTTCGTTCCCGAAGACGTTGAGTAGTGGTTCCGTCCTGCACCCAACCTTGCTTGTGGATAGGGTCACCCGCAGGAAGTTCCGTATAGCGCAAGACTCTGATGACCCCCTCTTCGTAGTTAATATCGTTGTGTGGGTGTTAGTTGTTATCCTCGCGATAGTGGCGCTTCACTGTCCACTTCCGCGTAGAGTTGTACGGTGATGTACCATCTGATGTAATAAAAGTGTTATCAGCCTCCTGAGACTGATATTGTATCACTTTTAAGTCTTCTCTTATGACGGGACGCTTCAAGCTTGAGCAGTTAGATGTGAAGACTGCATTTTTACATGGAGAGCTTGAGGAGGAAATATACATGGATCAGCCACAAGGATTCATAGTGCCAGGCAAGGAGAACTTTGTTTGCAAATTGAAGAAGTCCTTGTATGGTTTGAAACAGTCCCGTCGTCAATGGTATAAAAGGTTTGATTCATTTATGTTGTCACATGGCTTTAAAAGATCTGAATATGATAGCTATGTATACATTAAGATTGTTGATGGATCACCTATATACTTGCTGTTATATGTTGATGACATTTTTATTGCTGCCAAGAGCATAGTAGAAATCACTACATTGAAGAAATTATTGAGTAGTGAGTTTGATATGAAGGATCTTGGTGCTGCTAAGAAAATTTTAGGTATGGAGATTACTAGAGACAGAAAATCTGGTTCATTGTTTCTTAGTCAGCATAATTATATTAAAAATGTTCTTCATCGTTTCAATATGCATGATTCAAAGCCAGTTAGTACTCCTATTGCACCTCACTTTAAATTGTCAACCGCTCAATGTCCTAATTCAGATGATAATGTTGAATACATGTCAAAAGTGAAGAAATATGGGGTAGTAAAAACAAAATTTTTCTACCGCATAAACCAGGATTACTGCAGTTATAGATCACGGGATTACCACTAGACGCGCAGATGCGGAACTTCTGAAGCGCATCAGTGTCGTGCAGATGGAAGCCGGCAGTGCAGTTGCAAGAACCTCCTCACGTATGGCTCGTCCTTGTGCAGCAGATGCGGCACCTCCAAGGTGTCCACATGTACGGGAAGAAGCATCGCGATCCAGACTGCTAGGTCCGGAAGGGCGACCTACGGCTTGGCGCACAGGAGGGGCGGCCAGAAAATGGGGCGGCTACGCGCATGAACAGTAGATAGGGTTAGGGTTCACCATTGGGAGGCCTCCCCCTTTTGCTTTTATGGCCTCTGGGGCGCCCTCTAGGTAGGCTCCTCTTGGGCCCCACCTTGGGTGCCCTCTTTTGGGCCTGAGAGGCCTATTAGTGCACCTAAGTCCAGTCTAATTCGGATCTCATCCTTATCAGGCTTCTTTTCCTTAAATGTGACCCTATGGGCTCACATGCGAATAGACATGGCCCGAGTACTCTTACTCGGTCCAATAGTAGACAGCGGCCTCTAGCAAGACATGTCAACTCCTATACGCACGCAAAGATCATATCAGACGAGCCGTCACAATATCATATACATATTGTTCCTTTTGCCTCACGATATTTATTCTTGCTCTGAGCTGATCTCTCTTTCTCGATGCCGTGATTCAGATCCTTGGTTAACACTTATCCTCAGCATGGACATGCACTTCTTGATCTGACTCACTCGAGGGGCCCAGAGATATCTCTCTCAGACAGAGAGGGGCAAATTCCATCTCGACTGACCATGTCTCACAGCATGCTTCTTGACAAACCCGAAAACCACCTTTATAACTACCCAGTTACGGAGTAGTGTTTGATGGCTCCTAAGTAAGTCAGTTCACATCTTGAGTATATGCGACAATCTCAAGTTTAAGGACACAACGTACATATTGTGTAATGAGAAATCACCATATCTTGTGTTGGGTCAGTTCAGACTCGTGTCCTACATGAGTCCATATTATTAGTTTGACATCTCTATGTCCATGACCTGTGAAACATAGTCATCAACTAATACATGTGCTAGTCTAATATTCATGTGTGTCTTTGCATGAACTCCGACTAGGAACATCTTTAAAATAACCATACAAGTAAAGAGTTTCACAAATAATTCACATAATTGTTAATCAATACAAGTTGCCATGAACACTTTATTAATCATGAATACAAGAAAATATGATCATCTTTATAATTGTCTCTAGGGCATATTTCCTACAAAAAGTTCCTTATTCTAGTGCTGTTGGTTCTTTGATGTATGTCATGGTTTGCTCTCGCCCAAATTTATCATATGCTATGAGTTTGGTCAGTAGATACATGTATAATCCTGGTAAAGAATACTGGAAGGCAGTTCAGTGGATTTTCAGGTACCTCAGAGGAACAACAGATTTTTGTTTGAAGTTTGGCAGAACTGATCAGGAACTTATTGGTTACGTGGATTCAGATTATGCTGCTGATTTGGATAGGCGCAGGTCACTCACAGGATATGTGTTCATTGTTGGCAGTTGTGCTGTGAGTTGGAAGGCTACTTTGTAGCCTGTTGTTGCTATGTCTACCACAGAAGCAGAATATATGGCTATTGCTGAAGCGTGTAAGGAGTTAGTTTGGCTGAAAAATTTGTTTGCTGAGTTTTATGGAGTTGATTATTGCATTGACCTGTTCTGCGACAGTCAGAGTGCTATTTGTCTCACTAATGATCAGATGTTCCATGAGAGAACTAAGCATATTGATGTCAAGTACCATTATGTTTGTGATGTTATCTCAAAAGGTAAATTAAAGATATGCAAGATCAGTACTCATGATATTCCTGCTGATATGATGACAAAGCCAATTTCTATTGCTAAGTTTGAGTTTTGGTCAAACTTAGTTGGTTTGACAGCTTAGCCCAAGAGGCTATTTGGCGCCAGAAGTTTTGTTTTTTTATTGTGTTTAGGTGATGGTTTGATTTGTGCTACAAGAGAGAATTTGTCTCAAGGTGGAGTATGTTATATTGTTATCCAAATTCTGGTGGGAGATTGTTGGAATTTGGGTTTGGCCCATTAAGTATTTCACTTATTCCAAATAAATTCTAAAGGCCCATGTGGTGCAAACTTTTAATCCTACATTGCTAGTGGAAGTTGAGGAAACCATGTGACTCTCTTATATATCTAACCCATAGACTTCACCGGAGAATATCAATCCGATTATTCCTCTTGTAAGCCGTCGCTATGCGTTATAAACACACATCCGATATAGTGAAGATTTGCTCACTGGCGTCCGTGGTTTTTCCCTTTCGCATTGAAAGAATTTTCCATGTTAAATTCTTGTGTCTCCTGTGATTTTGATCTATTGTTCTTCGTCGTTTCTTTGCCGTCGTTTATAACAAAGAGGTGGACGGTGTTTGAAATGCCGTCCACCCGGACGGTATCTGAAACGACGTCCGCCCGCTGTGGTCGCCAGGAACGCCGGGTCGCTCTGCTTCACGCCGCGGGCCGTGGCTTGCCGGAGCTCCGAGCGCCACCGCTGCCTGTCTGACCATCCTCTCCCTTCTTCTTCTTCCTCTTGGGTACCTCACTCCTGCGCGCTCTTGCATCTCGTGACGCGCTCGCTCTCTGCCAACCTCGCTGCCTGCTGGCATGGCGTTTGGCGCATGGCAGACATGGCGTGTCCCCAAGATTGAAAAGCTGAGTTTTTCTCATGATATCTTAACAAGCTGATCGAGCAGTGCCAGGAGTAGCAGTTCTTTCCTGTTTTTACAAGCTTTTTGTGTATTGAAAATCACATTTATATTCTGATATCTTAACAATTCAGTACAGCCAGTCTGCAAAAATTCTAATCGTCTCTTTTATCGATCGTTCCACTCTTGTATTTGCCCCAGTCAGTGCCCAGGTAACGAAGAGGAAGCATCTCCGATCCGTGGTTCTACCAATGAGTGTCAGGAGCAGCAGAATCGCAGATATTCTGCATGATATCTTATAAAATTCAGTACTGAAACAGCAGCAATACTCAAATGAGTTGCCACTTTCAGCGCTGGAATGAAATATGAGCTCCATGCCAGCAACACGAATCAAATGTGTTCTTTTCCTCAAGTGTATACTGCTGCCAACTTTGCTTCATCTTCAGTTTACAAAAGCAGTCGCCAACCATGAGAACAAAGAAGAAATGAAACTCAGTAATTACGATGGAAGAATTTGTACGCTACATATCCTGTCTCTGTTTGATGATTTCCTAGCTGGCTAAATGAGCCTCTGCCAAACCGACGGCTCGACATATAGAGATGGGTGGACGGCAGGCCGTGTTCATTCGCAGTTGGGCTGTGTGCTACAGAGCGCGTGGCACTGCTCGATCAACGAGTGGCGCAAAGAGATTCAGGAGCTTGTAGGCTCTATGGTCGCGCCGGCCGCGGTTAAGACAACAAAAATGACCTCAAACCAGTCAGCCATGGATGCGATCCCTGACGCTATGGTTTAGCTGGCCGGCCGCACGCAGAATCGCGTTGGAATTTGGAACCCGGCTGCAGCCCGCCGCCCCCCGCCACCCAGAGGCCGAACGGGGTTGAGATGGAGGTCGCGTCGCGCCGCCTCCAGTGGTGGTCGGATCCGGCCGAGCGATCCAGCCATTCTCCGCTTCTTCAGTCTCGGCGGGCCGCCATGGCCGCATCTGGCCTTCTGGCCAGACGAGGAAGGCGGCTTCCCGCCTTGGGTCTAATCTGGGCCACACAGGCTCGATCGGACGGCTTGTAGGCAGGGTGGACGGTATTGAAATACCGTCCACCCGGTCGGCATCCCAAACAACGTCCGCCCCCCGGGGTCGCGTGGATCGCTCCCTCTGCTTTATGCCGCGGCTAGCCGGAGCGCCACCGCCACCGCCGCTTGTCTGCCCGTCCTCTCCTTCTTTCTTCCTCCTTGATGCCTCGCTTCGCTTCCTACGCCATCCTGCATCTGGCGAGGCACTCGAGCTCTCCCAGCCTGCCCTGCCTCGCCGTTCTGCGTTTCTGTCGTCGCAGGTGAAGGCGCGGACCGGCTGCTGGGCATGGCGGACATGGCGCGCTCCTGAGCTTGTCAAGCTAGCAGCGATCTCTCACGAAGCATAACCATGGTGGTGAAAGCTGGAAAACCATGGTACTGAACTTCTTGATTCCCGGAAAACTGTACTCGAGTTATCCGGCAAGATAGTGACCAATCCGTTCTTCCTCTTCAGCATGAGAGGGAAGCAGCTTCGATCCGTGGTTTTACCGGTGAGTGCCAGGAGCAGCAGTTTTTCCTGTTTGTGCAAGCTTTTTGTGTATGGAAAATCACAGATTTTCTACATGATATCTTAACAATTCAGTACTGCCAGCCTGCAAATTTCTAATCGTCTCTTTTATCGATCATTTTCCACTCTCTGTATCTTCAGCTTTTCCCTAAAAACAGCAGTACTCAAACGAGTTGCCACTTTCAGTTTCAGGTGCTGGTAGTATTGCTCGGCTACATACTTGTACCCGAGCAGCTACCAGAGATTGAATTTGTGCGCTACTGCGCTACATATCCTGCCTTTTATTTGATGATTTCCTACATCTGCCGACTTGTTCTTGCCCTCAACAAGTGTATACTACTGCCGACTTGCTTCATCTTCAGTTTACAGCGCCAGGCGGTTCAGGAGCCGGCCGGTCTTATGATCACCGCCGGCGCACGCTGCTGTGCATGGCAACCATGGCTACGCTTGTGCATCTAGCTAGCTAGCTAGCTAGCTAGCTAGCAAGAACCTAGAAAAGACGATCCCCAGAGACAGAGTGCCAGAATACCAGGCCATATAGAGTACCAAGTACCAACGCAAAGGCCACGAGAAATGCAGGCTGCAATGGATTGGTACGCCGTCCGCAGGCAGGGGCGCCCTCAGTGGCACCGCCGCATGGACGCCTCTAACGTGGAGCACCACCACCGCCACAACTTCGGTGGTGTCGCCGGCTCGCCGCGAAAACCGAGCCACGGCGGCGGTGGGGCGCGGCACCACACCGTCCACGGGGAGTCGATGGCTCGACGAGGTCCGCCCGAGCAGCTTCCACCACCACCCGCATGTGTGCGCAAGAGGTGTTGCGGCACTCATATACTCCGGCAAGCCGTTGCTCGGGACGTCAGGCGCAGCCGCGCCCAGCAGCCCAGCCGCCCACGATATACGCGAGAGCGCTCTGGCGGGTCCGTACGCGAGAGCCGCCATGGACGAGAGCTCTGTGTGCTAAAGATCCTGCTAGCTTACGGGCGCAGAGGCGCGCGCGCACGCAGAGGCTCCGCGCACCACCGCCGTAGGATGATCGGAGCGACGAATTTGCACAAGCTCGTGTCGCTCGGCTCACGCGCCGCCGCTGTTCGCCCGAGGAGGAAGACGCCTCCCGCGATGCGTCTTATCCGGGCCGTTAAAGCCCGATCGGACGGTGCTTAGGCACCCAAGGGGCGGACGGTATTTCAAATACCGTCCCCCCGGACGGTATCTGAAACGACGTCCGCCCCCTGTTGACGCCAGGACGCCGCGGGCCGTGGCTCGCCGGAGTCCCCAGCGCCCGGGCTCCCTCTCTGACCATCCTCCCCCCTTCTTCTTCCGCCCTGGATACCTCGCTTCCGGCGCGCTCTTGCATCTCGTATGTGACGCGCTCGCGCTCTGCCAAGCTCGCCGTTCGGTCGTATGTGAAGAGCCGGGCTGGCTGCTGGCGTGCTGGCATGGCGCTTGGCGCATGGCAGACATGGCGCGTCCCCAGGACATGCCAGAGCACCTGCAAGGATGAGGTCGCCAAGGGTGGGCGGCGTCGGCGGCTGCGCAAGCCCAAGCACCGGTACCAGGTCGCACGAGCAGCTCTGGCGTTCGTGTATCGATCAACTTCGTGCTCTGCAACCACCGGATCAAACAGCAAGCGCAATATACTTGGCCGAGTACGCAGGAGGCGCCCAGGACGCACGGCTCATGCGATTCAGATCACAAGCCGATTAGTTTTAGGATCGCCGATAAACGCGCTCGAAACAGCTGCCATGGACGAGACCGGCCCTCTGACGCTATGCTTCAGCTGGCGTATGGGCGCGTCTGAAAACCAGACCCGCGCCCCAGTCGGAGGCCGAGCGGGGGCGAGGCATTTCCACGAACACGTGCAGGTCGCTCCGCCGCCAAGTCGAGCAAGTGAGCCATCCTCTTCTTCTTCAGTAGTGTTCAGTCTTGGCAAGGCCCCATGGCCTCAGGCGTCCGAGGAAGAGGCTCCCGCCACGGGTCTAATCTAGGCCGTCCAAGATCGATCGGACGTGTCGCAGGTACCCAGAGGGTGGACGGTATTTCAAATACCGTCCACCCGGTCGCTATCTGAATTACCGTCCACCCCCTTTGGCCGCCTAACGCCGCCTGAACGCCGCCTGGGCTTCACGCCGCGGCTTGCCGGGCCTCCGCCGCTGTCCGCCGGACCTTTGTTGCCTCCTCCGCGGCCTGGATGCCTTGTTGCCTGCAGCCTGCTTGCGGCTGCATCTAGTGAGGCAGGCACAAGCGCCCGCGCAGCCCTGGCTCGCCGTCCGTCAGTCGGGGGTGAAGGAAGGACCTGCTGCTGCAGGCATGCATGGCGTCCGGCCAAGCATGCAGAGTACAAGAGACTGCTCAACTGCTGAAGCGGCATAGTACGCATGATTCAGTACTGCCAGTCTCTGCAATGGTCTCATCTGCCTCTCTTTGAGCTTTCACTCTCGACCTCAGTTTTTTCAAGAAACAGCAACACCCAACATCAGCAATAAGGAATTAAGGATCAAGTTTATAGTTGTCCTCCAGAGTCTTTTCGCTGCTGTCAAGAAGCTTCATCATCTTCAGTTTACAAGAGAAGAAGTCAAATGCCACCGCATCTTAAGTCTGACGTTTGTGCATTCGATGTCCAGTTTCTTCAGATAAATGCAGTTCGTAATTCCATTCATCATGCTGTTTCTCTGAATTAAACTACTTGCCCACATCTCCCATTCCTCACTTTTGCAAATGAGAACGACTGATTTTGCGACCAAACACACTGGCCGTACCATCTGCTCTTGGTTAAGTCTGTGCTCTCAGAAAGAGAACAGAGCGCACTGAACTTCCACGCTCCGAAATATCTCTTTGTTTTTTAGAAACGCAGTACAGACGCAGACGCAGACGCTCACAAACGCGTACGCATACTCTCCCTATGAATATACACACGCAACCCTACCCCTATGAGCACCTCCAAGAAACTGAGCCGTCAACTATGATTTTTTTTTACACACGCAACCCTACCCCTATGAGCACCTCCGAGAGACTGAGCCGGCAAATCCTCGAGATTGATAAAGTCAGGCACTCCGCTGTCGACAGAAACGTCGCCTACCACTGAAAGCACAAACGCCGTTAAATTCTAAAAAATTCGCTTCCACGGGGAGTCAAACCCAAAACATCAAGTGCTACTGAGGCTCTTGTAACCACTAGACTACATAGACTACATGCCCTTTCGCTAAATATCTATTTGTTGGGAACTGCATTTTTGGTCTCACCAATGTTTGAGTTCAGCTCCTCCTTTTCTTCGCGCCAGTAACCTCCTAGCTATACTACGCTATGTTGATATCAGATTCCAATCGCCAGCTACCCTGTGGACGCCATGCTGGCAGAGGCCGCGATGATGCATGCATGGAGTACACTGCAGACTGAACTGCGGCTCAAATTAAATAATCTGGTGACGGCCGGGCTACAGGATAATACTACCTAAATAAATTGTACTCCCCACAGTTCATCGGTGCTCTGCACATCCACTGTAAAAAAAAAAGTGCCTGCTTGTTTGATCTAGCTCGTGATTGCTTGTCTCCTGCAAATTTGGGATCGCGTCAAGCAGTCGTTATCTGCCGAATCGAACCGAAGGTGAGCGATAGAGATCTAGCTGACGTCTCTCCCTCCGACACTCCCTGTCGGTCGATACCTTCCCGGCATAGGGATCGCCCAGCCGGCCACCATTGCCACCAAAACACTCTGTTGGAGGTGATGACCAGGTTCAGGTGAAGGACCGGACCTGCTGCCTGCTGATGTACCGTTTGAGTTCGTCTAAAGCATTTGGTGCCAAGAGTGGTGGTGATTTGTATATCACAACTGATTCCAATGCCCATCAAGGCATCAACCCATGCGCTCGCATGGACTATAAATGTTTTTAGGAAATATATGGACTAGACCTTTCGTGAAATGCCTATGATTTAGGATTTATAAGTGATTAAGGTGTGCACATCAACCATTCTTTTCTTTTTTTTTTGGAAACGGAGTGCACATCAACAATGGTTTCTTGGTATATGTATTCCCCTATTGTTGTCACATCAACAATATGTACACATGGTCATCCATAGGGTTGAAAACGGTCGGAATCGGTCGGGATAACTCCATTACCGTTATCACTTTTACATTTTAATATAAAAACGATATCGAAAACGAACAAGTCGAACACGAATACGAATACGGACTCATGGTATATTAAAAACAAACCAATTTGAACGGACAAGTGTTGAAAGCGAACGGTCTACGAAAAGTTAAAACGGAAACACCGACCCGTACGATTGTGCCCAATCATCCAACAAACTCGACATGGTACATAAAAATACATAGACAAACTTGACAAGCACCCGTGCTGGTGAGGGCTTGCTGGACGTCTAGGTGAGGACCGGAGGACGGGCTGGCGACGACCGAGGACGGCGAGAGGGGCTGGCGATGACCGAGGACGGCGAGACACCGGAGTCGAGGCCTCGAGGGACAGAGCCAGAAAGGCGGCTAGCGATGACGAGTGGAGGGAGAGGCGGAGAGAGGCGGCAGGCGAGGGAGGGAAGCGGGGAGCCAGGACGCACGGTGCTGCCGTGCTGGTGAGGCCTCACCGGCCGTCCTGGGGAGGAGACGGGATTGGCGAGAGACGGAGAGACGCGGCTGCCAAGGGACGGGAGGGAGGCAGGTGCACCTGGGACTAGGAGGGTGGAGAGAGTAGCTCTAGATGCTAAGGCCCTGTTTGGTTCCAGGGACTTTTTTTAAGTCTCTAGAACTTTTTAGTATTTAGAAGTATTAAATAAATGTTAATTATAAAACTAACTGCAGAACCCTGGGGCTAAACTGCGAGACGAATCTAATGAGGTATATTAATCTATAATTAGCGAATGGTTACTGTAGCATCACTGTAGCAAATTATGAATTAATTTGGCTCATTAGATTCGTCTCGCGAATTAGCACTCAACTGTCAAAAAACATTTATAAACAGATTTTATTTAATACTATAAAATAGTAAGATTCTTTTTGATGTGATATGGACTTATGAAAAAAGTCTGGGAGCCAAACAGGGCCTAATTGATTTGGGCTGGGCCGTCAAGGCCTAAGTGGTTGGGTTGGAAACTGGTTGGGTTTGGGCTGAAAAAACGGTATATCCCGAATTAGTGAAAACAGAATATCTCGATCAAATATGGAAAATACAGAAACGATCGGGATACAGGCTAAACCGTTTCCATCCCGTTTTCGAATTTGACATCCAATATTTCGTATTGATTCCGAATTTGTCCGAAAATACGAAAACGAACCGGTAAAATTTAGAAATCAGGGCGGAACAAAACGGACCGTTTTCAACCCTAGTCATCCATGGTACTCGTCAATCTCGAGGATTTACCGACTCGGTCTTCAAATATATTCATAGGAGTAGGATTTGTGTACGTGTGTTAATAGGGGTGAGTGTGCATGCGTTGTAAATGTCCAAGTTGTACTGTGTAATTTCAAAAAAAAAACTTTGATTATCAGATGACTCCAGTCCCTGTTCCGGAGAGAAAAACCTAAATCAATGTCCCAGCGAAAACATGATACATACTTGAGTTAATTTTGACTCTGTTATGATACATGGGTCATTTAGTAGACGGTATTTGTTAGAGTCCATCCACAGCGTGATCGCCATACACATTCGAATTATAACGAGCCAAACTCATTGTAATAACCTATTATTAGTTGTTACTCCCTCCATCCCAAATTATTAATCGTTTTAATTTTTCTAAATACATAGATTATGCTATGCATCTAGACATAACATATAGCTAGATGCATCTTAAAAACTATGCGCCTAAAAAAGTCAAAACAGCTAATAGTTTGGAATGAATGGAGCTGTACCTTGCAACGGAAAATAACAAAAAAAAAATTGGCCCCTAAAACATAAAGCACGCAGCATGGAATTGGATCGCAGAATGAGTGCGTGCACCATCACGTGACGGATGTCTATAACGTTGAACAATCCATGGAAATTAAGAATCATTTGAACACTGTAAGGACGGCATGATGATAAGCATTCCTGCTAGGCACCTTGTAAAAAGAGTCCACCAAATATGGTATCTTCTTGCTTTTCCACTCAATAATCGCAGTAGATGCGTGATGCCTCGTCACATTATAAGATGCCTCGATCGACTATACAAGCCGGGGATACTGCACGCAGTGATCTGACGCAGCTCTGCCGATCGATCTGGGTCGACCGGCCGAACAATCGCAAGATGCCTGACTGGATATAAAGCGAGCAACGGATCGCCGAGCACATATCCATTGCCGCCGGCCAGCAGCAACCACCTTGCCATCGAGACCAGCAAGTGGCCGGGTCGGGCACTAGATGCTCCCGCTAGCTCTCGCCGCG
This sequence comes from Panicum virgatum, assembly GCF_016808335.1. Lineage (NCBI taxonomy): Eukaryota > Viridiplantae > Streptophyta > Magnoliopsida > Poales > Poaceae > Panicum > Panicum virgatum. The sequence continues at coordinate 58,682,809 of NC_053140.1, read as the reverse complement.
GCGGCGCCTATAAAATGGCCGGACCCAAGCAGAGCCAGCCACGCCAACACAGAGCAAGCAGAGCGGCCCGAGCAAGAAGAGAGAGAGCGCCTGCGCCATGGCTACGGCGGTTGTGAAGCGTGGCTACGGCGGCTACGACGACTACGACGGCTACGACTGTGGCTACAGCAAGCCGCAGGTGAACTACCACCGCCAGAACACCGAGTACGTGACCACCGTCGTCACGGAGATGAACCGCATGACCGTCAACGACAAGCCCAGCTGCGGCGGCGCCGGCGCCGGCGTGCAGAAGCAGGCCGCCTACAAGGAGAAGGAGGAGGTGTTCGTGGAGCACGACAAGGGGGCGTCGTACGGGGGCTGCCACGGTGGCGGCGCCGCCGTGCACAAGCAATCCTCCTACAAGGAGGAGGTGTACGAGGGGGCCGCCGCCGGCGTGAAGAAGGATGCCTACTACAAGCAGGAGAAGTACGGCGAGGCGGCCGGAGGGTACGGCGAGGCGGCCGGAAAGTACGGCGGCGGCGCCGTCGTGAAGAAGCAAGGAGGATACAATAAGCAGGAGGCTTGCGGGGAGACCGACACGGGCCACTTCGGTGCCGGCGCCATGCAGACGTACGCCTACGACCAGCAGGCGGCGTACGGCGGCGGCGTGCAGCAGCACGGCTACCAGAAGGACGCGTACGGCGGCGGAGCCGCGAAGAAGAACAGCTACAAGCACGAGCCGTCGTACGGCGAGTGCGACGCGGCGGAGTATGGCTCTCGCTACGGTTACGGCGGCGGCGCCGTGCAGACGAACGGCGCCTACAAGCATCAGAAGTACGGCGAGGCCGAAGCCGGAGGGTACGGCGGTGCCTACTACGGTGGCGCCGGCGTGAAGAAGCAAGGCTACAAGAAGGAGACCTACGGCGAAACCGGCGCGGGCTACGGCGCTCACTACGGTGGCGGCGGCGCCATGGAGCAGCACGGCTACCAGAACCAGCACAAGGATGCCTACTACAGCGGAGGCGTGAAGAAGAACAACTACCAGCACGAGTCGTACGGCGAGTGCGACGCAGGCTACGGCGGCTCTCACTACGGTGGCGGCGGCGCCGTCCAGAAGTACGGGTACAAGCAGGACGTGTACGGCGGCAAAGCTGCCGGAGGGTACCCTCTCCACCTCGGCGCCGGCGGCGCGTACGGCTACGAGGCGCACGGGGCGGCGCGCAAGACGGGGTTCGCCGGCGGCTACAACCACAAGGCGTACGACTACGAGAGCGAGAGCGAGAGCGAGAGTGAGAGCGACTCTGACGAGAGCGACTGCGAGGAGGCGTTCCCCCCGCGCGGCCCCACCAAGCAGGGCGGCGTCCACGGCTACGCGGCGGCGTACCAGCACGAGAAGCACGGGGCCGGCAGCAACCTCGGCGGCGTGCGGCGCTACGAGTCCTACGATAGGCACGAGGAGGTCGGCGGCGGGCGCCGCTACGAGTCGTGCCAGAGCACCACCAAGGAGTACACCGGCGGCGGCGGCTACGGCTACGGCACGTGCTCCCCGCTCAGCTACGGCGCGTAGGCATACGCCCCCGATCCAGTTGTCCTCTGCCATGTCGTACGTGTGCCGGTACTTGGTGGGATTTGTTGCCGGTGATGCAGCTAAATAACTTAAGTATCTATCTATCTAAAAATAAGAGATGTACTTTCTGCCACCCTAAGATAATAATGTATGATGATGAAACTCATGAACGTGTATGGGTGATATGGCAGAGCAGGTCTGTAAAGCTTCTTCACCTCGCAGTCTACCATTTCCATCTGGTTAGAACATGAAAAAAAAAGTTATCTGATGGCGTAGCAGTTTGGCAGAAGAGCTGTTCCAAGGCAAGTAATTTGTATGTTAAAACGAGCAGGGGAAAAAATAAAAACTTGCCAACGTGCACCAGGTCAGCAGGGGGAAAGAAGTGACAACAAGAATTCAATATCTGTGCTGAATCGGTTACATACGAGCTAGTTTCACTACGACTGAAACTAAGTGAACAGCGCTAAGAAAATAGTTAGAGCATAAAAAATGAGGATTCAAGGCTGCCTGTACAAATCTGGCAGAGCCGAGCTTTGATGTAAGTAGAATACCGGTCATTCAGGTGCCAGGTTCCCAAAACAGAAACCTTTCCATGACTGCTGAGGCAGCTAAGCTCCTGTCGAATTTGGGGGTGTGATCCCGTGCTCCAAGTAATACGCTCTCTCAGCATCTGCCAACCTTGTTTGAAACATCCCCCATTCTTGTCGACAGCGTTCTCTTACCTGTTTTGTAAGTGGCAAATGGAACAGCAGGTTAAAATCCATATGCATTCACACAGCGAAAGTAACAGCATGAAAAGTTAAGAAATAAGTAAAATCAGTGACTGTTTGATAGCTTACCCCTTCCCCCGGAGCTTTTCCATTCTCTGCCTTGCCCTGATTAAATGTTACAGGATCAGAAATCAGTGTACCTATGTACAGTGTACAGATGGCGTAATACTAAAAGCCTCAAACTTTGAGTACCTGGTTACCAAGTGATGGAATAACTTGATGAACAATCCACTGGGAATCAACAACTCCAATTTTTTCATGGGCTGGCTGTTTAACATAAGACCAAATAATAAAATCTTGGGTCAGTAAAAAATGACTGATTCTGGATGTCATAAGCCTGCTTGATATATGTCCATGAGACCAGGAATGTTGCTATGAAATTCTCTATCTCTACACACTCAAGATTCAAAACTGAGTCCTCACCATCTCCACACGCTCAAGATTCATGAAACTGAGTCCCACCACACTAGAAATTGAAACCCAGCTTCTGATTATCTATGCACTTAAACCACCTTACTGCCCATCCTCTCATCTCCACTGCCCGACTTAACCCGCAACCCTTTCCTCACCATCCCCAACCACCATATTCCATACCTGGCCAACCCCTAACCCCAAAAACATCTAAACTAAAAGACTCATCCTATGCGACCAGCAATCAAATCTATCCTGCAAGGCTACAACTATGCAGGAAAATATTCATGTATAATTTACTTCACACATTAATATGGCTAATAGATAATGGATAAAGAATATACCTCCACACATTTCCTAAGAGCAAAATCGAGACCCCATCCATGAACCAAGTCATTCTGCAGAAAACACTTCGTAAGTATACTGATTTCACATGAAGCTAAGACGCCAGTATTGCTACTCCACCTGAATCATATGCCATACACAGCGCCATGCATCCCTTGAGAACACAGTTGCCATAATTTCAACAAATCTACGTATCAAATTAGATGTGAAAACAAATGTTTTGATAGAGGGAAATTATCTAACAACAAATGATTACACCCCTACGCTGCACAAGGTGGCAGATGGGGATCCGTACACCAACCCGGCCTCTCCTCAGTTACTCTGCAAAAAGCAAAATATTTTACTACAGAAACAAATAGAGGTGTGTGTGGCCGCTAAGCATTGGTAAGCAATATAGATCCAGTAGCTCACTTGTGGACTTCTGAATAACCTCGGCGTTTAGTCATTTCCCATGTCAGACCTTTGTCGGGCTCCAAACCAGGCTGAGAGATCTCCAGTCCATGCTTCCTAACAAGCTCAATGTACCTGGAAAAAAATGTTTTGAGACCATCTTCTTCAAGGGAATACCATAAAAAACAGAAAAAAAAAAGTTAACAAGGTTGTGATGCTTACGCCTCTGCATTAAAATGATTGACGCCTAGGTCCTCATCCCAGATAAATATGTAGTCATAACGAGCAACAATATCAGGATGCAAAAACCGTTTGGCATACCACCTTGCAGAAACAAGAGTTTTTAAACTTCAGCATTAAAATACACAAAAGATTAAGCGTGTTGCAAAAATGTAAAACAGTAACTTACCATTTAGTCTGCTTTCTGACACTGACATGGATAGCTCTTTTTGACCACTCAAATTCATCCCATTCTGTGGTCCGACCATCATAGTGGAACAACATAATTGTGAAGTTCTCCGAAAACTAACAAAGAAAAAATAAATGGATTTAAAAGCAATATAAAAACCTTTATATTTCAATACAGTTAGTAGTCATGAGCATGCATGAACCGACTGAGCGATATTAGCTACAAACTTTAGTTATTTATTTACTCAGGTGAAGCGTGCTAGATTTCTACAAAATTACCTTTTTTACCGCTGCATCAATATTTGCCTTCTGGGAGTATCCAACTGTAAATGTGACAAGGTATCTTGGTTGGCTAGTAAGATCCTGATGGTATAAGTCATATATTTTAGATGTTGCTCACAAAAGGAAGATTTAATAAAAAAAGTTCTGAGAAGATAAATGTACTGAGAAGAAACAAAAACAATGACCAACCTCACTAGGCTCACCCCACAATCTCCGGAGATAAAGGTCTGTTTCAGACACAACGATGCCAGGTGGGAGCCTTTCAGCACCTTTAGGGTTTGTTGGTACATAAATCTGAGGAAATTTTTTGGCAAAATTAAGTAGAGGAAGAACAGGATTAAAATACAAAGCAGTTGATATCTTTGGGTAGACACCATATATTCAATTCATTATATCATATACTTTCAATAAAGGCGACAAATTGAACCATATTAACAACTGGAGGCCGATGTAGGCAGAATTTCCTAGATTAAAAGCGCTCATGTGAGTAAGAACTTGAAACTTATACACCGTGCATGAAAAGGAATTAGTAAAAAAACAGGTCAAAAAGATATTGACCAGAGTATGCATAGTACAGTAACAAAAGTATATGTCATAACTCACCAAATTAGCATGAGAAAGCAACTCTCAGAAGTAAAAGACTGGCAAAGTACCTTCAGAATTTCATCCGGGTTAGAAACCGAATTGTTCTTCTTGTGACTAGCAGCAGACGTCCATGCATGGTTCAATAATGTTTGGGTTGTAATGCCAGAGTTTCTGTCTTCAATATAGGAGATAATGCTTGAAGGGAAGTGGAGCTACAAAATGTAGCCAGTCAAGATTTTCTATAAACAGAGCATGCGGCAGAAGACGACGACAGAAGCAAACGATCCATTTTACCTTTGTTATATTAACTGTAGGGAGGGAAATGCCAAACAAGTACCCAAGCATAATGCCGATAACTGCTGACAATATGATTCGCAAGCTCTCATTTGATCTTGGCACACTGCTGCTGTTAAGGATCGACAGTAAATTATGACGTGTACGAATGGCCGTGGAAAAGAGAACTAATTATTTGTTATGCACAGTAGTGCAATTCATAGGCAATATGCATTGAACGTACCTACGGCCTAAAATGCCAGCTTTTGCCATGATACGAGTGTTGTCCTTTTGTGACAAGAGGAACTTGTTGACAGGATGGTATTGGCACCGCTGAAGCACTTGTAGCTGTTGGATAAAAGATGGTAAATCAGAGCTTCTTCTAAGAAAGTAGTTCATCGAGAAGAGGAGTACTGAAGCTGATAAGTGATAAAACAACAAGATATGATCCTACACAAAACCACTCTATGCACTTCTTCTAAATAAACTACAAAATAACTGCTTTGCAGCACACAGTAGTTTCCTTTTTATCAAACCCAGCTGCATTACCATTAAACTACATGCTTATTTTGAAATCACAGTTTGAGATGAAGAAACCACAAAATATCCAAACTACTGACACACTAAAAATATAGACGGTAGCATGCATCCATATTACTGATGGACAACAGTTACAGGCTCAATGTGTTTCGCAACAATATTTTAATTTTTTTTATTCTACTCCTTTCAAAAACAGATACTCTTATAGCAATCCTCAAGAAGCCCTCACTGTACATGCAACACTCCAAAGAAGCCCTTTTTGGCAGATAACCCAAAACCAGCTGAGCATGACTAGCCGATTTGCCAGTGAGCTATTGAGTTAGCAGAAATAGCATTTTCTTTAAGTAAGAGAAATACATAGCTGCTGGCTTCGGCGTTGAAATCACTCCAAATGTAGCAAAATGTGCATCAATTGCTTTTCGTCCCGACACATTAGTACTGTGCGTCCCAAATCATTGATGGACAAAGCAGGGGCGGACCCAGCATAGGACATGGGTGTACACATGTACACCCGATAATTTTTGCAAACGAAATCGAAGTTAGTAGGTAGTATATTGTAATTGTAACTGGATTCAGATCCGAATACAAATAGTTTTGTTAGGGTTTGGGGTACTCCGTCTCGCACAGCAGAAGGAAAGAGAAGGGGCGGGCATACCTGGAGGATGCGCTCGTCGCCGGCAACGGGCTGGGCGAAGACGTGAAAATGGTGGAGCCGCTTGCCCAGTCGTCGCCGCCAGGGAAGGAAGAGCAAGAGAGGAGAGAGTCCGAGAGAAGGGGAAAGGTTTAAGAAACAGAAGGAGGAGATGAACCGAGGCCCTGAGCCATCGGGGAGGGCTGTCAAGAGCCGAGCTCGAGCGAGCCTGCAACCTCAATCTGGAGCATCCCGGAGCTTGAGCGAGCCTGCCACCCCAAGCTGAGCATCCAGAGTCGAGGTGGATCTGACTCCGAGATGTTTATTACTCAAAAAAAAAAAGACTCCGAGATGTTCTTAGTTTTTTTAAACCAGTAGCATGGATGATAAAAGAGAAGATATATAAATATAAAAACGGATTTATTTTGATAAATAAATAGAAAGATAAGCAAATCTGAATATTTAGTTTTGTTATTTTATATCTACTTTAATTTTTGTGTCGCTAGCTAATGGAAGGCTCTAGCCTACAACTATATCATTTTAACTTTGGATAGTTGGAAATTTAATAGAGGTAGCAAGGTAACCTACAGTTCTAGGAATTTATATCCCAAAACTGAAAAACCAAAACCCAAGAATTCACTTCTCTCCACGATAATTTGATCCCGGCGCCCCAGCCCTCTCCCTCGGCGGTCCCATGGACCCCAACCCCTCTCGGCCCCGCTGCCCTCGGCCCTGCCCACAGTCCGTGCGCCAGGACGGAGTTTTTTTTTTGAGGGCCGCCAGGACGGAGTTATGTAGAGCTCAGTGTGCGCTCATGCATCTACACCAAAATAAAAGTTTAGTGTTAATCATCAAATTTTTATCATATAAATAAGAGAGCTAGTAGAAAATTCATGAATAGTGCACCCCACTCGATTCATCTCTAGTTTCACCCCTAGCCCGCGTCTACCTTCGCTCTTCGAACCCCGACAGTGCCCTCCTCCGGTGAGCTTTGCGCCTCCGTTCAGTACCTTTAACGTTGCCGGAGGTGCAAGGGCAGCGTGCGCGGCCGCCGGGACGTGCGGGGGATGGGCAGATGGTGATGACAAGATGGTGCCCCCGTCTTGTGCAGCGGCGACTCGCCGACTCCAACCAGCACATCCAGCAGGCAAGGGGTACCTGCAGTGTGTCGTGGATCCAGCGGGTGAGCGTCGTGACAGCCACCTCAGCGGGCGGTGGCCAGTGCGTGCGCAATTTTGTGGCGGCGCCTTTCCACCGGGTGAGAGCAACGATTCAGGAGGCAAAACAGCGGACTGGATCCCATTTTTCTTTTTTGATTTTGTGAACCTGTGCTAAGATAGACTCAGTTAAATTGATTAGGTTATAATCGGAACCGAACCGAATTAATCGAAAGTGAATTTCTTCATTTCTCACTTCTGAAAAGAGACAATCGGTCCTTATTTTCTTAGAATCGAACTTGTGTAGAAACCGAAAAACGAAAAGATTGGTTCGATTAGAAAGGAATGCTGATGCCTAATGCTCAGCAAGTCGGTAGGTCTATAAATCAGCTTGTCGTGATGCTATTTTATTTCTCTACCTCCCTTTCTTTTTTATACTCCTATCTTTTCTTTAATATGATGGATGGAATAATAAAATTAGTTGATCATCTTTTTATTTCTTTACCTCTCTTTCTTTTTTATACTCCTATCTTTTCTTTTTAGTATAATAGATGAAATAATAATTAGTTCATCATCTTTTTACTCTATTTAGCTACATAAAACATGTTATACCAATTAAATTGGACCGTCCTCTAATCATTTTCGTACTAGGCCACTTTTGGTTATTGATTCAAATCTTACACAGATATACACAACATAAAACTTTAGAGAATAAGGCGAAAAATAACATTCCATACAAATACTAATCAGTAAAAATTTTACGAGCAAAATATCACATATCTACCGAATAAGCTAGTGAACCATTTATCTTCTCTAACTCGACTTTAGACGGTAGCTTAAGAAATGCGACTAAGAAAAATAATGATACGATGTTCAGAGCAACCGTTTGATTTACTGCTTTATAATAAAGGTAATAACTTTTTTTGCGGCCGGCCGTATTCTTGTCAATTAAGGGTCTGATTGGTTCCCTGCATCAACCTCTAGGCAGGCTCACGGGATGCAGTTTAAGCCTGTTTGGATATCTGTACGAGGTAGCGAGCCTGGCTCCGGCGGTGCAAAAGGTTCCCACGAGCCTGGCTCCTGAGGAACGTGGAAATCGGTCGCACGCGGTGAGCCTGGCTGCCGTGATGCAGGAGCAAGCATGGGGGCCAGCATCCAGACAAACAAAAGGGACTGGTCAAGCTAGTTAAGCATATAACCAATCAATTGCTCTGGCTGGCCTAGCTCTGGGGAAACGTGAACCAAACAACTTGACGCTGCACCTCGCGAGCCTGTCCAGCATGGGTCTGGATGGCTAGCACGAGCCAGGCTGCCGGCAGCAGAGAACCAATCAGGCCCTAAAACGGCCGACTGCATCCAACAAAATATTTAACCGGTTTCTATTCCTTGCTGGCATCCGCGGCATGACTCCGCCCCACCCACTCACGCCTCTCCATTCCCCTCTCCCTTCCTCAGCAGACGAGTTGCTGCTGCTGCTCTCTCCTCCCCCCGGATCTCTCGCCCCCCATCTCGATACGACCTCGTCGGGGCTCCTTCCTCCCCCTCCTCTCCTCCCCATCTGGCTCGTCGCCGGCGAGGACACCGGTGGGACGTCTGACGTCGCTTCCCGGAGCCATGAACGGGATCGAGGGCCTCCTGGTACGCGACTTCGGCATGCTGCCGCAAGTCAAGGCGGGGCCCACGGCCGGTTCCAGCTCTCGCCCGTCGCCGGATCCGCCGTCGCGTGGTCCAACCCGGGCAGATCCACCTCAGCCGACCTCTTCGGCAACCCCACCCCCGCCCCCGCCCCTGCGTCCCCATCAACTCGCTCCTCGTCTCATTATTGAGGGCTCCATCGACGACGGTGACTTCCTCGGGGGCCTTGGGGCCGTGCCGCGGGCGGAGGAGAAGAAGAGGCTCATGGCTGTGGACGCCGACCTGCTCGGGGGGTTCAGGAGGAAGCCGGTGCCAACGGAGGAGGAGGAGGGAATCTGGGGCTGGGTTCGGGGAGGAAGCCCCGTTAGCTGATCCGGTGCATCGTCGAGCACGGACAACGCGGCGCAGCCGCAGGCGAAGTGAAGGGTGCTCGGTGGGCATAGATCTGGCGGCGGCGTGTCGTGCGTAGATGATGACGAAGGCAGCAGCTCGCCGGCGAAGCGGGCGCGTGTGCTGGCGGCCGACGACGAGGAACCAATCCTAACGGTAAGAGCCAATTCATGCCCTCCGTGCGTGTTTAATTTCTGTCTGTTCACTGTCCCCTTCTCCCCGTTGCCATGCGCCATTCTCGAGCCTCCTGCGCATCAGTGTGGCATGGGCTGGAGGTTTTCCTTGCGCCAACGCTGCAGCTATGTGCCCACCATGCACATCGTCGCCATGCCATCTGAGGTCGGGGCGGCCATGATCTGTCCTGCAGTGTTTGCCTGACGCTTGAACTTTTGTCCCCTCATGCTGCTGATGGGATTGCATTGCTCGGTGGTGTTTTGGCTCTGTTTTGTTGCCCTGTGCTGCTAGTGTTTGATGGAATGCCAGCTCAAGCTGATTGCTGTTTTTGCAATAGTTTTGTCTCTAGCGTACTTCTCTATATGTAATTATATCAATTAATAGAAATATTTCGGTACCTTCCAGTAGCCAAATACATCAAATACTAGAAGCATTTTTTTTCCAAACTTTCCAATATGCAATTATATAAAAAAACTAGGGAACCTTTTTCTTTTGCTGAAAATGTACCACCAGTCCACCACCATCATGTGTTGGCACAACCCTTGTGAAACAATCCTAAAATAGTGCCCCATTTTCTAGCTTGAAGTTTAGTTTTCAACAAAGGTTACTGCATGATGGTGAAGTTGGTCGAATTGGAGCACCTAGTGGCAGAAGATTGGATATGGTATGATTTCAGAAAGGGCACTGGAGCTGATTTTACTTCTAGAAGATGATTTTCCTTACACTATTCATGTCGAGAGTACTATCACTCAAAGTAATGGCTCATCCAGGTACCTTTATTCTTTTGTTTGCTAGCTTGCATAAATTTGTTTGTTTCTTCTGGCAAGAGAAAATTCTGCACTCCTTTTAATTTGCTGAATCATTTGAGAGTTGGCACAGCCCTTTTTATTTTGCTTTTTCTATGTTGTGTACCTGATGTCGTCTTAGGAGTTACATATATAGATTCTACTACCTGCTCAGGGTACAAAAATTAACATTCCTTTGTTTTTAGACAAAAAATGTCCTAGGTCGAGGTTTGCTTGAACGTTCACAAATGTTTCTTACACATTTAATCAGCAGCCTTTTTTCTTTGTTCCTTATAGTTGACAAATGTGCTTTTGATTACTGTCCTCAATTGCTAATATTGAGAGAGTTTGATGACACTGATGTTCTAGGGGTAATTACTAGTCCTCTGCTAGTGACAGTGGTCATACTTATTGCAATTCATGCCCAGTTATTTGCTACCTATCGTCGGTTTTGTTGATCATAATTGTCAATGCCATTGGTTTCCATTATATTTCCTTTGTGCCAACTAAAATTAAAAAAAGTTGATTGCCAGAAGCATTTAAACAAATCTTTAGTAGGCATTTAAATACTATTCAGATAGCATTTTAAATTTTTAGTTCAATCATTTTTTTACATTCATATGTCTCGTGTGATAAATTCTCCTTTTGTCTGGAATCAAGTTTGTTACATCATTACAATCACAGGATAAATAGATTAGCTTGCAATGGATGAATAAGCACAGACCTTTTCTGAATTAAATGTTCTTTGTTTATTTCTCCGTACATTTTGGAGCAGTGTGATTTGGTTGACATGCAAATCCTGGACTTCTTCCTCTTTACCTGAGCATTCATCCCCTTAGTTAGCACATTTTTCATTTTTTTCATTTAACTTTTTTTATCTTGGTGAGTTGTTTATGTTTGGTGATGCAGCTGCATGACCCGAGGTAGCAAGGTTATTTGGGTTATTGAGGAATTATAGTTGAGACACCGCCAGTATGATATGCCTGCAGGTGCATCCGATTAGTTACCAAACTTCATTTGGCGGTTAGAAAGTAATAATTGCTACGAGAATAGGCAAATAAATATACTATGATCAAGCAATATTGTCATAAGGTCAAGGCAAAACACTGCAAATCGTTGGGTCATTTTTACAGTATTCTTTCTTCTCTAATTCATCTTTATTTTTTCTATTCTTACATTGTAGGATCCCAGGTTATCTAGCAGGGAAGATCAAGTACAAAGCATGAAGCAGATATGGTGTGCATTATGAACCAGCTCAAGTAAATAAGTACATAGTGACAGCAAGTACATTTCTTGCATTCTTTTTGTCTAAATATGTACTTCATTAGGCAATAATGTTGTTCTAGATTAGGCAAATTATGCAATTGTTTAAGGCAATAATATGGTTTTGAATTGGGCAATAATGTGTTTCTGACAATTTTCTGAATTAGCAAAATGTGATCATGAATTAGGTCATATATATAGAACTAACAATCTCTGTTACCAGGGTGCCTTGCTGATGTTTACTCCTAATACTAACTGCACTCTCTATTCTTTTCATGTTTTCGATTCTTGTTTTGGTAACACAAAACAGTGTTTAGGATCTGAAACCTGATAATTTTTATGCATGCAAGTTTATTTTTCATAGTGAATCATCACTATAACATGCTCTTAGGCTGTAAGGCTTGTACTATTGTATTTTTCGGTATATCCCTTATTGAGTTCTCAATAAAACGGTTATACAGAGGCAATAATATTGATTCCTAATAAATAATTTTATTGTTGTATCTAGGCATAGCAATACCTTTATTTAAGCAATTTTGTCTAAGCATTTTTTTTTGCAACATTACGGCTAGAACACACAAACTAGCATGTCGACTTTTTTGCCATCTACATTTTGCAGCTTCAACAAAAAGGACTGGGTGGGGTGAGGCTTGACCAGCAGTGTGCATGTGAAGAATTTGGCCAAACAACTTTGTAGATCTAGCAATTCTACTAGGGGCAGTTGAATAAGCAAAGGTGGTTCAGATTGTGTGTCTTTCGGCAACGAGGCTTGTGGGAAGAGGAAGCCTAAAATCGAGCAATTTTTTTGGGTTTGTACATTTACTAAATTACTTCAGAGTTTATTACGATATGCTTTCAACTTTCAACAAAAAGTGCTTTTTGGGATTACATGGGAAAAAATATTATCGACATATGTTGAAGTGAGATTTTGGTTTGATGGTTTTGTTGAGGGCAACTCAATGATACAATTATATTTTAATTTTGATGCTCAGGGGGTAAAGTTATGGTTTTTTTAAATTTGAGATTGCTTTTGCATGTGCTGATATCATCTTTTTGTGTTTATCTTATGAAGTTGCACTCCGGTACCAATTTTTTTACAAAAAGAGAAATCCGATACCTCTATATGGCCAAAAAAGAGTATGCCGTACGGCCGGTCTAATTTACGGCCGGCCGTACGTTAGCCGTGTCCTATAATAAATGATGTTTCGACTAATGGTATTTAAAATATTGAAAGGATGACTTATGATCCACCACTTGGAATATCTTGCTAGCATTGATCTTTTAAGTATATAACAGTGCTTTGCAGCACTAAAATGAATGTATCTAGAGTATGGAGGTGTGATGCAAACTAAAATTTACTAGCGGGTACCCCCGTGCTTCGCACGGGGCAGGAAGTCCGAAAGATAGCATGAAACAATTGAACCTAAGAACCAAAAGGTTTGCAGAAATATGGAGATCTGAGTCGCTGAGGTAGGTCTCATAGAAGTTGCAATGAATCACAGTTCATGAGAAACTTTGTGCAGGCCTCTAATCAGGACATGCACATAGAAATGTAGACCATTAGAGCAGCTGTTTCTTCCCCTATTCACACAATAAAATAAGCAACCTGATATGAAATGTTTTAAGATCTAAGAAATTGGATATGTGTCGAAAGCTAATTTACAAATATATGATGATGCCAAACATTCCAAGCAACAAAGGTAGATGAAGAAACATTTGGATCTCTCCTCTCAATATTAGCAGGAACGTATACACCAAAGGTTCATATTTCTGAACAAAGGAGCAAGGACGGTGAGCGATGTCTGTGAATATTAAAGAGAAAGTACTACTTGGCTTGATTCATGGAGATGTAGTTTACCTCTAATTCCTAAGAAGGTTGTCCGTCCAACCACAGTGGGGGGAGCTATGAATCACCGATACTTCAAAATGAATGCCGCACCCGTATCCGATACGGCCCGATACGCCCCGATACGCGTATCGGGAAGTATCGAAAAATTATAATTTAAAAATAAAAGATTTAATTCCCGATACTCCGTCCAATACTTCCCGATACTCTGTCCGATACTTTTAGGCCAATAACACCTCATTTGAAAGAGCATCGGGAGCCCATCAACATAGGCTCATCCAGGTTGAACTAATCATTTAGCTATATTTGGTTGAACTTGAACATTTACTACGTATGTTGGCTCTTTGGAAATGTAATATTTATTATCTATTTCGTTCTTACGAATTATTTGGCAATTTACATTTTTAAAAATATATATACTTGCCGTATCGGCGTATCCTTATTTTTTGAAAATCGCCGTATCGCCGTACCCGTACCCGTATCGGCGTATCGCGTATCGGTGATACTTAGGGGGGGGAGAGCAAGATGATTTAGCCAAGGAAGTGCTTATCGAATCTCAACAGGAGGAAACAACACAAAGGGCACCAATAAAATACATGCATTTGCAACAACACATCCACAATCCAACCATTCGAAAAGAATAGAGAAGAATACAGCTGACGTAATCAACAGATCCACCATATTGATCTCAACTGCAGTGCCTCTCCTGGAACCAAAAACAAAATAAGCTCGAGCGGATATATACCCCAGTGTGTTGCAGGCAAAGAAGAGACTTGTCAGTAAGATGTCAAACATAGTTTGGGCAGGTATAGATGGATGAATTTTACTGATCATAGAGAAAGCATCCTACCAATTATAGGAAGAATATTTTAGTGGTCGTAGAAAAAGCAGGTGTTCCATATCTGGATATAGAGACCTGAAGAATTGGGTAAAGCAGTGGCAATGTAACAGCTGGGGCAAGAAGCAGAATTTTTTTTTATGCATGTGTTGCTCCATTTTTTGCATTTGTAGGGAACTATCATTAGCAGGCTGGGCTGCCGCTGTCCACACATCTGATCTATGTGGTACCTTTTTAAAGGTGCATTGGTATAGTAATACGGAATGTAAATGCAAGCATACGAAATCTCTTGGGTACTGCTGTCCTTTTGAAGCAAACCAATAAACTAAACATATGACATACCATTATGGCTTATGAAGCACAGGGACTTATAGCAATAACATACCATGTAACTATATGGTGAAGGAAGGTGATAAAAGGGTAGTGCAAATTATGATTTGTAAGAAGAAAATAAAGAAGTGCTTTTTACTGAATGATGGAGTGAAAATGGGTGTGCTGTACCTGGTACTATGTGGTGTTCAGGCATAATGTTTTGCTCCAAGGTTGATAGTCTGCTACATGGAGTGCCACCCAATTGTGGCAATGATCTCAACATGGGCTTCAGTTTTCAATTCTCTTCAGGTCCTATGCTGCCTGCATTGATTAAAATGTCAATGTCGTTACTGAAGCTACATGTCGTTACTGAAGCTACATATTTATTTCCTCATAGTGCCTTTGTTTTTTTTAGGACATTGGAACTGAAATGTGTTATATGCCATAACAACCTAACATTATTTGCTCCAAATAAATTGAGGGGAGATAATCCCATTTGACTGATACTTTGATTCATGGCACATCATCTGCCTGGTTGTCTTCCTATCGAATGATTTTATTTAAATACTAAGAATTTGTTTGTACTTCTGCTAATATATTTCAAATAGGGGAATATCTCTTGCAAAAATAAATAGAGGGGAGATGATCCCATTTGATTGATATTTTGATTCATGTCACTTCAATTGCTTGATTGTCTTCATATCGAATGATTTTATTTAAATATCAAGAATTTGTTTGTACTTCTGCTAATATATTTCAGATAAGGGAATGCCTCTTTGAATGGATACTCACCTCTCTGTTTTTTTTCTGTGCTACCTGACCTGCGAAGTGCAGTTCGTGGGTGATTGGAACACAGATTCTGCCAAAAAAAAACACCATGAAAGTGATAGTACTCCATGTCTTATGGAATGGAAGGCAAAGAAGATGTGGACAGCAATCAAGAAAGGAGAGAAGACTCTTGAAGCCTTAACTCTATTTAGCCGTGTGCTGAAAAATATTAGTCCTGATCAAAGAATCCATGGTGGAGATGGAACTGCTAGACCTCCCTCGGCACCGCTAAGCCTAGCTTGCTGCAAAACAAAAGGCCAAATTAGTTCATGGAATACACTGGATAACTTACACGATGCACAGGAAAATATATGAAGATTTGAAGGCCACAGAACAGGAAGCGAAGAGGGAACAACACCTGGGGCCTTACCGTTCGTAGGGGAATTGAAAACGCAAAGCACGGGGGTTGGCGGAGGTGAAGAGGAAGACCAACGGCGAAAACGGCAGCCACGGAGGCGGTGGATGCGACCGGCGTGTAGAGGGGAGGTAGCACATGCTGCCGCAGCGGCCACTCACCTGCACGAAGGCGAACGCGGAGGGATGGAGGACCTGGGGGAGCAGCTATGGAATAGAGGAGGAGAAGAAGAGGGTGAGGTCTCACCAGATCCGGTCGCTGAGGTGACGCGCCTTGGCAAAGGCCACCTACCGAGCGGAGCAGTAGCCGGGGAAGAGGAAGACACGACCAGGCAGGGCCGGTCGTTGAGGCCGACGCGCAGGGGGGCGCCCGTGCTACGGCCACTGGCTTGGCCCGTGCCGGAGCGGTGGCGCCGTAGGGTGGCCTGGCGGCGCCCTTGCAAGGGCTCCCGCAGGGCCCACGGGGCTGCTCGTGCTAGCGCGGCCGCACCGCCGGGGCGGCCGGCATCGGCCGTACTGGGGCGGTGGTGCCGCCGTGGTACCCGGTGCCGCCCGTGCTGGGGAGGCCATGGCGCCCGGGACCGCGCATCGCTGGTTCAGGGCGACGCGAAGGGGGCGGCGGGTTTGGGCGGAGCCCCCACTGGAGGTAGGGGAAAGAAAGGGAGGCGGAGGGATCGGCCGGAGTCGTGCACAGAGGGGGAGAGGAAAGAAGCTGGGAAGATATTTCAGTGTACGACTGAGGAGCAGAAGCAGAGGAAGACAAAAAAAAGTCCGCAAGAAGCCGTCGCGACGGATTCGGAGCGAGAAGTCGCTGCTGACGGAATCCGTTGGAAGCGATATGAGACATCGGATGGCAGATCGGACGGACGATATTAAAGGATGACGTGGCCGGCTGAGGAGCAAGAAGTGGTATACAGAAATAGAAAATATGGTAGATTACAACTTGATAATAATAAATATGTATTTTAGAGTATGTGTTACAATATTGAATAGATGAAAGAGAGGGTGAAATAGATAATTATAACTATTAGCTGTAGATTTTATTTTTATATTAATTCTAATTAGTCTGTCTGAGAGCACGAGGATTAGGATTTCTGCTAGAATTTTAAGCAGAGAACGGCGCGGGCACGGGGCAGAAGGCGATGGTCACTCACTCCGTGCTCCCTCCCGTGAGCGAGGCTGCCGTCGATGAGATGAAAACGAACGCGCCGCTCGTACTCGCAGGTATGGCGCAGGCGACGCGCGGCCTCGCCCTGCGTAGACACGCCTGACCCGAGATCACTCAGGCCTCTCAGACGCCGGCAGGGCTGGGCGGGCACGGCATGGCACCGTGACTACGCCTGCGCGGCACGTGAACTGCGACGCGCCGGGCCGGCGCGCGGGCATACCGGCACCGGCCATTCATGGCGCGCGGACACGGCCACGTGCCCGGTGTGGTGGTTCACTGGTTCGGTGGTCCGGGTACTGGCAGCTTCCGCCTAACCTGGGGAGGGAGAGAGAGAGCTCGGACAGGGCTCGTGAGCGCGCGCTGGCAACCTGCTGCAAGCCTGCAACGACTCCGATCGCGAGCTCGTACAGGGCTCGGTTCCGCCGGCCGGCCGTGCTCGGTTAATCCGCGATGCCGTAGGCGGAAAAGGGAGCAGGTCGGCTGGATATCGTGGTGCTCGATCCAACGAACTCTAGTAGGCAGATCGGCCGGCGCGCAAGGCTGCGTGTTAGATGCGTAAAAAAGTCGCATCAGACACTGCAGCACACTATATCACTTTTCATTTGTCTGTGGTAATTGTTGTCCTACCATGACCTAACTAGGCTCAAAAGATTCGTCTCGTCGTGTACATCAAAACTATGCAAATAATTTTTTTATTTATCTATATTTAATACTCCATACATAAGGTAAAAGATTTGATGTGATAAATGAATAGTGAAATTTGGCGAGAGAAATTTTGAAACTAAACACAACGCAAGAGATTGGCCAACTGGGGGAGTCGGTGGCAGTTGGAGCAAACCGATGCGTCCCATCCCCATGTCTTGATATGTGATGCTGATTGTTGAGATCAGTCAGTACGGGCTGTGTTTAGTTCCCCTTAAAAACATGGTAGCGCTCCCCATGTCTTGATATGTGATGCTGATTGTTGAGATCAGTCAGTACGGGCTGTGTTTAGTTCCCCTTAAAAACATGGTAGCGCTGGTGAAAAACACTGTAGTACATTATAGTACTTTTCGTTTGTTTGTGGTAGATATTGTCCTATCATGACCTAACTAGGCTCAAAAGATTCGTCTCGCAATGTACATCAAAACTATGCAATTAGTTTTTTACTCCATGCATGAGTCATTTGCTACATTTAATATTTCGATACGATGGAGATGTGATGGAAAATTTGGTTTTTGTGGGGGTTTTGGGATCTAAACGGGGCCATGCAGTAGTTCCTGCTTGCAAACACAAATTGCTTTCAAGACGTGATTTCAGAAACTTTTTTTCCAGTAACGTGCGGGGTAGAGTAAGTGCAGACAGATTGACTGGACATAACTGATTGGTGACAGTACGTGAATATTCATTCAGTACGGTCATACAAAAGAGAGCAGGAGAAGATGTCCATGATTATTCGGTCAGTAACTCAGCGACGCTAATTGTACCAACCAGAGCCTCTTGCCTGAAGCTGGAACAATTCTTTTTCTCACTTCGCCACAAAGCTGAACCTTTCTCCTCTCCGGTTCCGAGCCCCAGGCCTAGAAAGGATAAACAAACATGCAATAAGCATTGGCCCTGGCCACTGGTCCAGTCCAACACGGAAGAGATATTCAGGAAGAACGTTGAATCCGCCGCCGTCACTCGCCACCAAATGCTCTGATCAATTCCACATTGAAGCTCTCAACTCGCACGTCGCCGTCATCACTGCGTCCACCAGCATCCCCAGACGCCTTTGCACAACGAGGCAAAGGGCTCTCATCCATCCAGGACCGCCACACTGACCAATCAGATCCTGATGGCTTAGCCTCTGACGACGACGACGTTGACAGAAGAAAGTCTACAGGTTTATCCACGGAGCACAAGCGCAGGAACGCAAGCCGCCGCAGCCTTTTATTTTTAAGACTAACGTGCCGGTAGACTGGTAGAGGAAGATGCCTTGCCATCCTAAAGCCATCTTGCTGATGCATTGACCACTCTTTTGTCTGAACAACAAAAAAGGACCCGGAAACCTCCTTTCCTCCCCTACAAAATGTCCAGATTCTGTGAGCAGTTGCAGTGTACTACCATTAGAGTCGTCACTGTCCAAGTTACCTCAGCTCAGCTGCCCACTCCTTCTACATTCCCCTGCCTGCAGCCCTGCACATCGTTGGGCACGATACATCATTATACTCCCCTGGAACCGAGAAATCCTGTGGCTCTCATCTCCTGTTCTCCACATGGCTTGCTATCTTTAACATGCTGCCACCCACATGGCCATGCTCGCCGCTGCCGAGACCTGAAGGTCCCCCCAAAAGAGATCCAGCTCCAATGCTGATGTCTCATGGAGCTTGCTTTGGGCTTCGCCGGCCGGTCATGGTGAAGGTTGGCAGTAGAAATTAGAATAGTGGTGCGAGTACGATGGCCTGCAGGGAAACCGAGATTGGTCCCTGAAAGATGGAGCAGTTATTCCACGCAAGCGGAGAAGGTTCCTCCGGTTTTAAACACCCCACGAGGCCGAGGGCTTCTTCCTCCACTCGCTTTCACGTACAGCTCACTTTCTTGGCCTCCCCCCTTTCCAGCTCGGTTTGCTAACTCATGGTCGCCTCATCCCCTCGCCCAACTCCACATCTTTGCATGGCTTTCATGGCACTTCCAGCCGCCTCTATGTATAGCTAAGCTAGCCTCCTTGTCGAGGATCAATTCGTCAGTCACCCTGTCGATATCAGGGTACGCGCGCATACACCTTTGATCAGATAGGAATATAGGATTGCGTTCCGATCCACAAAAGGCCAGCAGCGTCGTCGTCTCGTCTCCACATGATGCAGGACTTGTTCTCGGTCCCGTCCTGTTTCTCGGCCGGCGAGAAGCTCCCGGACGTCCCGGCGCCCTCGTCGGCGACCAGGTCGGGGCAGAGCGCGGTTACGCTGGTCTACCGCGCTGGGATCGCCGGCCACGACCGCCTGGTCACGGTGACATGGTGCAGGAACCTGCTCACCCACGGCCTGTCCGTGTCGATAGAAGGGTCAGCGGGCGGCGGCAAGGACAAGAGCGCCAGGGAGTGGGGCGAGGCCGGCGGCGCCAAGCAGGGCTGCAGCAGCGCCTGCAAGGTGGAGATGCAGCCGTGGCACTTCTGGCGCAAGTACGGCGCCAAGCAGTTCCAGGTCGACGGCAAGGCGATCGACGTCGTCTGGGACCTCAGGAGCGCGAGGTACTCCGATGAGCCCGAGCCGCTGTCCGACTACTACGTCGCGGTGGTCTCCGGCGAGGAGGTTGTCCTCCTCCTCGGCAACCTCAAGAAGGAGGCGTTCCGGCGGACGGGGTCGCGGCCGTCGCTGCAGGACGCCGTCCTGGTGTGCAAGAAGGAGCACGTCTTCAGCAAGAAGCGGTTCCTCACCAAGGCCAGGTTCCACGAGAAGGGCAAGCTGCACGACATCAGCATCGAGTGCAGCAGCAGCAACCTCGGCGGCGGCGTCGACGTCGACATGGTCATCAAGATCGACGGGTCCGTCAACGTCCTCGTCAGGCACCTGCAGTGGAAGTTCAGGGGCAACGAGTGCATCTCGATCAACCAGCTCAAGGTGCAGGTCTACTGGGACGCGCACGACTGGCTCTTCGGCACGGGGATGAGGAACGCCCTCTTCATCTTCAAGCCCGAGCCGCCGTCGGCCTCTGCTGACTTCCACAGTTCTGATGAGTGCTCTGATTTCTGCCTGTTTCTCTACGCATGGAAGGTTGAATGAGCTAGACAGGAGGATCCTACGCCACACTTGTTGCTACTAGCCATGTTATGAACCAATAATTCATATCATGTAATACTGATGGATTGGGAGGTGGAAGTGTATGGGAATGATTATTGCGGCCTTCTTCTCTCTCTTTCCATGGGAGCACATGGAGGATTGGACTGGAGGGGCGCAGGATAGTCCTGGGGATTAGGATCAACAGGCTGGTCCTGAATCTGATAGAGAGACATGACAGGCAGGATTCGCAATGGCATAGCCTATCCCAATCATGCATTCATGCGGAATTATCCTGGGAGAGTCCAGCGAAGAGCTGGTCCCTCTCCCATGCACTACTCTGCTCCATTTCTCTTATTATATTCTTTTGCTCGTTTGTTTTTATCCTCCTAATTTTTTTTTACTCCGTTCCGTTCAAGAATTATGACAGCGGACAGGGGGCAAAAAATCCCTGAATGCTGATATACAGTCTCTACCATTCAGCTCATGTGAACTTGTATAAAAAAGGACACTACTCAAAAAATGCAAATATAATACTCTCCTCATGGGTTTGAAGTAGACATCTCATTTTCATCTGGATCATTCAACTTTGTGCTCAAATTCCCATTTAAGATTTCAGACACACCAGGCCAGTTTGTTTTTAACAAACTAGTTACAAATAAAATAGGAAAAAGTCTACATGACCCCCTGAACTATACTGTCAGTACACTTAACACCCCAAACTCAAAAACCGGATATTTAACCCCCTAAACTTTGGAAAACCGGACGAAACACCCCCTGAGCGGTTTTGGATGGTGGTTTTGCCACCGTGGAAGCCATGTCAGCGCCACCTAGATGCAAACGTGGCGCGGGGCCCACACGTCAGTGCCCATATCTCATCTGCTGTCTGTCGTCCCTCTCGGTGGCTCTCGTCGCCCTTTCCCGTGCCCCTAGCCGCAGGACGCCGCTCCTCCGACGCCGCTGCTTCCTGCGCCGCCACCGCTCCTCGAGCTCCGCCGCGCCCGTTCCTCGAGCGAGCAGAAGCTCACTCCCGCCGCCGCCCACGCCGGCCTGGCCATAGACGGGGGAGGGCCTCGCCGCGGCGGGGCGCGAAGCAGGGGCCGCGGGCGGGCGTGCTCCACCCCGCGCGCCGGCCTGGCGTGCCTTCTCCACCTCCCCGGCGGCGTCGCCTCGGCGCAGCAGGAGGGGCGCGGGCCTCGCGGGCGGAGGGAGCAGAGGGAGAACGAGGGAGGAGGGGGGCGAGCTCCACTGCCGTCGACCTCAGAAAGAGGGGCGCGGCGCCCCGCGCGGGCGTCCACGGCGAGCTCGGCCGCCGCCCCGCGCGAGCGTCCATGGCGAGCCGTGCCGAGCTCGGCCGCCGGCCCGCGCCGTGGCCCTGCGCCGGCCGAGCTTGA
This sequence comes from Panicum virgatum, assembly GCF_016808335.1. Taxonomy (NCBI): domain Eukaryota; kingdom Viridiplantae; phylum Streptophyta; class Magnoliopsida; order Poales; family Poaceae; genus Panicum; species Panicum virgatum. The sequence continues at coordinate 58,660,750 of NC_053140.1, read as the reverse complement.
GCTCCAGGAGGGTCAGCTCCATGCTTCGCCACCGAGGCCGGCGCGCGCGCGAGCTCCAGCTCCGGCGGCCGGCGTGCGAGGGAGCAGAGGGGCGAGGAGCAGAGGAAGGGCGATGCGCTCGCGGCGTAGTCGAAGCACGGGAGGGAGGGCCAGGCGGGTGGTGATGCGGACGAGGGGTTGCGCCGACACGCTGCCTCCCTCCAGCCCAAGCCAGCTCACCGCCTCGCGCCGCCCTCGGCCGGCCCGCCGCCTCACACCGGCGCCATCGGAGCTGCCCGGCGCACCGCCTCCCTCCAGCCCCGGCCAGCTCACCGCCTCACGCCGCCCCCGGCCGGCCCGCCGCCTCGCGCCGCCCCAGCTGGAGCTGCCCAACGCGCCACCTCCCTCCAGCACGGGGCCCCGGCCGGCTCACCGCCTCGCGTCGTTCCCGGCCGGCCCGCTGCCTCGCACCGCCCGAGACCGAGGTTGCGTCGGCGAGCCGCCTCCTCCATCGAAGGACAAGGCAGGAAGGGGAAAGTAGAGATGGGCACTGACGTGTGGGCCCCGCGCCACGTTTGCATCTAGGTGGCGCTGACATGGCTTCCACGGTGGCAAAACCACCATCCAAAACCGCTCAGGGGGTGTTTCGTCCGGTTTTCCAAAGTTTAGGGGGTTAAACATCCGGTTTTTGAGTTCGGGGGGTTAAGTGTACTGACAGTATAGTTCAGGGGGTCATGTAGACTTTTTCCAATAAAATAAGTCACATAAACAATTATTTGTAACCAAGTTGCACATTTTATTTGCCAATCGTACATTGCTGAAATTAATGTAAACCGCATAGATATATTAGTTAAAGAAGGATCAGAATTGAAAAAAAAAACAAGCTGAAGAGGTATGAATAAACTGGATCGTCCTTAAGATGCTTCATTGCCCAAAAAATTTGATCAGCAGGGCTCAATTTGACAAACTAAATTTTAGGGCTTGATTGTATAAACTCAATTCGATATTTTCCCCTCTCTTTTCTCACTTTGCCTTGGCCCAAACTCCTCCGTGGCTTTCACCCTTTCGGACTCAGGCGCCTCTCCAAACCTGTGCCTGCGCCCAAGGCTCACTTCTGCGGCTGTTGCTGAGCTTGATTCACTCCTTAACTTGCTCTCCTCTTTTTCGTTACAGCCCGAGACTCCTGATATTCGTACAATTCGCGGATCGTCTTGCAACCTCCTACCTGCTTCTGCTTTCTATAAGTTCTCCTTCTCCCACTTGCCTGATGATGCCTTCGCCGCCTGCATTTGGCAAAATGCGGCCATCCCACGATGCAAATCCTTCCTTTGGCTTGTTCGTCATAGTAAGCTCAACACCAATGCCCGCCTCTCCTCGCGTGGGGCCGACAATGATGACTCTTGCTCCTTCCGTGGCCTGACCGAGGATATTTCTCACCTCTTCTTACACTGACCTAGAGCCAGCAGCTTTTGGAACGCCTTGGGCATTCCTTCCCTTGATCTTTTGCAGGTTGAGGCCCTTTGGAGCGCCACTCTACCGGGACCTCCATGTTCCTCGATGAAGGTCAAGTTGACGGTCCTTACTGCCCTTCTTTGGAATTTGTGGAAATGTCGCAATGCCAGGGTCTTCTCTCATTCTCAAGAATCTAATGAGGAGATTTTTCGCCGCTGTGCTGCTGATCTTCGACTTTGGATAGGCAGGCTTGGCTCTCCTACCGATAAACTTTGTTTAGAGAACTGAAGTGACTTTCTTCCTCTTAATCCCATGTAATTTTTGCTGTAAATATGTAACTTTCTTTGTTGTAATCTCTCTTTTTGTTCTTCCCGTCCCTTGGGCGGTCTAAACTCTATTGTACCTCTGCTTGGTTAATATATGGTTCAGGCTGGTCCAATGGGCCCGCCGCAGTTCGCCTCAAAAATTGTATAAACTAAAATAGTTTAGGGGGGACCATCATGCACTTTTCCCCATTAATAAATTCCATATAGTGTTAGGAGGGAAAAAAACACCAGCTTGATGGACTATTAGAGTAAATATAAGAAAAATGAGTTTCTGACATCATCCCCCCCCCCAAAAGTTGAATCATTGATGACCTGATTATAGTTTTTTTTTTGAGAACATGACCAGATTATAGTTTAGGAAAGAGCAAAATCTCAAAAACCACCTAGCATTTCCAAGAAATCCAGCCTAAAATAGAACATAAAAGTGTTTCAGCGAAACCCAACCTAGGAGGAGTTATGTGGTTTTTCATTGAGACGAAAATAGGCACCCAAATTCAAATGAAGAGGATTTAAACCTGGTTAGTTTGGAAATTTTGATGCACAACCACACTACCAACCCAACCAGTTAGGCTAGGCTCACTTCCTATTCCTAGTACTATAGAAGCGCTTCGATGACAGAGGTCAAAATATGTAAACATGGGAATGTAAATAGTTACAAAGAATGCAATAGGGGTTTTACATGAACACAATCTGGGGAGAGTTCTCACATGGCACTTTCTCGAAACAATGGTACTTCTCAAATTCATGACATATCAGTCAAATGACCGTCAAACTATGTTAATGACAAAAGGTTATTTTCGGCCAAAACCAAACCATTTCGCCAAGAAAAAGTTGTTTTTCCCACGAGAAGCTTCATCTGCAGTCTTTCCGCCAATTCCACGTGTTGTCCTTTGGTTAGCTGTGATGGAAATAACCATAACCAAATTAGAGGATCTATATACACATCAAAATTGCATTGTCATATGATCAACTTTACGTAATTGCTTAGCTAGTAGCAAGGCAGATAGGCAGAGAGTAATTAACACAGAGTTCAGAGCTCAAAATTGATATAAGTTTGTAAGAAAACAATCTAAAAGCTTTCTGTTTAAGAAAACAAAAACAATTCCAAAGGAACTCTAGATGGAGCCAATTTCTGGATGCAATTAATTTCTCGTTTCTACATCTCGTGAAGGTTAACCAAGCAAATGAGGTGCACCTACTGATAATGTAAAATTATTCAACTATATACAAGCAATCTGCTTATTGAATCATAATGGAGGTGCAAAAAAAATATTACTTGAATTTGATTTCTTAGCATCTTGGGATGATCCTGATGCTGAAGTAGAACGTTTTTGCTCTGGAGGACTGTCATCATTATCTAGTAATGAAAAGAATAGATCATATCAGACCATCATGGTAAAAACAAAACAGATGAGCAAGGCACTTGAGACAAACGTAATTAGCAATCAAATACTGAATAAATTATTTGGAAATTTCAATTGAGTTTTGTATTTGTACCTGAGTTACTAATAAGCATATTTGTTTTCACAACATCAGTTGTAACATATGACTGCTGGGTCGATATAAAAAGAATGGAAAATTGCAAATTTGTCTTCAAGGTGAAAATACAGTATGGTGATATATGTAAAGTTATTTTTTTAGTACTCACCATCTGTGGTTGAACTTCTGTAGGTGTTCTTCAGGTACTCAACAAAAGAATGATCATTGTGATCGAGCATCACTAGTCAAAATGCAATGTAGAAGTTAACAACAGCTATTACTGTCTGAGTTCAACTTTTTTATTTTATACGAACAGATCAATGTCTAAGTAATTACATTGCTGAAACAATTCGTGCCTCATACGCTCAGATGCACCGAACAAAAGCAATTGAACAGTGTCGGTGTTCCGACCCGAGGGGCCTGAATCCCAACTAGTAAATGCTGCGTGTTTTCTCGTCCCAGATGATGATGCAAGAGGCAACACAGTAACGCACGATTTTATCCCGGTTCCGGCCGCGGGGCCGTACGTCCAGCAAAGGGGGTGTGCGAGGGCACTGTATTATCTTGCACCCGGAGTGCTTGTAGTAGGGGATACAAGCAAAGCGAGAGAGGGAGGGAAGCTCCCAAGTCTCTGCTAGGAGTGGAGTCGGTTGAGGTGAGTGCTCAGTAGTGCAGAGGCCTTTCTGAGGGAGAAAGACCGGAGAACCTGCTGCTCACTTTCGATTGGAGAGAGTTGATCAGCCTGCGCAAAAGGAAGTCCACCCCCTCCTTTTATAGTTGTAAGGAGGGCGGTGTGCATGAGTGTAGTGTGCGCGGAAGTCATCGTTTTCCCCCGAATCGCGGGTATAGTGGACGAACACTGTAGAAAGTGTACTGTGGGAAGGCGGCGCGCGTCGCTGTCGTCCTGGGCTCCGTCCTTGGCCCTGCGAAGATTGTGCCGGTCGTCCCGCAGTGTCCCAGCGGTAGTAATGGCGTGGGACGGTCCCGGACCCCCTGGTCGGGGTGCGAGCGTGCGCACTAGAAGGTCCGGGGGCGCGTGGAAGTCCCGGACCCCACAAGAGGGAGGTCCGGGGTCCGCCCGCACATGCAGAGTGCCCCTCTCGGAAGGGCACGTGCCATCGCCAGACCCCTCCCCCAGCGGGAGGTGAGTTCGGATGGTTGATGTCGGCGGAACAGTAACGGGGGCGAAGCCAGCTTATCTTGTCCCGCATTGAATGTCCACAGTGTTGCTACAGCGACCGGGGTGGCGGAGCGGTGACCGGGGTCAGCGGATGGGACGTCGGTCACATCCACCGCGGGAGCGGCGGTCTGGCGCCGCCCGTCATTTGAGCCGTGGCGGAGTGGCTGGCCTTTAATGCCTTTGTACGGTGGTCGGTTGGGCGGCGGGGGCCGTTTGTCCCTTGTGCCGTGAGAGGGCCTCGAGCGAGGCGGAGATGAGTCACCTGCTCGAGGGCAGATCCGCTACCCTCGAGCGAGGCGGAGATGAGTCACCTGCTCGAGGGCAGATCCGCTACCCTCGAGCGAGGCGGAGATTGGTCACCTGCTCGAGGGCAGATCCGCTACCCTCGAGCGAGGCGGAGATTGGTCACCTGCTCGAGGGCAGATCCGCTACCCTCGAGCGAGGCGGAGATGAGTCACCTGCTCGAGGGCAGATCCGCTACCCTCGAGCGAGGCGGAGATTGGTCACCTGCTCGAGGGCAGATCCGCTACCCTCGAGCGAGGCGGAGATTGCCCAGCGGGCCCGAGAGGGACCCTCGAGCGAAGCGGAGATCGTTCTTCTGGTTCGAGGGGGATGGGAATGGGCCGCATGCTGGGCTTCTTTGAGTCCTTTCCTTTCTTTCGAATAGGAAGCAGTCCGTGGGCCTTCGTGGGCCCAGTTGCTTTAACAGGTGTTTGTGTTTTTTAAAGCGATCTTAGTACCCCAATTAGGGTGTCCTTAATTGTGGCACCCGACAGTAGCCCCCGAGGCTTTGGTCGAGTTAATGGATTCGGCCAAAGGGTGTTTCCGCGATTTACCCCCTTGACGTGTTTAGTCAAAGTCGTGCACCTGCTGGGCGCGCCTGAGCGCGGGCCCGGCAGGTGTGACAACACGCCGGTCGGGATAGTACGCCCGTGGGGGGAGTACTTCGAGGCGCACGCCTCTTCGTTTGTTTGTGTAAAGGACAAGACGTGTCCGCGCACTGAGGGGGGCCAGGGCGACGGTGGCACCCGCTGCTTGGCAGATAGTGCTCCCATCGTGCTGTCCCGTACGTAGGGCCTTGGCCCCAGCGTTCCTGGTTGCTTTACGGCGCGCCGTTCGAGGGCATCCGGCCAGGGTCGATGCTGCACCGCTTAGCGTCCAGGGGCTCAGCTCTGCTTTATTTCGTTCGGTCGTGTCTCGGCGCGGCGACCGAGGACATCCTTTGCTCGTGGAGCGCCGCTTCGTCACGGGCGATACAAGCCTCCGGTCTTTGATAAGCTTGAAGCTTTGTGCCTGGCGCAGCTATAAATAGGGGTCGTGGGGTTCCCCTTCTTCTTCAACCTCCCAACTCTTTTTTCCAGCGTCGCCCAACTCTTGTAATGTTTCCTTTGCCTTCTCGTGTCCGGCCCCCGGACGGGGTGGCCTGGCTTTTTTAGGCTTTTGGCGCTAGAGGAATGCTTGAGAGCGGTTGGGGAAGACCGGAGTGGGCGTGCGCTCCATCCCTTAGGTTCAGTGGGATCAGCAGAAGAGCATTGGGCCCGTGGGATCCTGCTTCTGCGATGTCCCCTAGCCTGAAGGGGGATGGAGACGCCTGACCATGGCGTTCGTGCCAGGTTGGGCGGCTGTTCTTTGCATCGTCCCCCCAGGCGACGAGGTTGCTCTCGGGGAGACGGTGCGGAGGGCGCTGTCCGCCAGCTCGGCCCCCCGCGTAGTCTTCGGTGGAGGAGACGCTAGAAGAAGGCTTGCGAGGAGAGCGTCCTGCTGGACCCGTGAGGTCTGGGGGCTGGTCCTCGCATCCCTAGCAGCCTCGCTATTGCGTCTGCTAGGGGCCCGGTGCCTTTCTTCATCGCCCGCTCCTCCCCAAGACAGGGAAAATTGCCACGTAGGTGGCGACGTGTTTGTATCTTTCGATGGCTTCGCGCCGGTAACCGTTTGTAATCTTTATTCGCATTGAGCAATAAAGTCCCCTTTCTCCTCTGCGGGGAGGATTACCGAGGGTATAGGGGTGTACATAGAGTTACGACCCTCGAATATGTATGAAGTCTCCTTCGCGGGGGCGCGTCAGCGCACCCGCGGGTGTAGCCCCCGAGGCCTTGGAGGAGAGTTTATGCTCGTCCAAGGGCTATGAACGTTGTCCCACTGGGTAGCTTTACTGGGGCGGCTGTCCAGCGACTTTTTCAGCCGGCATCGGCACTCTTTCAGCTGGCCTCGGCACTCTCAGTGCTGGTACAGTGGCCCGGGGCTTAGCTTAACCATCAGGAGAGCGCACGTCAACAGCGGAGGGTTTGGTTTAGACACGTGGAGTCTTCACGATTGACGGTCGTCGACTTATTCGAGAGTGTGGTTTGAAACGTGGTGTGCGGGGAGCCCCCGAGCCCAGGCCCGTGTGAAGGCGTTCAGGGGAACCCTCGACTTTGATTACGACCCTCGTCGCCCTTCTGCAGGGAGGAGGGGTGAAGCACACCATGCTACCCATGCCCGGGCCGCGAGCTATGGCTGCTTCTGTGAGCTATTAGCGGGTTGTTCAAGCGGACGTCCGTGCCCCGTTCGATAGGGGTCGGCTCGTGGTCCATAGACACGTCTCATAAAGCGCTCGCGAGGGTTCGCTAGGCGGGGCTCGAACCCATTCGTTAGGGTTCGAGGGCTCGATGCTCTCCCTCGGTGGGATCCCCCATCTAGGCACCCTCGACCGGCCTTGAACACTGCGTAGGATGTCTCGAACTCCGCGTTCGAGGGCAGCTTGTACGGCACATCCCTGCAGTCCCTGACTCTGGTGATCTGGGGCGCCTGTCGAACCCCCTGAAGGGCCAGGCTTCGACCCCCTGATCAGTAAGGCCCCGAAATGCGATTCCTTCGAGGGTAGAGAGACTCCTATGAAGGAATATTCCGTCGTGGTCTGAAAACGTTGCAGAGCCGCGAACCACGCGCGCGCGGGTCTTCCGCCGGTAGCGGGCGACGTGGCCCGATTTGTGCGGCACGGTGTGGGTGCGCCTTTTCAGGCGACAGCCTCGGGCAGACGAAGCGGCGTGGGAGGTGGCTGACGGATGGGACAGCGCAACAGTCGCGCCGCGCCCGCCGGTTACCGTGCCGCATTTATTGCGGCGTGCGCGCGTGGGGGACTCCGCGGTCGTGGGGCCCATCCGTCAGCGATAGCAAAATCTACCGCATTCAATGCGGTAGATTTAGGCCGTGGCTACGGATGCGCCCGACTAGGTGAATAAATACGAAGAGAAAGTGGGCGTTTTGGGTTCACCTGGCCATTTGCCTTCATCCTGTTTCGCCTTCTCCGCCTCCGTCGCCTCCTGAACCCATAGCCAAGAGCGAGAAGGAGAAAGGAGAAAGAGAGAGAGAGAGACTTAGCCATTTTGGAGCCTTCCTTTTCGCATCCCCCCTCGACTCTCGGAGATGTCGGACATCCAGGAGCCCTTGCCATGGGGGAAGTCCTCCGCCACCGAGGCGGTGCTGGAGCAGCTGGTCGCCGAGCGGCTGCTGCCGCGGAACCCGGACTTGGGGGCTCCGGCGTGGATTTCCCCGCGCCCGGACGAGACCGAGCCGAAGCCCCTACAGGGCTACGTCGTAAGCTTCGTGCGCCTCCACGAACGGGGCTTCGGCGTCCCCGTCAGCAAGTTCATGAGGGCCCTGTGCGAGTACTACAGAGTGGAGCTGCACAACTTCAGCCCCAACTCCATCTCGCAGGCGGCGGTCTTCGTCGCCGTCTGCGAGGGGTACCTCGGCATCGACGTCCACTGGGATCTCTGGATCCACCTGTACCGCGGCGAGCTCTTCGTCGAAAATGCGTGGAACCAGCCGAGGCGGTTCGCGCGCGCCGGTGGCCTGACGCTCCATGTCCGCCCGAACCGGAGGAACCTTTACATCACAAGCAAGATGACGACAAACATCTCCGGGTGGAGCCGAGGGTGGTTCTACCTTCGAAACTTTAGTGGCATGCTCCCGGCGTTCTCCAACAAGGTTCTTCGGGAGCGTCCGGCGAAGTGGGACTGGGGGGTGTCGCCCCCGGCGCAACAAGCCAGGCTCGAGGGCCTCACCGATGCGTTGGCGCGTTTGGCGAGGAAGGGGTTGACAGCGGCGGCCGTCATCGCGAACTTTCACCGGCAGAGGGTGATCCCTCTTGTAGAGAGGGCCCTGCCGATTTACCGGCTCATCCCCGGGAGCAAGGTCGAGGGCTCGAGGACGTCGAGCAAACTTCTCTCCCACACCAACGCCGCCCGGAGGGCGAGGTATGCGGTGGCGGAGTTTCCCCAAGATCCCGCGGATCTTTGGAGGATCAAGATGCGCCCCGAGCCGGGGTATATTTCCCTGGTGAGTTTTGGCTTCGAATTCGTCATGCATTGTGTAATTCCCCTTTCCTGACCCCATCTTGGGTGTGTTGTACAGGGTTTGAGATGCGGCACCTCGAGGCCCCCGGTCCCAGAACAGCGCCTGATCAATCGCCTCCACGCGGAGAAGATGAAGAGGCGGAAGGACGCGGCGGAGGCAAAGGCCGAGAGGAAGAGGAAAAGGAAGGCAGCGCACGACAAGGCGCGCCAGCTCGTTCGGGCGGAGGGGAAGCCGCGGCCCGCCACACCTGAGTCCTCGGAGGAGGACGAGGAGGAGGACTCGGAGGAGGCCTCGGATGCCGAGGACCGCGCGCCGAGGGGGGACGGGGAGGGCGCGAGCCCCCTACCGTTCTACCTGTGGGACGAGGAAGAGGGAGCAACCGTGGCGCCAGAGGAGCCGGGGGCCGTAGCGGGGTCATCGGCGAATCCCACCCTCGAGGGTGCGGTACGGGGGTCATCCTCGCCGGCGGCCGGCGAGGGGTCGCCTGCACCCCAGGTGCTGATCCGCGGCCACGAGGCCGCGGCAGGAGAGGAGTCGCCCGTGCTGGCAGCCTCGAGCCACCGGGCCGACACGAGGGGTGCAGCTTCAGGGCAGACCTCGAGGGACAGCACGATGCCCCGAGCCCGGAAGACCACCACGAGGAAGCGGAGTATGAGCTCTCGATCTGGGTAAGTATTCCGAATCTCGTTTTCGTCACGTATTTGGCGGATTTCTCGATCCTGCTCAACTCGCGTCTCTTGATTTCCAGCCCCGGGGCCGTTCCCAAGGACGTAGTGCGGCTTGCCCCGGCCAAGGCTCTCAAGACCGGGGCTCGCAGCACTCCGCACACGGCGACGCAGCCCCAGCCCACCGTGGATCTCGAGGCGGCGGCCGCTAGGCTACGGGAGGCCATGGCCCGAGGGGCCCAGGCGGCGTAGCAAGCCCGGGCACAAGAGGAGGGCGACGCCGGCCAGAGTGATGCAGAAGCGGCTGCTCAGGCTGACGATGCCGAGGGGACTGGCCGGGGCCGTGCCGGTGGCGCCGACCAGGCGGCTATTGAAGCTGAGGCCGGTCAGGGCGATGCGGACAGCGCCGCCCGACCGGTCACAGAAGGAGAAACCGGCGGGGACGCGCAGGAGCGCCCTGCCGGTCAAGCAGCGGAGGAGACCCTCGTCTTCGAGCCCTCGAGGGCCGAGGGCGGGGGCCTCACAGAGGACGTGGCGCAAGAGGCGCCAGGGGTAGAAGGAGCCCCCTTCTCGGAGCCCACCGAGGCCCAGGACGAGGGCACCGTCGCAATAGTGCCCGTGCCAACGGCGCAGGAGGGTGCGACGGCGGTGGTGGAGCTGCCGGACAGCAGCGAGGAATACGGGGATTCGATGGATATCGACCCCGCGGCTGCGGCGAGGGCCGCCGCACATATCGCCGAGTTTGCGTCGGCCAGCGCGGGCGCGCTCGAAGCGGGGGCGTCCGAGGGGAGCCACCTCGGGGTGTTCGTCCCGTCCGGTGTCCCCTCGGAGTTCCTTCGCAAGGAGCAGGAGGAGGAGGAGGCCTGGAACAAGCAGATGGGCGTTGGGCGCGAGATCTTGCAGGCCCTCGACCGCGCCTATCAGCTCCATCAGAATGCGGATTACCAGGTCAGCCAGGTAAGTATTTGCCCCCGGAAATTGCTCGAATTCGGTTTTAGCTTTTACGCGTCCTCACCCACGCCCTCCCCCTTTTCAGCAGCTGAGGGAAATCTCGCGCCAAAAGAGCGTCGAGATGAACCGGCTGTACTCCCAGATGAGCCAGCTCGGGCAACACAACGCCGATACAAAAATGGCCGATCTGGGGGCGTGTCAGCGGGCGCTGGAGGAGGAACTGGCGCGGGTCACCGATGAGCGGAACGCCCAGAGGGCGACAGCAGAGCAGAAGGCCCGGGAAGCCGAGGCGCGAGCTGCCGAGCTGCAGCACCTTCGGACGATGCTCGAGGAAAGAGCTCGGGAGGCTGAGGCGCAGAGCGCCGAGCTGCAACGCCTCAGCGCCACTCTTGAGCAGCAGAAAGCCGAGCTCCTCCACAAAGAGGTGGCCGTGGTTGCGCTCGCCGGGACCCTCCAGGAACAGGGTGTGGCCCTCGAAGAGAGGGAGGTGGCCCTCCAGAACATGGGGGCTAGCCTTAAGGAAAAAGAAGCCTCCTTGTCCTCGCTCGAGGAGGCCGCCCGTACCCAGAGGGAGGAGGCGCAAAAGAACATGGCGGGTGAGTACCTTTGATTTTTCGTCGATTTGCTTTCTTTCGTGGCTAATGTCTGTCGATTTCCTTTGCTCAGAGCTGAGGCGAAAGGTGGCCGATGAGACCGCGGCGAAGGAAGCGGTCCACACCGCGCTCACGGCGGCACAGATGGAGTTTGCTGAGCTGGAGCAGACCGCCGTGAGCGTGTGTCAAGAGCTCGAGGGGGAGGGTGCCGTCTCGGGCAGTTCGGTGATCAGCCGCCTGCGCGCGCTAGGCGGCCGGATTGCCGAACACGCCAAGAGTACCTTCCGCCTCGGTGTCCTGCGGGCTCTCGCCGTGGCCTCGACGCATTACCTCATGGATCTCCAGAGGGTGTCGTCGGGGTACGTCGTTCCCGATGATGCGGATGCGGACGCCGCGTCGGTCATTATGGATGAAGCTTACGCAGCCGCGGAGGAGTTCGCCACCGTCCTCGCCGAGAAGCTCGAGGCAGACATCCCTCCCATCGCTGAATTCGACGCCCCTGAAGACCCGCAGGGGGGATGGTAGCCTGTAGGAAAGTTGGGCCTCGAAGCCCATTGTAAATAGATTAGTGTTTATCACAGCCGCTCTTTGTAATCGTATCCTATGAATATATGAAATATTATTTCATAATTTGAATGTGTGGCCTGTCGAGGCCTCGTGTGTTCGAGCCTGTGTTTCTTTACTTTACTTCCGTGTTCTTCGTATGCGACTTAGATAAACATCTGCGAGGAAGTTCGCGTTCATAAGCAACGTAGGCGTAGGGTGGTGAGGGGGGTGCCGTATCCCGGAGGCGTAGGCGGCCCCATGACTCGGCCAGCCCCGTACCGTAGTTGCTTACGCCTCGCGTCCGTTTTTTCCAAGGATACGAGAAGCTTAGGGTCGAGACGGAAATATTTCGAAAAAACATTGGCGACTTTTTGGGGACGTTCGGGGGTTCCCCCCGTAGTAGCCCTCGAGGGTCGGGAATGTTCCCAAAAAGCAATAAGTAAAGCGTACTTCCTTATTATTTCGGGAAATTGAAAATACGAGTACGAACAATATACAAATAGCTTGAAATGCTAAGGATAAAAGCGACGTAGCTGTTGTATATTCCAAGCGTTGGTGAGGACTTCGCCTTTTTCGTTGGCCAGCTTGTACGTGCCGGGCTTGAGCACCTTGGCGATTATGTACGGTCCTTCCCATGGAGGTGAGAGCTTGTGGCGGCCCCTGTTGTCTTGTCGAAGCCTTAGCACCAAGTCCCCTTCGTTGAGGTCTCGGCGCCGGACCCTCTGCGCTTGATACCTTCGCAAGGACTGCTGGTAGCGCGCAGAGTGGAGGAGCGCCATGTCTCGAGCCTCGTCCACTTGGTCCAGCGAGTCTTCGCGAGCTCGCTGGTTTCGTTGCTCTTGATATGCCTTGAGCCTCGGCGATCCGTACTCCAAGTCAGTGGGGAGGATAGCCTCGGCACCATAGACCAGGAAGAACGGAGAAAAGCCCGTGGCTCTGCTCGGGGTCGTCCTCAGGCTCCAGATGACCGAGGGTAGCTCCGTGAGCCACCTCCGGCCGAACTTGTTCAGCTTGTTGAAGATTCTTGGCTTTAGTCCTTGGAGGATCATGCCGTTGGCACGCTCCACTTGCCCGTTCGTCTGTGGGTGTGCCACAGCCGACCAGTCCACACGTATGTGGAAACTGTCACAGAACACCAAGAACCTCTTGCCTGTGAACTGGGTGCCGTTGTCGGTGATGATCGAGTTCGGGACCCCGAACCTGAAGACGATGTCGGTGAAGAATTGGACTGCTTGCTCGGATTTGATCTTGCCGATGGGTCGAGCCTCGATCCATTTGGAGAACTTGTCGACCGCCACCAGCAAGTGGGTGAAGCCCCCGGGCGCCTTCTTCAGCGGACCGACGAGGTCCAGCCCCCACACGGCGAACGACCACGTGATGGGGATGGTCTGCAGAGCATGGGCCGGAAGATGTGTTTTTCGAGCATAGAACTGGCAACCCTCGCAGGTCCGCACGACGTCGGTGGCGTCGGCGACCGCGGTGGGCCAGTAAAATCCTTGCCGAAACGCGTTGCCCACGAGGGTACGTGGCGCGGCGTGATGGCCGCAGATGCCAGCGTGGATGTCGCGAATCAGCTCCTTGCCCTCGGGAAGGGGGATGCATCGCTGCAAGACGCCCGAGGGACTGCGCTTGTGTAGCTCATTGTCGATTAGAGCGAAGGACTTGGCCCTCCTGGCGAGGCGCCGTGCCTGAGCACGGTTCGAGGGTAAGATCCCTTGAATCATCCAGTCAAGGTACTGGACGCGCCAGTCTCGCGAGGTGGGGGCCTCGTCGACTTCCATTGCTTCGGCCTCATCCGCGGAGGTGGTCCCAAAGTCAATGTCCATGGGCTCGACCCCGTCCGCCGGGTGGTTCCCGCCGGGGGACCCGGTGGACGAGGGGCCCGGCTCCGGCGGGTCCTTGAATTCGGCGGAGGGCTTGGCGATGTCGCGGGCGAAGATATTCGGGGGGACAGTGGTCCGCCCCGAGGCTATCTTGGCCAGTTCGTCGGCATCCTCGTTGTACTTGCGCGGGACATGATTGAGCTCGAGACCGTCGAATTTGTCTTCGAGGCGGCGCACCGCGTTGCAGTATGCCTCCATCTTCGGGTCGTGACAGCTGGACTCTTTCATTACTTGGTCGACGACAAGCTGAGAGTCACCGCGCGCGTCGAGGCGTTTGACGCCGAGCTCGATGGCGATGCGGAGGCCACCGAGGAGGGCCTCATACTCCGCCATATTGTTCGAAGCAGGGAAATGCAAGCGGATCACGTACCGTATGTGTTCTCCGAGGGGTGAGATGAATAGGAGGCCGGCACCGGCGCCAGTTTTCATCACCGACCCGTCGAAGTACATAATCCATCATTCGCCCTGGATTTGTGATGGGGGTAGCTGAGTGTCCGTCCACTCAGCCACGAAGTCAGCCAAGATTTGGGACTTGATCGCTCTGCGGGGGGCGTAGGCGAGGGTCTCTCCCATCAGCTCCACAGACCATTTGGCAATTCTACCCTCGGCTTCCCGGTTGCGGGCTATCTCTCCCAAGGGGAAAGACGAGACAACGGTGACGGGGTGAGCCTCGAAGTAGTGGCGCAACTTGCGTCGAGCTAACACTACTGCGTAGAGCAGCTTCTGAATCTGCGGATAGCGTGTCTTGGTTTCGGACAACACCTCGCTGATATAGTACACCGGCCGCTGGACGGGCAGAGCCTGACCCTCCTCTTGTCTTTCAACCACGATCACCGCGCTGACCACTTGGGTCGTCGCAGCTACGTACAGATAGAGGGGCTCGCCGTCCGTAGGTGGCGTAAGAATGGGAGCATGAGTGAGCGATGCCTTCAGCCTTTCGAGGGCTTCTTGAGCTTCGGGGGTCCACGTGAAGTGCTCGGTTTTCCTCAAGAGTCGATACAGGGGTAAGCCTTTCTCGCCGAGACGCGAGATGAAATGGCTAAGGGACGCTAGGCATCCCATGACCCTCTGTACCCCCTTTAAATCTCGGATCGGTCCCATCCGAGTGATGGCCGAGACTTTGTCAGGGTTGGGTTCGATGCCCCGCTGGGAGACAATGAAACCCAAGAGCATGCCTCGAGGCACCCCAAATACGCACTTCTCGGGGTTAAGTTTTACCCCTTTGGCCCGTAGGCAATCGAATGCGATCCTGAGATCGGCAACCAGGTCGTCCACCTTCCTGGATTTTACAACGATGTCATCGACATATGCCTCTACGCTCCGCCCGAGATGGTCTCCGAAAACGTGGAGCATACACCGTTGATAGGTAGCTCCGGCGTTTCTGAGGCCAAAGGGCATCGTAACGTAGCAGTACATGCCAAAAGGTGTGATAAAAGAAGTCGCGAGCTGGTCGGACTCTTTCATCTTGATTTGGTGGTAACCGGAGTAAGCATCAAGAAAGGATAAGAGCTCACATCCCGCAGTAGTATCTACAATCTGATCAATTCGTGGCAAGGGAAAGGGAACCTTCGGACATGTCTTATTTAGACTAGTGTAGTCCACACACATCCTCCAGTTTCCACTCTTTTTCTTCACTAATACTGGGTTAGCTAGCCACTCGGGATGGAATACCTCTTTGATGAATCCGACCGCCAGAAGTTTCTGCAACTCCTCGCCGATCGCCCGGCGCTTGAGCTCGTCGAAGCGTCTTAGGCGCTGCTTCACCGGCTTGGAGTTGGGTCGGACATCAAGAGAGTGCTTGGCGACCTCCCTCGGTATGCCAGGCATGTCCGAGGGGCTCCACGCAAAGATATCTGCGTTGGCGCGGAGGAAATCGACGAGCACCACTTCCTATTTGTCGTCGAGGGTGGCGCTGATCTGCAACACCTTGTCGTCGGAGTGGCTTGGGTCGAGGGGTACTTTCTTGATACCCTTGGCGGGCTCGAAGCTCCCGGCGTGTCGGTGCATGGAGTCTAAGGCCTCGCTCGCCATTTTGTCGAGGGTGGCTGCGAGGGCCTCGTCCTCCGCTTGAGCTTCCGCACGCTCAACGCACTCGACGTCGCACTCGTAGGCGTGCTCGAACGAAGAGCCGATGGTGATGACGCCCTTCGGACCCGGCATTTTGAGCTTGAGGTAGGTGTAGTTGGGGACAGCCATAAACTTGGCGTAGCAAGGACGACCAAGGATGGCATGATAGGACCCTCGAAATCCCACCACCTCGAAAGTGAGAACCTCCTTGCAGAAGTTGGCTGCTGTGCCGAAGCATACAGGCAGATCGATCTGGCCGAGGGGTTGGACTCGCTTCCCCGGCGCAACGCCATGGAATGGCGACTTGCTGGGGCGAAGCTTGTCCAGTCCGATCCCCATGAGCTCCAAGGTAGGGGCGTACATGATGTTGAGGCTGCTGCCTCCGTCCATGAGCACCTTGGAGAAGCGAGTGTTGCCAATGATGGGATCGACAACGAGCGGATACCGTCCCGGATGCGGGACGTAGTCGGGGTGGTCCTCGCGGCCAAAGGCGATGGTATCCTTCGACCAGTCGAGGTAGGATGGTGTGGCTTTGGTAACGGAAAAGATTTCGCGGCGCTCACGCTTGCGCTGCCGAGAAGTCATATTCGTCGTTGTTCCTCCAAAGATGTAGAAGGCGTTCTCCACTGGGGGGAACTCGTCATCTCCGCCTTTGTCGCCAGCATCCTTCTTCTTGTCCTCGTCGTGATGCACGACGCGGTTGTAGTATTTCTTGAGCATCTCGCACTGCTCGAGGGTATGGTTGACCGGGCCCTTGTGGTAAGGACACGGCTTCTTAAGCATGTCGTCGAACTGGCCACCACCGCCTCGAGGGGGGCCTCGAGGTTCCTTGCGGTCTGGGGCAGCTGCAAAGGCCTCCTCGGAGTCCTCTGCCTGTCTCGACCCGCGCTGGCTTGGTGGGACCGGCTTCTTTCCCTTCTTCCCCCGCTTCAGTTTATTGGCGGGGGCATTGGGCTTGATGCTGCCGCCCTCCGCGGGCGCATCGTCTTTGCGCTTGCTCGATTTGTCGTCGAAGATGGCACCAACCGCTTCCTCGCCGGCGGCGTAGTTGGTGGCAGCGTCGAACAACTCATTGGTGTTAATGGGTCGGCTTCTCGCAACCTCATGCACCAAGTTCCTGCACGTCGTACCCTCGAGGAAAGCGTTAATGACCTCGACGTGGGTGACGCTGGGGAGCTCGGTGCACTGCTTGGAGAAGCGTCGCACGTAGTCACGCAGGGACTCGCGGGGCTTTTGGCGACACCCTTTGAGGTCCCAAGAGTTCCCAGGGCGAACATACGTGCCCTGGAAATTGCCCACGAAGATGTGGACCAAATCGGCCCAGTTGTGGATCTGATCCGCAGGCAGGTGTTCGAGCCACGTTCGTGTGGCGTCAGCAAGATGGAGAGGAAGGTTGCGGATGATGGCCGCGTCCTCCGTCGCGCCGCCTAGCTGGCATGCTAGGCGGTAGTCGTTATGCCAGACTGCAGGATCAGTCTCGCCCGAGTATTTGATGAGGGTGTTGGGTTGTCGGAAGCGCGGGGGAAAAGGCGCGGTTCGAATCTCCCGGCTGAACACCCGGGTGCCCGGAGGCTCTGGTGACTCACCCCTGTCGTGCTCGGGGTCGAAGCGTCCACCCCGTCGAGGGGTGTACCTCCTGCCGTCGATGACGTTGCGGGCGTCGCCGTCGCCAGCGTGCCCGCGAGTGTCACGGATTCGCTCCCTTACGGGAACTCTCCCGATGCGCTCGTGCACCGAGGGTGCCCTCGCGCCGGGCGCTACGGCTGCTTTGCCCTTCGCCGCTGGGGGTGTGTGCACGAAGACCTCACGGTCCTGGTGCGCAGTCCCATCACACTGCTCCGGGGCCTTCGAGCGCATGCGAGACGCAGAACTCTCGGCCTGCTGCACGGCAGCTTGCTCGATGAGCTCCTATGCCTCGCGGCGCAGGTTGCGGCCCGAAGGTGTCGATGGCTCGGGCATAGCTTGGAGTAGGTAAGCTGCAGCGACGAGCTTCTCGCCCGCCGTCTTCAGTTCCGGAGATTTGTCGACGTTGTCATCGGCCAGGATGCGCTCCCGGGCAACACGTCCCGCCGCCTGGGCGTGTGCACCAGGCACGGCACGCTGCTGCTCGAGTGCGGCGCGTAGCTCCTGGGTTTGTTGACGCTGCTCGTCGAGCTTGGCTTGAAGCTCGTTGAGCTGTGCCAGTTGAGCTTGTCGCGCCGCCGAACTTGACGAGGAAGGGGCCGCAGGCGGGACCACCGGTTGCTTTGCCCGTACGTCCGCCCCGCCTTCCCTGTCGTTGCCTGGGGCGTTGTCATTTTGCTCGTCCGCAAGGTCCACCATGAAGCACTCCCGGGAAGGATCGAAATCCCCCTCGCTGGAGTCTTCGGAGCAGGTGAGGCAGTAGGCCGTCGCCAGCTGGAACGCACGGAGAGCGTCAGGGTCGCGGGCCCCGGAGTAGTCCTCGGTCTCCTCGGCTACGAAGTTGGTCATGAAGAAGTCGATGTCGTCGGCGATCGAGCTCGCCGTCTCGGGGTAGGATTCGTCAGGAAATGACGCGATGGGGCTGCGAATCGACCGAAGATGATGACCCGGCAGATCCCCACGCTCGATGAAGTCAGCGACGGTTGACGAGGCGTGGGCGGCAGCGTTGCGCATCCCGAAGGGGAAGGGCGACGCCGAAGTCGAGTCCCCCCTGGGAGGCACTAGTGTTGTCGCAGGCGATGGCGCCGGCGCAGATGACGCCGAGGCACGCGATGGCGAAACGGTTGCCCCATTGGCCGTGATGCTGAGTTGCGACACGCCAGCCTCGACCCACGTGGGGGAGCTGTGGCGTGCCGCACGACGCCGCTCCGCGCGTGCTTGTCGCGAACGCTGACCCGAGCGCCTGTTGCGCCGGGCTGGCGAAGTCGGAGTGATGAGGATGCGTTCGGAGGAGAGGAGCTGCATGAGGTAACCGTTGCCGGTTGTCCTTAACTCGAGACTCCCGAACGAGATCGCGCGTCCTGCTGGAAACGGATCCGAAACACCCATAGGGTATGGGTTCGATCTGCTCGCCATTCCTGGAGATCAAGTGGGAAAAAGAGAGAAAAAGTCACGCAGCGCTGCCCCTACCTGGCGCGCCAACTGTCAGTGTTCCGACCCGAGGGGCCTGAATCCCAACTAGTAAATGCTGCGTGTTTCCTCGTCCCAGATGATGATGCAAGAGGCAACACAGTAACGCACGATTTTATCCTGGTTCCGGCCGCGGGGCCGTATGTCCAGCAAAGGGGGTGTGCGAGGGCACTGTATTATCTTGCACCCGGAGTGCTTGTAGTAGGGGATACAAGCAAAGCGAGAGAGGGAGGGAAGCTCCCAAGTCTCTGCTAGGAGTGGAGTCGGTTGAGGTGAGTGCTCAGTAGTGCAGAGGCCTTTCTGAGGGAGAAAGACCGGAGGACCAGCTGCTCACTTTCGATTGGAGAGAGTTGATCAGCCTGCGCAAAAGGAAGTCCACCCCCTCCTTTTATAGTTGTAAGGAGGGCGGTGTGCATGAGTGTAGTGTGCGCGGAAGTCGTCGTTTTCCCCCGAATCGCAGGTATAGTGGACGAACACTGTAGAAAGTGTACTGTGGGAAGGCGGCGCGCGTCGCTGTCATCCTGGGCTCCGTCCTTGGCCCTGCGAAGATTGTGCCGGTCGTCCCGCAGTGTCCCAGCGGTAGTAATGGCGTGGGACGGTCCCGGACCCCCTGGTCGGGGTGCGAGCGTGCGCACTAGAAGGTCCGGGGGCGCGTGGAAGTCCCGGACCCCACAAGAGGGAGGTCCGGGGTCCGCCCGCACATGCAGAGTGCCCCTCTCGGAAGGGCACATGCCATCGCCAGACCCCTCCCCCAGCGGGAGGTGAGTTCGGATGGTTGATGTCGGCGGAACAGTAACGGGGGCGGCGCCAGCTTATCTTGTCCCGCATTGAATGTCCACAGTGTTGCTACAGCGACCGGGGTGTCGGAGCGGTGACCGGGGTCAGCGGATGGGACGTCGGTCACATCCACCGCGGGAGCGGCGGTCTGGCGCCGCCCGTCATTTGAGCCGTGGCGGAGTGGCTGGCCTTTAATGCCTTTGTACGGTGGTCGGTTGGGCGGCGGGGGCCGTTTGTCCCTTGTGCCGTGAGAGGGCCTCGAGCGAGGCGGAGATGAGTCACCTGCTCGAGGGCAGATCCGCTACCCTCGAGCGAGGCGGAGATGAGTCACCTGCTCGAGGGTAGATCCGCTACCCTCGAGCGAGGCGGAGATTGGTCACCTGCTCGAGGGCAGATCCGCTACCCTCGAGCGAGGCGGAGATTGGTCACCTGCTCGAGGGCAGATCCGCTACCCTCGAGCGAGGCGGAGATGAGTCACCTGCTCGAGGGCAGATCCGCTACCCTCGAGCGAGGCGGAGATTGGTCACCTGCTCGAGGGCAGATCCGCTACCCTCGAGCGAGGCGGAGATTGCCCAGCGGGCCCGAGAGGGACCCTCGAGCGAAGCGGAGATCGTTCTTCTGGTTCGAGGGGGATGGGAATGGGCCGCATGCTGGGCTTCTTTGAGTCCTTTCCTTTCTTTCGAATAGGAAGCAGGCCGTGGGCCTTTGTGGGCCCAGTTGCTTTAACAGGTGTTTGTGTTTTTTAAAGCGATCATAGTACCCCAATTAGGGTGTCCCTAATTGTGGCACCCGACAAACAGCCTCTGAATCTCTGTTTGTGCACTTCTTGGAAAGGTTGCTCGTATCTAATAGGATACCTGCAAGCTGACGGGAAACCCGTAAAGTATAATCAGTAGAGTTCCCTCAAAAGATATAATCAGGAGATGCCAGTAATTTACACAGGACAGTACATTTTGAAAATGCACTAACCAGAAATTTCTTTATGTCCAAGCTCTGAAGCAGGCTATAAGCATCTTCACAATAGGTACTGGTCAGGATTGTGCAAACCGAGCTCACCTAGGAGACAAAATCAAACATACTTATGAAGTAAATGCTGATATCATTTACATTAACCTCTGCAGACACTTTAAAAGTACACGTATGCATTATTACCTCAGCTTTTGATTTAAGAACATCCTGCCCCACCACAAGCAAGCTAACTTGCTGGTTCATTATTAGTCCATCCATATTGTCGGCGTTCCGACCCGTGGGGCCTGAATCCCAACTAGTAAATGCTGCGTGTTTCCTCGTCCCAGATGATGATGCAAGAGGCAATCACAGTAACGCACGATTTTATCCTGGTTCCGGCCGCGGGGCCGTACGTCCAGCAAAGGGGGTGTGCGAGGGCACTGTATTATCTTGCACCCGAAGTGCTCGTAGTAGGGGATACAAGCGAGGCGAGAGAGGGAGAGAAGCTCCCAAGTCTCTGCTAGAGGTGGAGTTGGTTGAGATGAGTGCTCAGTCGTGCTGAGAGTCCTCTGAGGGGGAGTTCAGAGAACTTACTTCCAACCTTTGATTGGAGAGAGTCGATCAGCCTCTCCAAAAGGAAGCCCACCCTCTCCTTTTATAGTTGTAAGGAGGGGCGGCGTACATGAGTGTAGGGGCGCGGAAGTCGTCATTTTCCCCTGAATCGCGGGTACAGTGGTCGAGCACTGTAGGAAGTGTACTGTGGGAAGGCGACGCACGTCGCCATCATCCTGGGCTCCGTCCTTGGTCTCGTGGAGATGGCGGCGGCCGTCCTGCAGA
The DNA here is from genome assembly GCF_016808335.1 of Panicum virgatum. Lineage (NCBI taxonomy): Eukaryota > Viridiplantae > Streptophyta > Magnoliopsida > Poales > Poaceae > Panicum > Panicum virgatum. Next base: position 58,639,636 of record NC_053140.1, on the reverse strand, counting down.
GTCCCAGCGGTAGTAATGGCGTGGGACGGTCCCGGACCCCCTGGTCGGGGTGCGAGCGTGCGCACTAGAAGGTCCGGGGGCGCGTGGAGGTCCCGGACCCCACAAGAGGGAGGTCCGGGACCGTCCGCGCATGCGGAGTGCCCCTCCTGGAAGGGCACGTGACATCGCCAGACCCCTTCCCCAGGGGGAGGTGTGTTCGGATGGTTGATGTCGGTGTGACAGTAACGGGGGCGGCACCAACTTGTCTTGTACCACGTTGAATGCTCCACAGTGCTGCTATAGCGGCTGGGGTGGCAGAGCGGTGACCGGGGTCAGTGGACGGGACGCCGGTCACATCCACTGCGGGAGTGGCAGTCTGACGCCGCCCGTCCTTTGAGCCGTGGCGGAGTAGCTGGCCTTTAATGCCTTTGTACGGCGGTCGGTTGGGCGGCGGGGCCACTTGTCCCTTGTGCCGAGAGATGGCCTCGAGCGAGGCGGAGATTGGCCACCCGCTCGAGGGCAGGTCCGCTGTCCTTGAGCGAGGCGGAGACTGGCCACCCGCTCGAGGGCAGGTCCGCTGTCCTCGAGCGAGGCGGAAATGCGATTGCGCGGTCGAGGGTCCGAGGGGAGCCCTCGAGCGAGGCGGAGATGAGTGACCCGCCCGAGGGTAGATTCGCTACCCTCGAGCGGGGCGGAGATTGTTCGGTGGGCCTGAGAGGGGTGCGAATGGGCCACATGATGGGCTTCTTTGAGTCCTTTCCTCTCTTCCAGATTTGGAAGGAGGCCGGGGGCCTTTGTGGGCCTAGTTGCCTTAACATGTGTTTGTGTTTTCGAAAGTGGTTTTAGTACTCCAATTAGGGTGTCCCTAATTGTGGCACCTGACAGTAGCCCCCGAGGCTTTGGTCGAGTCATGGGATTCGTCCAAAGGGTAATTCGGCGGTTTCTCTCTCGACGTGTTTAGTCAAAGTCGCGCACCTGCTGGGCGCGCCTGAGCGCGGGCCCGGCGGGTGCGACAACACGCCGGTCGGGATAGTACGCCCGTGGGGGGTGTACTTCGAGGCGCGCGCCTCTTTGTTTGTTTGTTTGAAGGACAAGACGTGTCCGCGCACTGAGGGGGGCCAGGGCGACGGTGGCACCCGCTGCTTGGCAGCTGGTGCTCCCATCGTGCTGTCCCGTACGTAGGGCCTTGGCCCCAGCGTTCCTGGTTGCTTTACGGCGCGCCGTTCGAGGGCATCCGGCCAGGGCCGATGCTGCACCGCTTAGCATCCGGGGACTCAGCTCCGCTTTATTTCGTTCGGTCGTGTCTCGGCGCAGGGACCGAGGACATCCTTTGCTCGTGGAGCGCCGCTTTGTCACGGGCGATACAAGCCTCCGCTCTTCGGAAAGCTCGAAGCTTTGTGCCCGGCACATCTATAAATAGGGGTCGTGGGATTTCCCTTCTTCTCCAGCCTTCCGACTCTTTCTTCCAGCATTGCCTAAATCTTGTAATGTTTCCATTGCCTTTTTGCGACCGGCCCCCAGATGGGGTGGCCTGGCTTTTTTAAGCTTTTGGCGCTAGAAGAATGCTTGCGAGTGGTTGGGGAAGACCGGAGTGGGCGTGCGCACCATCCCTCAGCTTCAGTGGGATCAGCGGAAGAGCATTGGGCCCGTGGGGTCCTGCTCCTGCGATGTCCCCTAGCCTGAAGGGGGATGGAGACGCCTGACCGGGGCGCTGGCGCCAGGTTCGGCTGCTGTTTTTCGCATCGTCCCCCCCGGCGACAAGGTTGCTCTCGGGGAGACGGTGCGGAGGGCGGTGTCCGCCAGCTTGACCCCCCGCGCGGTCTTCGGTGGAGGAGACGCTAGAAGAAGGCTTGCGAGGAGAGCGTCCCGCTGGACCCGTGAGGTCTGGGGGCCGCTTCTCGCATCCCTAGCAGCCCCGCCGCTGCGTCAGCTAGGGGCTTGGTGCCTTTCTTCGTCGCTCGCTCCTCCCCAAGACAGGGAAAATTGCCACGTAGGTGGCAATGTGTTTGTATCTTTCGATGGCTTCGCGCCGGTGATCCTTTGTAATCTTTACTTGCATTTGAGAAATAAAGTTCCCTTTCTCCTCTACGGGGAGGATTACCGAGGGTATAGGGGTGTATAGAGAGTCACGACCCTCGAATATGTGTGAAGTCACCTTCGCGGGGGCGCGTCAGCGCACCCGCGGGTGTAGCCCCCGAGGCCTTGGAGGAGAGTTTGTGCTCGTCCAAGGGCTATAAACGTTGTCCCGCTGGGTAGCTCTACTGGGATGGCCGTCCAGCGTCTTTTTCAGCCGGCATCGGCACTTTTTCAGTCGGCCTCGGCACTCTTAGTGCTGGTACGGCGATCTGGCGTTCAGCTTTAGCCGTTAGGGGGACGTACGCTAATAGCGGTGGGTTCGGATTACGCGTGGAGCTTCATAAGTGATGGTTGTCGATTTATTCGAGGGTGTGGTTTTGAACCGTGGTGTGCGAGGAGCCCCCGAGCCTAGGCCCGTGTGAAGGCGTTCAGGGGAAACCCTCGACTTTAATTACGACCCTCGTCGCCCTTCCGCAGGGAGGAGGGGTGAAGCGCACCATGCTACCCATGCCCGGGCCGCGAGCTATGGCTGCTTCAGTGAGCTATTAGCGGGTTGTTCAAGTGGAGGTCCGTGCCCCGTTCGATAGGGGTCGGCTCGTGGTCCATAGACACATCTCATAAAGCGCTTGCGAGGGTTCACTAGGTGGGGCTCGGACCCATTCGATAGGGTCCGAGGGCTCGACGCTCTCCCTCGATGGGATCCCCCTTCTAGGCACCCTCGACTGGCCTTGAACACTGCGTAGGATGTCTCGAACTCCGCATTCGAGGGTAGCTTGTATGGCACATCCCTGCAGTAAATGCTGCGTGTTTCCTCGTCCCAGATGATGATGCCAATCACAGTAACGCACGGTTTTATCCTGGTTCCGGCCGCGGGGCCGTACGTCCAGCAAAGGGGGTGTGCGAGGGCACTGTATTATCTTGCACCCGAAGTGCTCGTAGTAGGGGATACAAGCGAGGCGAGAGAGGGAGAGAAACTCCCAAGTCTCTGCTAGAGGTGGAGTTGGTTGAGATGAGTGCTCAGTCGTGCTGAGAGTCCTCTGAGGGGGAGTTCAGAGAACTTACTTCCAACCTTTGATTGGAGAGAGTCGATCAGCCTCTCCAAAAGGAAGCACACCCTCTCCTTTTATAGTTGTAAGGAGGGGCGGCGTACATGAGTGTAGGGGCGCGGAAGTCGTCATTTTCCCCTGAATCGCGGGTACAGTGGTCGAGCACTGTAGGAAGTGTACTGTGGGAAGGCGACGCACGTCGCCGTCATCCTGGGCTCCGTCCTTGGTCTCGTGGAGATGGCGGCGGCCGTCCTGCAGAGTCCCAGCGGTAGTAATGGCGTGGGACGGTCCCGGACCCCCTGGTCGGGGTGCGAGCGTGCGCACTAGAAGGTCCGGGGGCGCGTGGAGGTCCCGGACCCCACAAGAGGGAGGTCCGGGACCGTCCGCGCATGCGGAGTGCCCCTCCCGGAAGGGCACGTGACATCGCCAGACCCCTTCCCCAGGGGGAGGTGTGTTCGGATGGTTGATGTCGGCGTGACAGTAACGGGGGCGGCGCCAACTTGTCTTGTACCGCGTTGAATGCTCCACAGTGCTGCTATAGCGGCTGGGGTGGCAGAGCGGTGACCGGGGTCAGTGGACGGGACGCCGGTCACATCCACTGCGGGAGTGGCAGTCTGACGCCGCCCGTCCTTTGAGCCGTGGCGGAGTAGCTAGCCTTTAATGCCTTTGTACGGCGGTCAGTTGGGCGGCGGGGCCACTTGTCCCTTGTGCCGAGAGATGGCCTCGAGCGAGGCGGAGATTGGCCACCCGCTCGAGGGCAGGTCCGCTGTCCTCGAGCGAGGCGGAGACTGGCCACCCGCTCGAGGGCAGGTCCGCTGTCCTCGAGCGAGGCGGAAATGCGATTGCGCGGTCGAGGGTCCGAGGGGAGCCCTCGAGCGAGGCGGAGATGAGTGACCCGCCCGAGGGTAGATTCGCTACCCTCGAGCGGGGCGGAGATTGTTCGGTGGGCCTGAGAGGGGTGCGAATGGGCCACATGCTGGGCTTCTTTGAGTCCTTTCCTCTCTTCCAGATTTGGAAGGAGGCCGGGGGCCTTTGTGGGCCCAGTTGCCTTAACATGTGTTTGTGTTTTCGAAAGTGATTTTAGTACTCCAATTAGAGTGTCCCTAATTGTGGCACCCGACACATATCAACCTAATTAAGATTCTCAAAGTCAGAATCATATAAATGATGATTCCCACAGTATATGTTTACGACTTGATTATTCCTAAAAAGGATACATGTTGATGCATGCCCACGGAATTGAAAAGGCAGTTGGAAGTTCCTTTTTCTCGAACGTAAAGGAGAACTACGTGTCGTTGTATTAATAGAAAGAAAAAACAGTCCGATTACAACACCGAATCCACAGCTTGGTTAGCTTTTTGTTACATTCGCGCCTAAAGAAAAAGAAAACAACCACACACTCCTCGCTGCAGCACACCACTAAGTCAGTTGGAAATTAACGAGTAAATAAAATTATAGAGTTAACTGCTTGTTCTGCTACACACTGTTCTTCTCAACTGTTCCTGGTCTCTTATGCATACATTAAATGTATAAATTTAATATTTAATATTGCCCCCCACTTGCAGCTCGAAGCATTCCCCTTTAAGTCTCACTATGCTTCAAGGAAAAATGCGGAATTCTGAAGCCTATTATCGGTCATGGTCACTCAAATGACAACCACATGGTGCCAATCAAAATTGAGGACACCCACATGACACGACTGAAATGTGTTGCTGTATATGCCTCATCCCTGTCGCCTCTGCCTTAAATAAATGCCCAATAACTCCGGGACCTAGTAGACAGTTGTCGAATTTGTCTCAAAGAAGCACAGTGCATACACAGTAAGATCACATGACGTACCTCGTCAGCGAAGAGAAGCACTGAGGCGTCGATCCCGACGTGGTAGAGGAGCCAAGCCGCCTGCCTACACCTCGCCATCCTGCTTCGACGCATGTTCACCACCGGCACTGCTGCCTGGCCACCCCCCTTGCTCGACAGCATCCACGCGTAGCATAGCGCCGCCACAATCGAGCTCACACCTACCAAAGTTCAAAACGAAAATTCGAATAATTGTCGACACTGCACAGATTCAGTGCAAATTCCAAACATGGGGCCGGATTTTCCCATGGGACCAGAAGTCCAGAAAAATCTTACTTTTGGAGGTGTCGGAGAGCACGAGCTTGGTGGGCCTGGACGCGGGGAGGTTCCCTGTGGCTAGATCGTCGATCACGGCGCGCTGACGGTGGAGGAAGGAGTTAAGGCGGGCGACACCGTTGTCGAAGCCATCGGCGGCGAATGCTGGGGCAGAAGATGCGGAGGCGCGGCGGCGGTGGCGGGAGTGCGCCGCGGAGGTGGGCGAGGTGGATGTGGAGGTGGTGCGCCGGTGGGGGGATTCGGGGGTAGGGCCGTCGCGGAAGCGGGACTTGCGTCGTGACAACTGCGGGTTTGGGGGCAGGGAGGGAGTCGGGGAGGGCGGCGCGGAGGAGGCGAAGGGATCGGAGCGCGGAGGGGACGAAAGGGACGCCCGCTGCAGGATCTCGTCGCCGATACCGCCCGGCTGCCAGTTCCTGCACGCCGGAGGAAGAAGATTCGATTAGCGGGGCTCGGAGGATTGCCGCTGTTCGCGGCGGGCTATATATATGCCGCTGGCACCAAGGGCGGCAAATTGTTACGCTGAACTTGTTTCTTTTTTTTTTTGAGAATCACTGAAATTGCTTTTGGGCCGCAAACAACGATTTATTCCCTATTGGGCTTGTTGGGTATAAAGCATGATTTTAAATAGCGGGCTATGGAAAATAGCGGTGTATTTTTTCTCGAGACTAAGAGGCTATAGCGGGTTATGGCAAATAGCGGTTTACTACTAAACCATAAAAAATATAAGTAATAGATGCACAAAAATATAGTAATTAGCGAATTTCATAAACATAAATATATTTCTAGGGCTATAGAAACATTACTAAGTTGATAATACAACAAAATTTATACAGTCAAATATTCAGTTGTCCAAAGACCAAAATAGTAGCACTGAGTTAAGGATATACAAACAAATTATGGTGCGTTCAAAGAAAACAGTGAATTTTTCTCTGTGCAATGAAATTGGCACATTCTCAGGTCAGTCTCAGTGGGAGTGTCATAAGAGTGTCATGAATATTAAATTTGCTAACATGTACCAATAGTATGAGGAGAGAGAAGAGAGAAGTGTTATGAAATGTAAGAGGAGTGTTATCACCATGACACTCTACTGGCATGGTTCTTAAGATTCCAGTCTAAATAACTGTGTCGATGACACTCCCACTGAGACTGGCCTCGTGCAGGTTTATTAAAAGAAAAGACTAATTATGCATCATTCAGTTGATCACATAAAAATGCGTCTTAGCGCTTGTTTTACCTTCTGGCGGACCGCGACATCGGGTCCCGGCGGTCGAGCGTCGGCGAGGGCTCCGTCGTCCCGGACCCGCCGGCGAACCGGGGCACCTGCCTGGACGGCGAGCCCATCCGCCCCGGCGATCCGGCCCCGACCATCCTCTTCGCCTCCTCCAGCCAATCCTGCGTCTGCTTGCTAGCGCTCCCGCCGCCGCTCTTCCCCTGCTTATTCTTCCCCGCCGGCGATGCTGGCCTCTTGCTGCTCTCGCCGGTCAGGTCGTACCCGCCGTCGCTGTGCCGTGCGCCGACCATGCCGAAGAACCAGTCGCTCATGAAATCGGTCAGGTCCGGCGCCCCGTCCACCTCCATGGCAGCAGCTGTACGTGTGCAAGAGGAGCCAAGCTAAGAACTCCTCGCCGGCGGACGGACGTGCTCTCTGTGACAGAACCGCCAAATTAAAACTCTAATTAAGCATAATGGCCGTCATTTGAACACATCGGGCCTATTAGCTTAACGGCTTAATTTGGTGATCCTTTCTCAACCCACGGTCTGATCGAAACAACACCGGTAGTCCCACGCGAAGGTGGGCGCATATGGTACAAGCACCACTCATTACTTGAAAATACAAGAGTGATCACGACACGAAACATTTAGTTTTACAAACCGAGTTCAAATACATAAATAATCTACAAGATTAACACTTACATAGACCTGACTGAAGTCGAATACAAAGATCCTACAACTACTCTAGCTTACATCAGTTCTGATCCACCCCGACCGGTCGGACCGGTTCACCCAACCGGTTGAACCGGTCGGCACTCCGCTGCCAACTCCACCGGTCAGACCGGTCCCACGGACCGGTCAGACCGGTCTACGCAAAACATAAAGGCTGCACCCTCAGCCCACAAGTGTACAACTCCACAGCGCCCTAACCTAAGGGTCCCGCTCCTCGACCTGCCACCCCTCTACATCCCGGCGGATGAACTTGACACAACAGGGGCAGAAGTCGACGTCCGGGTGTCCTGTAATAATAGATGTGGCAAAAAACCCTGAGTATTCTAATACTCAGTAAGGCTTACCCGACCAGTGGGTATAACTTAGCCCACCTAACTAGACATGCAAGGCTTTTGGCTGGTGGTTATTTTGCAGAAAAAGCTTCTAAAATAAGTCCTTATTTTTTCACTTTTAGCTCCAAATTTATTATACAACAATCATTAACTAGTATTTGCACCTGCTAAGCAAATCATGACAAACATGGGATAATAATTTATGATAGTCATTTCCAAACATCACTTAAAATTCCATATAACATTACTACGATGCGGTGCTGCGATCAAGGTGCTCATATCCGAGAGCGACTGACGGCGAATCGATCCGATTTAACCTTGCAAGGTGGATCTAACCAACACGGCACGCAAAAGCCCCGTCGGACCCCACGCACCAACATTTCCCCTCCTCGCCTTGAACTACAGGAACCAGCCCAACGACATATAGTCAGCCGAGCTCAATGTGAGACCACCAAAAATAAACATATGCATCCCAATTCTCCGCGACTACTCGACTCGGCCCAGGAGTTGTGTGCGGGTTTCTGTACTTTCGAAGCAAAGCAGTACTCGGCTTACCGGTTTCGACTACCTCCTACTCCCGGTATGCGGTTAGTACTGTTCAAACTTAATCACAGGGCCAGACAACGAACAGTCCTTAACTGACACATACGGGGCTAACTTTTCCCCGCCCGGTCTCCAAATTCTTTTCCTTTCTTACCTAATTCAATATTCCATATATTCAAAATAACTAAATACCATATATCTCGCGAGTGACCCGAAATCACTCGTCTTCTACCGAGTTCTATTAAGCATAGCATTTCTATCGTCCTCTACATACTAGTACAACTCGAAGGAATATATGGATCATGCAACTAGGGTTCCAACAAATTCCTAAACCTAATGCACAAGTAATAACAACATAAATATATGTGTCATAGTTTGAAATAAAAGGATGTGCACTGGGGCTTGCCTTGCGGCTACTGCTCAACACTGGGGTGAGTGGGGCCTTGGGCCGACTCCCCACGATCCTCCTGCTGCGGGGCTTGCCTCGGGGCTCCTGTGGTTCCGCAACCACCTCGTATACGACCTCCTCTGCCGCGGCTGCTATACGTATGCGTAATGATATGAGAATGCATACATGGGTTGAAATCTTAAAATAGCCAATGACTAGATGCAACCGCAAGTAATTTACACAAAAATTGCATTCCCTGGCCCAAAACATTCCCCAAAAATCCGGAGTATCCGGACGAATACCCGGAGTATCTGGTCCCCCAAGTCCGGAGTTTCCGGGCCTATACCCGGAGTTTCCCCCGGAGTATCCCAAACCCGGAGTATCCGGGCTTCTACCCGGAGTTTCGCCCGGAGTGTTCAAAACCCGGAGTATCCGGGCTTATACCCGGAGTCTCCGGACCCAACAGCATTTTCGCCCCAAAAACTGAAATCTTGATTTTGACAAAACCAACCCACCAAAATCAAAACTCTTTTAGATCCTAGTTGAGGGATGCATATAGAGTTGATTGACCAAAAGAAATCACTTAGAACCTCCTAGAAACATAGATCGGGGCGGCACAAGTTTAAATACCTAGGATGAGCTTTCCGTGCGCGAAGAACTTGAAACCGAGGGCACCCCGGGAAGGAATACGTGGGGAAGATGGCCCTCCATGCGGATTCGACGTCTCCTTGGTCTTGGGATCGATTCGGGTGGGGGATTTGGAGTTTGGGATTTGGGGAGAGGGAGAGCTTGTGAGTGAGAGGGAGGCCACGGGGAGGGAGTGAGAGGGAGAGGGAGTATCGTGAGAGAGGGAGAGAGTGCTGGTGAGGGTGAGAGAAAAAATAGAATATTTATTATATTTGTGGGACTCAGATGACTAAATTAGAAAAATAGAAACTCCACGTCCGGAATATCCGGGCTAATGGCCGGAGCATCCGGGTGTTACACTCTCGCTCTTCCGCGCTGGGACACCGCGGTTGGTCAGCCAGTATAGCTTTGCTGGGTACTTCGAGATGTTTCTGCCAGCCAAGGTTTGGATGCGAGTTCCGGGAGGTTTTGTTGCGGAGATGAAGAGGGTGGTGGTGGCGACTGGCGAGTTGGTGAGAGCGCGTCAACAGATGTCGCGGCCGGCCGGGGCCGGGCCGGGCGGCGTCTTGTATCGTTCCTCGGTCATTCCGAGGGTGTGTGATTTGCCGCGAAAGCGAAACGGCAGGATATCATACGCTAGCCAGCTGCAGGTGGATGGAGCTCGCTGATGAGACAACGGTCGACAGCCGTTCGGTGGCTTGGATTTACGGCAGCAGCAGGCGAGCGCGGATTTCTCCTCGAGGTTGCGTTCCATGCCGGCCATCAGCTCCGACACGAGCCCGCCAAACGACGTCACGCCCTCGGGTCCGCCGGCAGGATCTTCGCCGGCGTCCGCGAGGGTCCAGCGCCACGCGGTGCGGCGCCAGCAGCTCGACGCAGGTGATGGCGTAGCCAGGAATTTGTTGGCCAGGCCTCTGCCCGCCCCCCCCCCCCCCCTGTCTACGCCCCTGGGCGTAGCGCGCCAGCGGATGGACGCCGACGCCTTCTGCCCGAGAAGAGTCTGTTCGGATCTTGGCGACGAGGCCGCCGGTCGCGGCCCTCAACGCGCGCTCCAGCTTGGCGAGAACGACGGGCACCTGCCGGGAGATGAGCTCCCCGTGCTTCCCGGTGAACAGGGGCAGGAGCCAGGAGGCCAGGAGCCGAGCTGCCTAGTGCCCCGTACAATTCCAGGACATAGATGAGCTTATCCGGTGATCTGGTGCTGGTGAACCCGTCCGCGAACTTGAGCAGGACGAGGATGCTCTGCTTCGCGATGGCCATGAAGTAGTCGTCCTTGAACCTGTCGAAGGCTCCGCATTCCTGCGCCATAAGCTGGGTTTGCATGACGGCGAGGACCTTCCCGACGAGCTTGGTCGCCAAGATCCACCGCTTTACCATGTCCTCCGCTGTCCACCACTCGGTGTCCTCGAAGTTGACTCTGTTGGCCGCCAAGAAAGGCCGGTCCAGCTCAAGGATTGACAAGAACCTGCTCCATGGTCGTCGTTGCACTTGTTCGTCAGCTCTCTTAATCTGGGCTGGTCTTCTTCTTTAATCATATAACGGTGACGAAAGTATAGTCCTTCGATCCCTTGGGTAAGTACAACTGTGCAGGCATCTTTTGTCTTTTTATCACAAACAGACAGCTTATACAATAGGTTATTTGTTTGCCTTGGGTGATTAATTCATCCTTTGACACACAAATTCATGATGATCTACTACATAATTAATCTTTGTAGTTATTTTGTTGCATACATGAGATAATGCATAATATATTCAAATATTTTGTATGTCTCTTAAAATAACTATATATAATCAGGGGCGGATTCAAAGGGGGGCTAGGGGGGATCAAGCCCCCTACCTCCCCAACATCAATGGATACCCTCCTAAAACCCCATTCATTTTTAGGAAGAAATTATGAAGAAGAAGGGGAGAAGAAGAAGAAGAAAAGAAGGGGAAGAAGAAGAAGAAAAGAAGGGGAGGAAGAAGATGAAAATGGAGATGAGCCCCCTCTAGATGTGTTTGCTAGATTCGCCACTGTGTATAATATATATAGTACGTGAGATAATGCTTATGTTAGATTAGGCGGATGTAGCAATCAGGGTTAACGTATCCGACCGGTGACCGGTAACCGCCGGCCTCCGGTTCCGGTATACCGGTCCGGTTTGGCCGGTTACCGGTCGGAACCGGTGGAATTCAAATTTGAATTCAAACTTCCCCGTTCAACCGGTTCCTACCGGTCGGTTTGGCCGGTATACCGGCCGGTTTGGATGATAACCGGCCGGTTTGACTAGTAACCGGTCAAATTCAAATTTTTTTCTTTTTTTGTTTAAATTCAAATGCCCACAAAGTATACTAAATAAATGTTTGTACAACATATTTTAGTCTAAATGAACCTTCCAACTCTTTTTTATACTACTTTTACATTGTATTTGTATACTTTCGTATGCACATTTTTTTATTTAACTTATAAATTCCGCAAACCATACTAAATAAACGAATTTTTGAGAAAATTTGACACCATTAGATTCTTTGCACCTTGAAATATTTTTAGGAATTTTTTGGGAATTTTTTATTTTTTTGAATTTAAATTTAAATTTTGAATTTGGACCGGTTTCATACCGGACCGAACCGGAACCGGTCCGGACCGGTTTGACCGGTAACCGGTCAAACAGGACCGGTTACCGACGGTTCGGTTAACCCTGGTAGCAATAGCAAGGCCAAAGGATTTGTAGTCCAGTCAGTAGATTCCCGAAAACACCTGTACCACCACGCGGCGATGCTCGCCTGCCTCGCCGCCTGCACCGGCTCGAGTGGTTTGCCCATCGCCAAGCTCCAGACGGCGGCCCAACGCGGCGCCGACCGGGCGCACCACACGGCGCCGAGGCCCACAGTGCGGTGAGGAGAGGTCGCGCGGCTGGGGGGCCGACCGATGCAGCTACGTTAGAGCTTCACCCACCTGCCGCCGACGATGAAGATGGGTTGGCTTCTACGACACCCGCCGGCACCGGCGCGGCGCCGGCGCGGCGCCATCGGTTCGAACTCCCCCTTCCCAACAATTTCATTTTCATCTAATATCTGGATATGTTTGGTCTTAAGCGATTTATTCCAATCCAAACGATGTGCTCCAAGTCTTCTGGATGGTGCAATGACTGAGCGATGTCGTCTCTTCCCTAGATGCTGCATCGTCAAAAAAAGTTCACATCAAGGTGAAGAGCGCCCATTTCATATCTCATTTTCCCCATATTCTGTAAAATATTTGTCAGAAAAACCAAAGATTTATGCTTTGTATTTTGGTTTGCACTCTCGTATACTACCTGACAAGGGCAGCCACCATAATGACAGTACTAGTGCGCGGTACGCCCGTTTTCTAGCGCGCAGGAGGGACGGGATTCCTTTTTTCCTCCGTGACTCTGGAAAGGAATTTATCTATATCTATTTATAAAAAACGGACCGTTTCTACGGTATATTAACTTTTGGTACGCTGGTAATCATTGACAAGTGGATCCAATCGATACCCCGTGCAAGCCGTCCATCCGTAGGTGCCCCGACCAATCTCTCAGTGACCGATTCTGACTCTACTCGGGCGCTAGCGCTGTCGCCCACCCGCCTATACGTCCCGCGCTCTGGCGCGGCAGTTGCAAGATCTCACAGGCACATGCCTCGCCATCGAGTCTTTTACTACCTCCCGTTTTATATATATGTCGTTAGGACATCATCGTTAGCTCATTTTTAAACTAAACTTGCTGTCCTAACGTCATATATACAAAATCGGAGGTAGTACTATTTTTCGGTTGAAAAATGTCCAACCTTTTTGTTGAAAGGGCAGGCGCAAGCAGGATATGTTCCACCTCGAGACTTGCTGCATGGTCGGGGACTCGGCACACGACCTTTTTCTGGTTAAGCGGCCGTGACCTGCCCAGAAAAAAAAATTAACACAGCCTTCAATCTATATTTTTGTTACGCAATACTTCATGAACAACACTGCTGTATGCACTTTAATTGTTCAATGAAAATTATTCAATGAAATGCAGGTGAAGCTGACTGTTGTTTTTTTGCAATTAGATTGGGACGTGCTAGCTGCATGGTGTACTAAGACGCTGCCACGTTCTTTGAACAAACAAGTTTCGTGATTTATTTATTGTACGAACCATCCGTATGAATTTCATCGGAAAAAGTTGTATGAATTCTAACCGTTAAAACAACATCATTTCGAACATATAGACTATTGACATATAACCATTGGAATTGGAAAACAAACTTAGCTGGTCAAATTTGATGAGTTTGTAGGGGTGTGGAGAAATATAGAATGGGTCTTACCAAGTGGATATGCAAACACGTTTATAGTTTTCTACTTGGTTAGATGGATTGTCTGGATAATGTTGATATTAATTTAATATACCATTTTATTACTATAACATTGAATAATTATTAATTTTATTTCTTGCAGAAGACTAAGTTGTTCGGTGAAATATTGAGTGCAAACCACCTTCTCGGTGGAAACATGAAAACTTCAAACGATGCACATCCATAGTGCATCATTATATGTATTTTGTATCAAAAGTTGAGATGCAAACTCAATCTATAAAAATTCAAACAAAAACAACAAACTCAAAGTGCATAAAGCACTAGAAGACAATTTTGTCTTATAGTGCACTTGCATATGGAATTTGTTATTTTCATATGATTTTTTTCAAAACGACTTTGCATCTCAACTTTTGATACAAAGCACACTTAATGATGCACTATGGATGTGCATCGTTTGAATTTTTTTAGGAAATTGTAACTATAATTTTTTAAAAGTTTTTTACGTTTTCACCGAGAAGGTGGTTTGCACCGAATATTTTCCCTGTTAAATAGACAAGATGTTGAAGGGGACTTTTTTCTTCCATTGCAACGCACGGATATTTTGCTAGTTCCAAACAAAACGAGCCCTTCTGCCAAAAAAAACAAGCCCTTATATGGCCCTACTGTCAGTGATACCAACGCGTAGAAGTGCCCGGCCCGTGATCCATCCTATCCCGGGAAAGAGAGGCAGTTTTGGATAGTTCTAGATCCTAGAACGCATTTTTCCCGAGAAAAGAATCTCGCATGCATGAAGTACTAAATAAAGTTTATTTGTAAAATCTTTTTAGGGATAAGTGTAACTTTTCGCGACGAATCTAATGACGGTAATTAATTAATGATGGACTATGGTGATGCTATAGTAACCATCCTCTAATTACGCGGTCAAAGACCTCATTAGATTTTTCAGAATTCCTAGCGCAGGAGTTGTGGAGTTAATTTTGCAAACTGCCTTCATTTAATACTAGTAATTAACAGTTAAAGTTTCTTAGCACAAACCAAACAGGCCGAAATCCACGCCATCAACGCGTCTGAGAAAGAATCTAGTACCATTTCTAGGTTCCAAGGCGGGCCCATGCACTGTGCCACTGTCAGTGACTACGGCGTCACACGCGCACCATGTGCGTTATCCACCTCACTTATGGCGGCTCGACCGCTCCAGGCTCGTGAGCCACTCGAGTTCGGCTCGTCTATGGCTTGACTCGGGGCCAACTCAAAGAGCCAAGCTTTGGCTACTCGAATACGTACTCGATTAGATTCCGTTCACCTCAACCGATTCTCTTCTCTCTCGTAGCCATATTTATGGATGTGTTTAGTAGCTCCAGCTAGCAGGAAAGGCAACTAAACTTAAACTAGTCAAGTGCTAGCCATGGAGACCACAAATGGAGCCCTGGACAAGCTCAGCCGGAATTCAGGCTTGGTTCGAGCTCGGCTCGTTGACAGCCCTATTTAGTTCCCAAAAAAATTCCTATAGTACCCGCCATATCAAATTTTTGAACACATGCATGGAACATTAAATATAGTTAAAATAAATAACTAATTACACAGTCTAACTGATTAGCACGAGATAAATTTTTTAAGCCCAATTAATCTATGATTGAATATTATTTATCAAATAACAACGAAATATGCTATAATACCAAAATACAAACTTTTTCGCAAACTGAACACAACGATTTCTTCCACTTTTCCTGCCTTTAAGTTTCACACCACCCCGTCGTCCCGACTCCCAAGGAGCAGGCGAGTAGGCTCCCTCCTCGACCTCGAGCTATAGCGCCCGTGCCTGATCGATCGGGACGACGGACCACCCCCCTCCCACATGAGCGACGCGGAAGGGGCAGCGCTGGGCGGCGGCGGGGACGAGGCGATGGGCGCCTCCGATTCCGCGGCGGAGGCAACCGTCGCCGACGATGGTACGGTAACCGTCCTTTTTTCCTGTGGTTTTTTCGGGGTTTTGTGTCTGCTGTTGTCCCCAGTGTTCCGGGGATTGTATGTCGTGATTAGGCTGGGTTATGCAATGCACGCTCGATTCCAGCGGCTTCGATCGCACGTTAATGCGGGTGAACTGGAGCGTTTTGCCACCGGGTCTGGATGGTGTGGTGCTTGGGACGGGGCTTATGGGGAACCCCAGTAGTAGCACACGGCGCGCGTGTTCTTTTGTCGGGGCCGTGCCTTCGGGGTCTCTGCATCGCTGGAGGTTTTTGGGAGGGTTTGGGGGCTAAGCGCCTCGCCCCTTTCCTCCTCTGATGCCGACCTTTTCCTGACATTACTTTATGGATGTTACCCTGATGCATTTGGTGCTGAGGCTTGATGGATTTCTGTTGATTGTTGCATGGGCAGTAGGCATGAATCCTTTGAAGAGGCCATTCGAATCATTACTTCAAGAAGATGAAGCAGGCAGGCATAAACAGCAGAAGAGGGAGTGTCAGGATTTCACCCCCAGAAGGTTCTGCAAATTTGCCCAAGCAATTACGCTATTATATACGTTCAGGAGAATAGAGTATCATATGGTGTTTGTGCTTGTGATGTTGAAATTGGTCAGGTACCAGCTTGATCTTTATGAGGTTGCGACGTGTCAAAACACAATTGCGATGCTTGACACAGGGGCTGGGAAGACAATGATTGCTGTCATGCTCATCAAGCATTTTGGGATGATTAGTAAAACAAATAATGACCGAAAGCTCATCATATTCCTTGCGCCAACAGTTCAACTCGTCACACAGGTGGTACCACAGGCTGTCCGCTGATGGTTCTCACTGAAATGAAACAATTTGCGCTGATATTTTCTGTAACAGCAATGTGAGGTGATTAAAAGCTACACTGATTTTGAGGTGGAGCACTATCATGGTGCGAAGGGTGTTGATCAATGGAAGGCTCACAGCTGGCAAGAGCAACTCGCAAAATATCAGGCAAGTCCCTTTTCTTATCTTCGCCTGTGATTTTGACCCATAAACTTTTTTTTGTGTGTGTGTATTTGCTCTTAATTGTTTTCCCTTGTTAAGATATGATTACTCAATCTTCCACCATGGCACCTTCAATCAATGTGGTAAATTGATAATAGGGAATTGTTTCTTGATTAATTTCAAAGTAAATTTCTGCGCAAAGTTTCAGAACCCTGGTTTGTAACTAGAGATACTCCTGTTACTTGATTGATTGACATTCACTTACAAAAATTGCAGGTTGTGGTCATGACACCACAGGTGCTGCTAGATGCTTTACGCCAAGCTTTCTTGATCTTAGACATGGTTAGTCTCATGATATTTGATGAATGCCATCATGCAACTGGTAACCACCCTTATGCAAGGATAATGAAGGTATTATGCAAAAACCACTTTTTTGTTATACTTAAAAAGTTACAAACCACTTTCTTTTTGTCTTGCTCCATTTTAATTAATTAGTAATTTCTATTATCTTTACCTTCTGAACAGGAGTTCTATCACAGATCTGAGCATAAGCCAAATGTGTTTGGTATGACAGCATCACCTGTTATAAGGAAAGGCAAGTATCGATGATAAAAGTATATAACGTCCTTTATATGACATCACAAAATTCCCTGGTTTGTTAACTAGCATCTGAAATGGCTGAACTAATGAACTTTATGTCAGAAATGGAATTTGAGCTGACAATTACTGAGTTGAATCATGCTGGCATGTAATAACATTGTTGAGATTTGAGAAATATGATGATGATGTTGGTGGGGACTTGGCCTTACTTGATGAAAATGCATTAGAAATTAACCAAAACATCGCAAATCATGGCATTTGGGTCACATAATAAAATCTGAAACGTTCAAGTGAAGTAACTAGAAACTCATAGAGAAATTCCAAGGATATAATCTTTGAATGTGCTAAGTGAAGTAACTAGAAACTCATAGAGAAATTCCAAGGATATAATCTTTGAATGTGCTTCCACCGTATACTGTTGAAATTCCTGCAATTTTGTCTGTTCCATAGCATGGATTCCATATCTTCCCTTTGTAAATATTTGCTGACATTTTGCCATTTTACTTTCTCATTTGTACAGGCGTTTCTTCTGATTTGGACTGCGAAAATCAGCTCTCTGAACTGGAAAGTATTTTAGATTCCAAGGTACCCCCGCCCCCTTTTCTCTGAGCTTTCTTTTCTTTTTTTTCAAGCTAGAAGATGAAAACTGTTTAATTGTATGCTACTATTTAGATCTTTTTTTTAGGTGAGATATATCCAATTTGCCATTGTACTAACATGCTCCTATTTGCAGATACACGCTGTGGTGGATAGAGAAGAGATTGAACTTTGCGTTCCTTCGGCAAAAGAAGTGAACATATACTATGGGCCAAGAACTGTTTCTTTTGAAGATTTAAGTGCAGAACTAGGAATTTTGTATTGCAAGGTTTGATAATCTTTAATTCTTGGCTCTGTTGCTGAAGTCCTTACCAAAGTTTTAAGATTGACGTCTAAAATCAATCTTTTTATCTGTGCAGTACGATATGCTGATAGCACAAGTGCATTGTACACTGACCAACCAATACAAAGATGCTGATCAAATAACAAAGGAATCACGGAGGCGTCTCTCTATTTCCTTAGCAAAAATTTGCTATTGTCTTGAAGATGTCGGTCTTCTTTGTGCAAGTGAGGTATTAATTAGATTGGTTTTGAGATATTAATGTTTGCCCTTGTTTCTTTTGCTTTCGAATGTTATCTTTTTGTGCTTTTCCTTTTATCTTTCATTCATTTTTTGTAGAACTCCATGGCATTTATTTGGCTTATCTTTCTCGTATAGGCTACTAAAATTTGCATCGAAAGGGGTCACAAAAAGGGTTGGCTGAAGGGAGGCGGTGACTCCACCGATCAGCAAAGTGACACAAATGGATCAGGCTTGTTTGCAAATTCAAGGATTCATATGAAGTTCTTTGAGGAAGTGTTGCATATAATTGATAAACGCCTCCAACAGCAACAAGGTGCGACTACTTAGATAAAGCTAATTCAATGCAGTACTAATTGCTAAGGTGTAGCATTGCAACATCCTATATTGTGTATGTTGCATCAGCATTGATTCCCTGATATTTCAGGAATTGATACACTTTTGAACTCCGAGAGTGGATGTGTGGAAGCAACAAAAAGGGGCTATATTTCACCAAAGCTCCATGAGCTCATCAAAGTATTTCTCTCTTTCAGGTGAAGTGATATTTTTTATTAACTCTACCTGTTCATTTCCAACAATGTGAGGTTACACTGACATGGCATACGTCTGCGTCTAACAGTGACTTCGATAATGTCCGATGCCTTATTTTTGTGGATCGAAAGATTACTGCCAGAGTCATTGAGCGTACTATGAAGAAGATTGCCCGACTCGCATATTTCAGAATCTCCTTTCTAACTGGTGGGAGTTCTTCTGTGGATGCACTGACCACTAAAGAGCAAAAAGACACACTCGATTCGTTCCGCTCTGGAAAGGTATTTAACATCTGGTCGAGTGTCAACATTTGAGTAAACTGAAACATTGTTCTCATGATCTGACTTTGTTTATTCTTTCCCTCCTGAAATAAAATGTAGGTCAACTTACTATTTACTACAGATGTTGCAGAAGAGGGTATCCATGTCCCAGACTGCTCGTGTGTAATACGATTTGATTTGCCAAAGACTACCCGCAGCTATGTGCAGTCACGAGGACGAGCCCGACAGAAGGACTCTCAGTACATACTAATGATTGAACAGTAAACCCTAATCTATATAATTGTCTGGACTACTTAATATTTGTGATAATGCAATGATTGCCATGACAATGAAATGATTACAAGAAGCCATAATGTCACTATTTTGTGCAGGGGAAATGTGAAACAAAATGACTTAATATCTGCCCTTATGAGAAGTAAGACATCGATGGCCGAGATTGCTTCAAACCGAGAGCCTGAGGATTCACACCCCAGTTTCTTTCCCACTGAAGAAATAAATGAATACCATATAAGCACAACAGGAGCCAAAATAACTACTGATTCCAGCATCAGTGTTCTCTACCAGTACTGTGACAAACTTCCAAAAGACAAGTATGGTGACTACATTTCAATTTTATTGTTTTACATGGCTATACATTAAAAAAATGTGCCATTTGTTTGGTGTTTTTTTTTCCTTTCCCTGTGTAAGATTCTAACCCAATTTTCTGACTTTATCATGTTGATGAAGGTACTACACCCCAAGACCCACGTTTCAGTTCACCCATTATGGTGATGGTTATGAGTGTACAGTAACATTACCATCTAGCGCCATGTTTCAGCTTTTAGTAGGTCCAAAAGCAAGAAGCATGCAGAAAGCAAAGCAGCTTGTTTGCCTTGATGCATGTAAGAGGCTGCATCAGCTGGGAGAGCTTGATGACCACCTTTCTCCATCCGCTGAAGAGCCACCACTAGAAAATTTGAGCAAAGCTAGTATCTGCTCATCCGGTGCAGGTTTAGGTAAGTCCTAAAGATATTTCTATGACACACTTGTTTGTAATTGCCATGCACACTGGAGCTGATTTTATAATATTTACTTATTTACTAAAAGAAACAATCATTATCGCTAACAACGGGCATTCTCAAAGGTACAACCAAACGGAAAGAGCTGCATGGTACAACCAAGGTTCTTTCTATGTCTGGCTCTTGGGCTTCAGATACAAGTGTTACTAAGCTTCAAGGCTACAAGTTGAATTTTATTTGTGATCAAGTTGGCCAGAAATACTCTGACTTTATCCTGCTAATTGATGCAAATATAGCAAAAGAAGCAGCCACTTTGGATATTGATCTATATTTGCATGACAAGATGGTAAAGGCTTCAGTTTCTCCATGTGGATCTCTTGAGTTGGATCCTCAGCAGGTCTGGTCAAGTCCATGTATCATTTATTTACCTTGCTTCAGATTAATTTCTTCTTACCTGAAAGATTCCTTTCCATTTTCTCTTAGATGGAAAAAGCAAAACTATTTCAAGCACTTCTCTTTAATGGTTTGTTTGGAAAACTGTTCACCAGATCAAAAGCATCCAAAACCCCAAGGGAGTTTATTCTCAAGAAAGATGATACATTCCTTTGGGACAATGCAAATATGTATTTGCTTTTACCTGTGGATCCTACTCCGGATTCTCATAAAAGTGTGTGCATTAACTGGAATGTGATTGATGTAGCAGCTACAACTGTTGGACTTATGAGGAGCATTTATTCAGAGGACCAACAGAACCTGATTGGTAAACTTAATCCTGAAATTAATGGTGGAGATCTCATTCATTTGGCCAACAAGTCATGCAAGGTTGATGATCTTAGAAATATGGTAGTCCTAGCAGTTCACACAGGGAAGATGTATACTGCTCTTGATGTAGCTGATTTATGTGCTAATAGCACATTTGATGGTGCTTCTGATAAGAAAGAAGCAAAATTTCGGACGTTTGCAGAATATTTTCTGAAGAAGTATGCTAAATCTTTTGCATTTTAATATACTCATTCAAGTAGACAAAATTAACCCATACTTAGCTAACAAACTTCATTTGCAGGTACAACATATTTCTTTGTCATCCGTCACAGCCATTGCTAGTGTTGAAACCCACTCATAATCCTCACAACCTTCTTTCATCAAAGATCAGAGATGAAGGTCCTTATCTCCTGATGGCTACTAAGCATAATGTGTTATGTTGTTGTTTCAAAGCAATTTTTTTTAAGCATTTCTGTTCATTTTACTTTTGACTATGATGGTATATAATCAATTTGAATAAACTGTGCTATTCCATTGATACTATTTCCTTTTTAACTGTAACCAAGATGAAAATTTCCTACAAAGATACACATTGTTTATGCTTTTTTTGTAGGCAACCGTGTGGAAAACAAAAATAGGGCAAATAGCCTTGTTCACATGCCTCCAGAGCTGCTGATTCCTATTGATTTACCGGCTGATGTTTTGAGAGTATTCTATTTGTTTCCGTCTCTGATGTATCGCATTGAGTCACTAATGCTAGCCAGCCAACTAAGAAGTGAAATTGCATACACAGGATCTGATATATCAAGCTTCCTGGTATGAGATTGTGCTTAATACACGTTCCTTATTTCTGTATATGGTATCCTGTTATTTCCTTAAAATGTTTTAATCAAATTCCCTACACTTCCTCAGATTCTGGAAGCTCTTACAACCCTTAGATGCTGTGAGGACTTCTCTATGGAGCGTTTAGAGTTACTGGGGGACTCTGTACTTAAGTATGCAGTGAGTTCTGATCTCTTCCTCAGATTTCCTAATAAGCATGAGGGGCAGTTATCGTCCAGAAGGCAAGAAATTATATGTAATGCAACACTTCATAGGTTTGGTATTGAACGTAAGATACAGGTAATTTGCATCTCATAATTGGCAATATAACAAAATGCTTCATTTTGCTTCAAAATGAGCTTTAACACTATTTTTTAGCTAACTTTGTTATTGGTGGAATGTCATCCACAGAGTTACATACGTGATGCTGCATTCGATCCTCGTAGATGGTGTGCACCAGGACAGCTGTCCATCTGGCCCTGTCCTTGTGAATGCCCAGTAAACTCTGAGGTTGTAACTGAGGATATTCATAGGATTGATGACAAATCTATAATTATAGGCAAGGCGTGTGACAAGGGACACAGATGGATATGTTCCAAAACCATATCTGATTGTGTCGAGGCTTTAATTGGAGCATATTATGTGGGAGGCGGATTAAGAGCAGCCTTTTCTGTTCTCAAATGGTTGCAGATTGAGATTGAATTTGAGAAAGACCTGATTGTGAAAGCCATGTTGAGTGCTTCTGTGCGCAATTATCTTCCGAAAGTTGATGTAGTTGAATTGCTTGAAGCAAAAATAAACTATGTTTTTTCGGTGAAAGGTTTGCTGATAGAGGCTCTCACCCACCCATCACAGCAAGAATCAGGAGCAACATACTGCTACCAGGTATGGTCGATACTCAATAGTCTTGAATGGTAATTAGCTACTTTGACATATTTGATTATTAACTGGATCCATTTTTCTAATGGGAGACCTTTTACTTTCAGCGCTTGGAGTTCCTTGGCGATGCAGTCTTGGATATTTTACTTACGCAGCACCTTTTCCTTAGTCATAAAGACACCGATGAGGGGGAGCTGACAGATTTACGGTCTGCATCAGTAAATAATGAAAATTTTGCACAGGTTGCAGTAAGGCATAATCTCCACCACTTTCTCCAGCATTCTTCTGGGCTTCTCCAAGACCAAATCACTGAATATGTGAATAGTCTGGAAGGTTCATCCATGGACAGAACGAACCTTCCATCCAGTGGATCATCTAGGGGGCCAAAAGTATGCTCCAATCCCTCTCTGTCCCTCTGCTTATGATAGTTTATAATGAACTGATCAAATTCCTGACCACATCAATGGCATGTGCTTTCATTTAGCAGTAGCATGTTGGCACATTATTTATTAATAGCCTTTGGCGCATTATTTATTAATATTCTTTACAGTCTGTTAGGCTTCTTGTTCTACTTGCTTTTTTATGTAGTTTCAAATTGTGATTTGTTGAAATCTCGAAATATGAATGGTAGGCGGTTTGCCAACCAGTAATCCTGATTTTTGGCCTAGCCCAGGATACTGTTGAAACACCATTCCTAAAACCTTGGTTGAAACATTGTTCTTATGTACATTTCACTTTGTCTTCTTTTACACAGGTTTTAGGTGATATTGTAGAAAGTATTGCAGGTGCAATTCTTATAGACACCAAATTTGATTTGGATGTAGTTTGGAGGGTTTTCAAACCTCTTCTTTCCCCAATTGTCACACCGGAGAATCTGGAGTTACCCCCATTCAGAGAACTTCATGAGTGGTGCGACAAGAGTGGGTACTTTTTAGGAATTAAGTGCGAAAATCGAGAAGACAATATAGTGGCTACTCTTAATTTACAACTCAAGGACATTCTTCTTGTGAGGCAAGGTCGTGGTAAGAACAAAGTAGATGCAAAAGCACACGCAGCTTCCTTATTGCTCAGGGATCTGGAGGTATCCTTTTCCTTTATGCTCCATTTTTTGGTACTTCATCTGACTGGTTTTGGGACTCAATAGCTCAACATCTATTCTTGTTGGCAGGAAAAAGGGCTTGTGATTCCAAAGAATGCCAGCAGAACAGAACAGTCTGAAATGAAATCTGGTAGTCCAAAACATCGCAAGAACTTGTTTGATGCTATGGGCACACAGAATATAGCACCACCTAGGCAAAAGGACCTAACCATGTCAAGTTCTGGCCCCTGCTCTGTTTTTGATAAAGCATGTATGTGCTCTAGTCTTAGTTGATTTGTTTTGTTTGTTATCCTATATTCATTGGGACCTCACCTTTGCATATCACTTAGAGTGTTCACAAGAACTCATCATGCATCTTATCTTGTGCAGTGGTTGTGAAGGTTAAGTTGAGTAAAGGAGGACCTCGTATATCATTGTACGAGTCATGTAAAAAGTTACAGTGGCCAATGCCTACATTTGAATATGTGAAAGTCGAACCAAGGTGCCACTGTTTGACATTGGATTTGTTGTTAGCTTGTGTAAATAACTATCTAATATTTTTTTTGACAATATCAGTGTGTGCCCTACCTCCGGTGGTTCCTCACAAAAGGCTGCGCCTCAAGGGTTTGCATTCGCTTCGACAATAACATTGCACATACCAAACGGCGATGTCATCAGCCTTACAGGAGATGGACGCCCGGATAAGAAGAGCTCACAGGATTCTGCTGCGCTGCTCATGCTCTATGAGCTACAGCGGCGAGGTAGATTCCAAGTTCAAGAAGTATGAGGAGCCAATACAAATTCGTGGTTTAGTTGTGAAAAGATATAATGCTACGGTGATTATTCGCGTGGCCATATTGGAATAATAGTACTACCAAACCAGTCGCCCTTCTTGCCGGTGTAGAAAAATAATGTAGTGCTGGGCTGCTGGCTTCTGTCGTGTCCATCGTGTGGATTCAGACATGTCTTCTGTGGGCACCTGAGGGGATAACTGTGTCCTTTGTCCGCCGTGATGTGTGTCCATATGCAATTCGTAGTAATATATAATATAGGCATCATCTTGGTTTCCAGATTCGAAATTTTAGGTGAAATTTTCTGGGAAGCCAGTGAGAATGATTACATGCTAATCTTGACTGGAGCACTTATCTTCCTATGATACTCAAACGTATGTATTTTTCCTTGCTCTGCAATGCTACACACGGGTTTTATTCACTTGCGTGCCGTAACACTTGAATTTGCAATACTAGTAACTTAGCAAGCCAGCAAATGAATAAGTTCGCAAAGGAAATTTATGGGCAAATTTTATTTCTTCTGCAGTCAGAAGTCATAACGCAGTTGATCACCTTTGGCATCATGATATAACGGAGATGAAAAACACCCAAAACGTGGAGAAAGTGGATTTGATTAAAATTAAATTCTCGTTCCGCATTTGCTCCGGTTTCTCTCTTTTGGGGGCTTGAATATGGCAGATTTAGAATCGGGCCTAAAGCAAATATATATGGGCCTTAAGACCAAGCCCAGAGCGAAGAAACCCTCCTTTGCTTTTCCCATTTTGCCCTTTCCCTCTCTGAAACTCAAAAACTGGCAAAAGCCGCAGCACCGTATGAACGGAACCCCACAGCGAACGGTCAAAATCCTCGAGAAACGAATCTGACGGCCCACACGTTCCGGCGATCCTTTAAGAGCCTCCGCCCAGGACACCTCTTGCCCCAATTCGGCTGCGCTGCTAAACCATAAACCCCTCTTCGGGCCAAAGATGTCGGGCCGGTTGGTTCCGGCAGTCCGGCGGCAATCCGGAGGTCGTGGGTTCGATCCTCAGAAGGGGCGAATTTCCGTCTCCGGTTAAAAAAACCTCCTCGCCTGCCTCATGTCCAAAGCACTGTGGAGCCCGGTCTAACTCACAAGGCGACGGCCCCCCGTATACAGGTGGGGCAGGGGTTCGGGGGTTTTCTTGACCTGCTGTGAGAAGTTCATTCTACCTCTCAAACAATGCCGTAGGGGTGGTCTTACCCCCGTAGGTAAGTTTTTTTTTATAAACCCCTCTTCGGCGCCTCCCGGAACTCGCCTAGGGTTTTAGGGTTTTGCGAGGCCGCACCTCCACTTCCTCGTCGGCGCGATGGAGTTTCGGGGTAATCGCTTCACTCCTTTTTCCTTGACGCCCCCCTTCTAGTGCGATTAGTTCTCACTCACCGCTCCCCTGTGCGCTGTGCGTTGAGGATCGATCGATTCATCGCGTCTTATGCATAGGAGCACACGTTTCTAGTTGTATTTGTCCGTTTGTTTGCGTTGCTCCACGATTCTATTTAGTCTCTGTTTCCCTTTTTTCTGTGATACCCCGTCAATGTGTCTTCCTGGTTGATTTTGAGGCTGCATATATACCGCTTTTTGTTAGTTGTTATGTAATAACTTTCGGAATTGAACTGTGAACTTTTTATGGGTGAAACAGATGGAACTCGTTGTGTAGGGTAGGCATAATATAAGTTGTATTCCTTGTACTTTCTGTGAAATATGCAACTATTATGTGGAAATTTTATTATTCGGATGTAGCTTTCCCTTTTTGAGCTATGAATTTGTGATGGAGGATATGGAAATTTCCGTTGTGTTAGGGGGGTAGGTATTGTGAAAGTTGTCTTTTGTTTTTGAATGATGTAAGTTGAATTCTGTTGAGACATGGTACATCACACAGTTCTTCATTAGCCTCAGCTGAAGTTATACTGACTTAACCATGGATGAAAATTGTGCTTGCACTGCTTACTTATCCACTACGTAGGATCTGTTTTGCCAGAATGCAAAGCGAGAAAATTTTCATCTGCTTTCTGCGGTCGTCCACCAGTGCGGTGCTTTCATTCTATTTGTATGTGTTTTATTTGTTAGGCTGTTGTATTTGTGACATAGCTGTTGTGCACTTGTTGATTCTGGATAGTTCATTTATCTATTACCACTTTGATTATTTGCTATCATTGTTTGATTTGTTCAAGTGCATTATTTCGTGTTTGCTTTCAGTTCAAAATCCCTTGCTTGCAATACTGAATTTAAGAATTGACTGAATCATACAGGTGAAGAAGTGAAGCCAGGAACCAAGGTTTCTTGCAAAGCTGATGAGGGTTATGTTATCCACCTCTCACAGGTTTATAGGCTTCACTGCTGATCACTTCCATTTCTTGTTATAATTCTTACTATCTTTATCTGAGGTGTGAGGTCCCATGGCTGATTTGTTCCTTTTTTGCTTTTAGGCTGCACTGGGGGAAACAAAGAAAGGAAGTGAGAATGTAGTTGTTTCTGTCAAAGTTGGTGACAAGAAATTAGTGCTTGGAACTTGGAACTCTGTCAGCTGAGAAGCACCCTCAGATTACGTGTGACTTGATATTTGAGAGTGATTTTGAGTTATCACACAGTTCAAAGACTACTAGTGTCTTCTTATGTGGTTACAAGTTGCAGATTCCAGTGTTTGAATATCCTTTATCATATGACCTCTGGTTTTCAGTTTAGTCAAATCTATTTAAAATAACCTAAAATCTGTTACTTGGTAACTTTCGTTTCCTTAACTGGTATCTTGCTTTATCCACGGATGACTCTGGTGATGATGAAATTAGTTCAGATGAAGAGCTGGAAACTGACGAAATCCCAATTAAAAAGGATGAAATTAGTAAGTTATTTTCTTTTCTTTTTGCACCACAAATTTCATTGTGCATTGATGTTGAGTGTACAGAAGGGATTTATCGCATGAGTGTCACTAACTTTTTTTTGTTTGTTTCTAAGCCAAAGCTGTTGTTCCTGTGAAGGATGGTAAAATCGTCAAACAAGATGTTGATGAAGAAATGTCCAATGGTGATGACAGTTTCACTGATGATTCAGATGGTAGTGAAATGTCTGAAGATGAGTCCAGTGATGAAGAAACATCCAGCGATGCTGATCTCAGTGGTGATTCTGAAGCTGAAAGTGAAGAATCGGAGGAAGAACAGACTCCTACACAGAAGAAGGTGTACACCCGATAGCTGCCCTTGTCCTTTAGTATAGTGCTTAGTTCAATCATGTCTGACCATATTTACTCCTTATTTATTATATTGTAGCCTGAAGTAGTTGGCAAGAAAAGAGCAATTGAAGCTGTGACACCTTCTGGTAAGAAGGCAAAGGTTGAACCATCTAGTCAGAAAATAGGTGCCCTACTCATCCTTAAAACCTTACTAATAAATGTGAAATGTTACCTCATGAATGTTTTGCTAAATTTTCTTCTACCGCAGGTGACAAGAAAGGGCATGTGTCAACTCCTCATCCCACAAAGCAGGCTAGTAAGACCTGCTTTTGAACAGGGGAAGTGTCATTGAGTTTGGAACATGCCCAATTTTGGTTGTCATGGGATGTTTATGTTTTTTTTTTGACATTGGATGTCTATGTTTTGAATGAGCATGTGATCTGGTAGAGATATTCTTTGTTATCTGGGAGAGAGTAGTTCTATTTGATGCTATCGTCAGCTTTCACGGCGTAATTTTTTTTTATGCTCTATAATCCTGTCGTTAGGATGCATCTACTATTGTCATTGCATTGCACATCATGACTATTCCGAGAGTTACCTGGGATTATACTTGTGAGTATTTGTTACAACCGTAAACACACGATTCTAATCAGTGCTACAAGTGCTAATTTAAGCCATTCACTAACCCATATTTTAAAAAAATTACTAATTCCTTCGCAACAGGATATACACTTATTTCTATTTCTTTTGTGGAAGATTACTATTTCTAGCCATCTTAAAAAGTTGACGCAATTAGCTTACAAAAAAAATTCACGAGGGTCAACAGTTCGTTAGCAGTTGAGCAAGCACTACTCACTGCGTTCACGCTTCAAAAGGCAAGTGAAAACCAGGACGTTCATGCAGCATATCAATCTGAGCCTTCACCGTAACTTTGCACAAAGTTCCAAAATACCAATAGGCTTTCATTCTTCGAGAATTTATTGGCCAACTACAAAACTAGTTCCAAAGGATTGGTGTATGTTGTGATGCTGCCTTGCAGTCTACGCAAGAAACACAACTTTGCATCGCTATCCAGTCCCACAATTCAGTTACCACCTAACACCTCATTTAACACCCAGACCATGAATGCTTCGGCTCAGTGATGAGCATTATGCTTCAGCTTGCAATGAGTATCCAGACCGACTGAGGAGTTGAAAGTTCTGAACAAAAAGCAAAAAAGTCCATCAATGCGTGAAATTACATGACAGCATTCAGATGGAAGAAGGTTCGGATATAAAGCGTCGAGAAATTACTTGCTGCACGACTTGCAGGAATAGCCAGTGGCTCGCTTAGAGTTGTCAATGATTGAAGGTATCTTCTTCACTTGCTTTGATGATGGATACAGGGTCGCAACATGGACATAGCCACTTCTCTTAGTACTGCCAGTACCTGCATCATAGTTCACCAGGCAGTAAAGTTTCCGTGGGATGAAAAAGAACCACAAGCTAAACAAGTTTACAATTAGAAGTAACATTTCTAACCAGTTTTGTTGCCCATAGAAGGTGTTGCGATCTTTGCCTTCTTATTTACAGGTGTCCTCAAGGGTGTTTCTGCTGGCCTGATCTTGCCCGTAGCATGCTGCATAGAAACTCAGGTTTGGGATATCATGCAAAATAAGGAGCATGTCAAAATAACATGCAAGCTTGAGCAATCTCACACCTTCGAAGCTTCACCATCAACTTCATCTGAACTCTCACTGTCATCCTCATCACTGGAATCCTGAGCATCAACCATGTCACGAAAAAGAACAATACGATCAGAGATTCGGAGTACAAGTGATATCTATGCTGGTAGAAATGTACCGCATTGCACGCGTACAGAACAAATCTAAGTTTTGCCCTAAACAAGGTACAAGCATCAGGTAATCGATACAAAAATAGTTTAGACAAGATTCATCACGTATACAAACCTCATCATCACCAGATTCACCCTCTGCAGAATCAACAGCGTTTCCATCACTGTCATCATCGCCAGTGCCACCAACATCAGCTTTCAGTTTCTCAGGATCCTTTGTTTCCTCCAAGATATTATTTGGTTTACACAACTGAGTAGCAACAGGCTTCTCCACACCACTTTTAGTTTCTTTGCTTTTATCATCTGAAGGTAAATAATGTAAAGCAAGTGAGTGCTTTGAGGATCCAATCAGCTATTTTTAGCATATTCTGGCACACGGACAAAGAGGTGTACAAGTATGCGTTATCAAAGTTGAATCAGTCTAATATACTCAGGAGTCAGGAGAAGCAAAGCAGCAGCCTTAACTCTTAAAAGAAATTGTAATGTAGAACAAAGGATGTACCATCTGCATTGGGATATAATGGAATAGCCAGTGGAACCTCCTCGTCAGAGTCATCATCTGAAACATCAATCACCATGCAACTTATGCGAAGTGATGAGGAAAAATATCAGGGAAGTCCAAAAATAAAAGAACAAGAGCATTACCTTCGTCAGTACTAGTGTATGAATAAGATGTGGACAAAGTAGAGCAAGTAGTTAAGGAACAAAACATTGTTCTAGAGCTTCTTGCCAAACATTGAAGAACGTGAAATGAAAGGATATTTTCTCTTGCCCTCCCTAAATTTGAAACCAATAGCAGAGATGTTGCTGTTTTTTGAGGTGTGCATTAACTCAAACTCCTCCTCAAATACCAAGCCAATTTTACACTGAGGGTATTTGTCAACTGACAGTGTGCCAATCAGAATTCTATTTTCATTGATTTTCACAAAAACTCTGACATCCTCATTCCCCTTGTCATCCTGCAGTGCTATCTGGACGAACAAATGAACGGTAAACAGATAGGATCCAACCCAAATAAGTAAAATAATGACCAAACATTACAGAACCTCCTAAATCAGACCTGTGAAATGTGACAATACAACTCTCCTGGATTACACTTCACTGTCTCACCAGGTCTCACTAGAACTCCTGGAAATATTAGAATAGCTTTTAGTAGCCATAAGTAAGATAACCTATGGATGCACAAATTACAGAGAAATTTCTTGGGGTACAAAAGCCATTAGCAGTGCCAAACTGTCAACTTCCAAGTTCCAATTACAAATTCAAAGGATACAAGATCACAATAAGAATGTAGCCGCAGGCTCCAATTACGAGCATCTAAGAAATTGTAAATTTGTAATGCACCATGTCATTATAGCATCATCATTCATCAAACTTGATCAGAAAGTTCCCACAGTTCCTAAAAACCTTTATAAACTAGACATATCACTTATCTCAACTTGGTCACTCAGGGAGTCAGGGAGAGTCAGATTTACCATTTTCCAGGACTGATTGAGCAAATATATCACATAAACAACAATTTTATGAAATAGAACGACGCAATCGCAAAATCTAGGAAATTTACTGAAGGAGCAATACATGTTCAAGAACTACTGCCTCATAGTAGCAGACAAATCGTAGACTAACCTGAACCAGCCTTTCCCAAAACCAATCAATCGACAATCAAGACAAACGAAAAATCGTACAACAGCCACCTAAGAACCCTAATGGTTGGACTGCTTGATTATAAATCTATCTCATTGTGTCTCAATTGGATCCAGCATCTCCAATACCAGCACAAAATAGCAAACAACGAGATAGGGGAAGATTCTCCCTAATAACCACTTAACCAGGCATGACCGGAGTAAAAGAACAAAAAACGGAAGGAGAATCGCAGGATACGGTACGCACCCCAGTGCCGACATCTTGCAATATCCATGGCTTGTGGAGGAGGAACGCCACGCCGCCGAATCCCCGGCGGCTTCTCTCTGCCCCGCTGCTTCTGGGATCTGGAGAGAGGGTTTAGGGGAGCGGCCGCTTGGAGTGGAGTCTGGGGGAGACTGGGATTGCGAATTCTGGTTTGGCCCAGTGGGCTGGCGTCGTTTTTTTGGGTCCGTAATGGGCTTGGTACGTGGTACGTGGCCTGTCACTGGTTGAAGGTGTACGCTTTTTGAGCAATCCGGGTCTGTTCTTCACGTACTAGGGAATTTGGGATCAGACTGACCAGCTCACTTTATTCTCTTCTACGTCCGCAATTGCCGACTAAAAATACAAACCAACTACAGATAGTCGGATCTCTTTTCAAAAAAAAAACAGATAGTCGGATCATGCGCCCTATAATAAACAAGCACGATCGCGAGCATCCTTAGAAAGACCGGATGGAGCAAAAGAGAGAACCCATATGGCACGCACCCCCATTGCTGCAATTTGGCCCCCATGGCTTGCCTGGAGGGCAAGGGCGCCGAGTTCCCAGTCGCATATCTCCGCCGCGCTGCTTCTGGAAGAGGGTTTTGGGGGGCGCGGTTAGTGCGCGAAGTGTACGGAGAGAAAGGAGGAGGCGAGGAAGACGACGAGACGTCTGTGTGGACCGTGGGCTTGCATCGTAGGCCCGTAGGGTGGCCTCCATGGGCTGTGCATGTGGGCAGTTTATGGCCCATATGGGTTTCCCCGACAGCAGGATAATCTAAAATTCCAAATAATGCTTTTCTTTTTTTTTTCTGAAAACAGAAATAAAACCTTGCATCCCAAAAACCAAAGAACACAGCCTTAGCTGGCAAGCAAGATTGTGAAGAAACGGCATCAAGACATCATAAAAGCAACACGATTTCCATGACCGTCAGGCAGAAAGCGCTTTTGGAGAAGATGTTTGCAGCCATTTTTGGTTGCAAGTAGAGTGCTCAGATGGAGCAAAGGTTTTCCGCGGTGGCAAGGAAGCTCTCCTGCCAAGCCAACCGAAATTCCTGGCTACGGGTGGTGATACTGCCAGTATAACTGTATAACTAAGCACCAGATGCATGGCTAAGTTGCTTGCCCCGGTTACAAATCAAATGATTCCTTGCTTGCCCCCCTTCCCTCCAAAACTCTTCTTCTAAGTGTCAAGTGCTAGCTAGCACAACGCCACTCACCAATCTCCACTTCCTTGCTTCGCTCCAGTCACGTACCACCTGCTGCGTTGCTTGATCGGCTGGTTTCCCTTGGTCCTTGCCCTTTGCCGAGACATGAGCAAACAGCCGGTGGCGCCGGAGGGAGGCGGCGGCGTGCCGCTGACGCCGAGCCGCGCTCGCGGCGGCGTTGCGGCGCCGTCTCCGCCGGGCACCGGCCGCACCCGCAAGGCGAGCGTGCAGGGCGAGGGGCAGGCTGCGGCGGGGTCGTCGTCGCTGCGCGACGGCGCAGGGACGACCAGTGCGGCCATGGCGGCCCACGGGGGCGACGGGCGCCGCGAGACCCTCGTGGTGCCGCCGCAGGATGGAGGCCAGCCGCAGCAGGTGGCGCAGTACCCGCGCGAGGGACGCAACGGGGCTCCTGTCTCTCAGCCGGCGGCAGCACGCCCCAGGCCGTCCTATGTGCCGCCGTCGCAGAGGCGGCGAGAGCAGCCGCCGCCGGCCTATGGACCGTACCCGCAGGCCGAAGAACGGCAGCAGGCGGTGCCGCCACCGGGAGGCGCCCCGCCACCCGGGACGGGGAGCGGCCTCGCTATTCCGGGAGGAGCTGCGCCGCCAACTGCTGGAGCTGCGCTGCCGCGCCGGAAGCATTTCGGAATGGCCACGACGACTTGGGCTGCGGACGCGCGCCAGCATCGTCGTCCACATAAGCACGCACCTGGAGACGAAGAAGCTGCCCCGCCGCCAGGTAGCCTCGCCGCACCTGGAGGAGCTGCGCCTGCGGCACCGCCACCTGGTGGAGCCGCACCGCCGCGCCGGCCGAAACGTTTCAGATTCGCCCCGACTAGTTGGGCTTCGGACCGGCCGGAGGACTCGTCGGATGCGCGCCGCCACACGGACACACCTGGACCTGGAGACGAAGCAGCGCCGCCACACGGGGGCAGCCCCACCGCACCGGAAGGGCCGCGCAGGTTCGGCTCCGGGCTCCCCACCGCGAAGACCATCGATCGCGTCAGCACTCTCGATACGGGATACGGCACGGAGGTGCCGGCGGCGGCGGACTCCCGCCTGCCGCCGCCGCACGCGCATGACGCGCGCCCCCAACAGCCGACGCCACCGTATCATCAGCCACCGCCGCACGGCAAGAAGTGGCAGCCGTCGCCGATGCTCGGCCCCACGGAGAGGAGGAGGAGGAAGGAGAATTCCAAGAAGCCGCTGGCGTTCCTCTTCACCCTGTGCTGCATCCTCTTCTGGCTTGTGGTGGTCTGCATCGGCCTCGCCATCCTGGTGATCTACCTCCTCTACCACCCGAGGCCGCCGCGGCTGCACGTGAGCACGGCGACCCTGAACGCCGGGTACATCGACGAGCTCCCGCCGCCCCACCTCGGGCAGGCGCTCAACTCCGACCTCTACGTGCTCGCCGCCATCTACAACCCCAACACCAAGATCGACGTGGCGCTGCACTACATGCAGTTCGACCTCTACTTCCAGGGCCACCTGATCGGGACGCAGGCGGTGTGGCCGCCGCTGTACGAGAGGCCCGGGGACTCCGCGCTCCGGTCCGTGCACCTGGTGGTGAGCGAGGTGGTGATGCGGCCGGAGGACGCCGACGTGTGGAAGAACGTCACGTCCACCGGCGGCCTCGTGCAGATGCAGCTCGAGGGCAGGTTCTACGTGCAGCTCAACTTCGGGCGATGGCTCCCGTTCAGGTACATGGTGAAGCCCAGCTGCGCGCTCTGGCTCGACCCGCCGCCGGCGGGCGCGCTGCGCAGGGCGCGGTGCCGGCAATGATTTCTCCGCTTCCATTATTGGAATCACATCACTAGGGGTGCATATGCATCTGATTATATTGGTTGCTTCGCGTATGGTCGTGTCAGTTCAGAGCTAGAGCTAGAAGAATGAATTCATGTATTTTGGATTTTGGATTTTAGTTATTTTTTGGCTGAAAAACATTTGGGGTTCTTGTTTTTTTTTTTGTCAATCGAATGGAATCAGGGGTCGAGCCAGTGACAATTCTGTCTAGAAATTAAATCAGGCAACAGGTTGGACACTGATCGAGTGATCGTGCGTGCATTGTCACTTTGTCAGTTCGTGTTTGTCTATGCCTACAATGCAGAGGAGATGCTTTGTGAAGTGAAGCGCGCCAGAGACATGACCCCACAGATTGCTCCATTGCTTCTCGATTTGCCAAACTGAGAGATACTTCCCTTGTCCCTCCAGACACGCACCCTGGACAACTGCACTCTTTCACCTTGACCACCGGCACCGACCGCCCTGCTCTCTGGCTGCCATGCCAAGTTGCCAGAATTGCAACACCTTCACCGGAAGGGCCAAGCAACCGGCTGGTCTCGCAGCCGCCATGCACACGCATGGAAGCGTCCGCTGGACAGCACCCGCCGGCCGGCAACGCACATAAACATTGTGGATATGGTCACTACAGAAACCAATGGCATATCAGTAATGCCTGGACTAACAATGTGAACCATAAAAAAAAAAAAATCTGCATGTACCTTAAGAGAGACTAACGCTGAGGAGATGAACATCTACACAAGTTTCTCCACTGTTGAAATTTGTAGCAATAGAACTGTATTGTCATGGTGGTGAATAGAGAGAAGACAATTACTGCTTAGTGGAGATTGGGTAATAGTATCGACGGGTAGCTGGTTGCTGACAAGCTTTGCATGATAATTTTCAATCAACATTGTTGGGGGTGCGCCTTGGCTGCCACCTAAGGCTAGGGACCCCCTTTGTGTAAAAGAGTCTAAGTTAGAGGATCTAAGGGCTAGTTTATGAGTTCTAGGGACTTATTTGCAGCTTCTAGAGACCTGTTTGTAAACATCAAGGACTTTCTTGTAATATTCGACCCCACCAATGGAATAAGTATAAACAACCACCTCCTCCTCCCTATAAATAGCCCCCATGGGGAGGAGGTGGGGGACTCTTAGCCCCTTGCTTATTTGCTCTCTTGCTTGTTTGACTTGCTGGTCCTCTCATTCTATCTCATCTCTCGTCTGTTTAGGGGTAAAACCCCAACAAACATTAGTTCCTTTGAATCCTCAATTAGAAAGTAGACACAAGAGAAAACCTTAGACCGTCCGATCCAAATGGAAGCATTGCATTGCCTCCTGCAAACCTTGAGAAGATTATCTTCCCATGTTCAGCATGTTCCCCGAAAAATATTTTCTTCATCATTAACATTTGCAAATCCCCTATCCTAGGCATTATGATCAATTGATGGCTGGAAGACAAGTTACTTCAAAGCAGTGACGCTTGTTCCTATGTCTGTTTCTTTGGAAGCAGTAACACCAGAGCCATCTCTATATCTGCAGTCTCGAAATATGATAATACTCCGACTGAAACATTTGGCAGCATTAAAATATCCAGAGACTGCATATATGAAAGGAGGGAATAGGAAGATACCATCATAATGAGGTTATTGAATTTCCACATTACTACTAACTTCCTTCTGTGCACAGTTTACTGCCTCCGAATATCATTAACTCCCAACTTTGTGGATATCAGCCCATGATACTTGGGGACACTGGGCATAGAAAATACAACACTAAGATAGCTCATTAGGATGATAATATTCAGGCCTAGTGTCCTACCTTTGCACTATCTAATTTAGGCCAAACAGAACTTGGAACAAAATCAACGTCAATGTTAATATAGCGCTCGAGAAGACATATGTATACCTATCTAAAAAAAATTGAAATCCCCAATAGAATGAAGCATTTTCTATCCATACAGTGATACAGACCTTAGCAACGATGGGTTTGGCAAGATGTCAGAAAAATGCTACCCCAAATCAAATAGATGGGACTCGTGTCCAAGCAAGGGAGCCTTCAAAATTCAAATCCGGCAAGTGAAGGATGTATCATAAAGTAGTCTCCAAAGTACCATGTTGGAAGTTCGAAAATTTCAATATGACACCTTCTCATGGCATAGAAGGGCTGGAAACTCTTAACTGCTGTTAATATCGCTGAAGATAGACAAAGCAGGAAATATGGTGTTTATATGGAGTTAAAAAAAAAACTGTACAGGCAATGCAATGAAACGAGTTATTTGCAATGAAGAACATATTCAGAACAATACCTCATTTCAAGCCTCCCATTTTGTATCCTTGCAGTTATGCACACCACTGTCCCTCCCTCCCTCTGAGACATACTTTCAATCTGGTGCTTTCACATCCCCTGAGAAATTCTCTTGTATCCTCAAAGATCTTCCCTTACGCAAGCCATCAAGAAGCCTATTATAAGAGGCAATGTTTGGTATAAATCCTGAATCAAGCATTTCATCCAACACAGCCTCCCCTTCCTTCCTTCTCCCCTGCCTTCCAAATCCCTGCACCAGCACACGATAGGTTTCGCTATCAGCCTCAAAACCCTTCTCCTTAGCCAGCACCCTAAGCTGGTTCGCAGCAGCTGTCCTCCCTGCTTCACAAAGTGCCTCAAAGATGCAGTTACAAGAAATTGTATCTGGAATAATTCCCTGCTCAACCATTCTCTGCATCAAGTGGAAAACCTTATCCAGCCTCCCAGCCTTCATCAGGCACTCCAAAATAGTAACGCCAGCAGGCACGCTGAGACAGCATTTCATATTCCTCTCCAATACCATGTCCACCACTTCTACTGCTTTGTCCATCTTCCCCACACGGCACAGAGCCTCAACAAGTTCAAAGCAATCAAACCCTTCTGGCACCACCCCATCCCCCAAAAACTCAGCAAACACCTCAGCCGCCTTTAGAACCTCACCACCACGGCACAAGCCACCGATCAAAATCTCCATGGATACAACCGACAGCCCGACTCCAAGCTCAAGCATCTCGCGTGCGACCTTGATTCCCTCCTTGTACCTGCCTTCTCTGATGAACCCGCGCATGAGTGTATTGAAACTAACGCCCGTCGGTGCGCAGCTCCGGCGCTGCATCTCGCCAAACCACCGCTTGGCGCTGTTGACGCCTTCCGCGCGGCAGGAGCTGTTGATAAGTATATTGAAGGTGTAGGCATCCGGAGCGACGCGGTAGACGGAGGTCATCTCGCCGTAGAAGCGGATGACATCGTCGTGGCGGCGGAGGCGGGAGAGGGCGTGGAGGATGATATTGTAGAACTCGGCGGGGAGTGGGGAGTCAGCGGCGCGACGGAGGTATGCGAGGACTTCGGACGCGGCGGGGATGTCGCCGGAGGCAGAGAAGGCGACGATGGCCTTGCGGAAGGTGGGCAGGAGCTCGGGGCATGCGAAGATGGAGTCGTCGGCGCAGGGGCAGGGTCGGGCGAGAACGAGCTCGAGGAGGCGCCGAAGAGAGGGTAGGCGGCGGGAGGACGCAAGGCGAGCGGCGAGGAGCGACGTCAGGCCATGGTCGGGGCGGAACGCGGGGGACGCATCCGCGGCGGCCAGGAGGATGTGGAGGTCGAGCGCCGCGAGTCGCGGGTGGTGACGCGCTCGGCGGAGGAGACGCAGGAGAGAGACCGGGGAGGAGGCGTGCGCGGAGGGGAGCATCGGAAGCGGGCTCGGCGGCGAAAGGTGGGAGACGGCGAGCGGGAGGACGGGCAGGGAGGGGTCGAGTGGGATGGGTGTGGAGGTGGTGGAGGGTTCAGTGAGTTCCGGTGCTTCGGCCTCCGGGGAGATGAGGCGCTGATGCCTGGAGATCAGCGAGGGCAGCTTCCGCGCGAGGCGGCGGGAGGCAGCCATCGCCGGAACCGAGAGCCGAGACCCGAGAGGGAAAGGTTAGCCTTGACCGGCCATTGAGGTGAACAAGAGGGGATTCCATTCCAGTGAGGTGGCCGACATGTGTCAAGGAGATGGGCTACGGCTAACCGGCCCAGCAGTGAAAGTAGCTTTCACTAGTCCATGGGCCCAGAAATCAGATCGAACTAGAAACTTGAATTGGATGGAGGAAGACCGAACCGAATCACTGGATCCTTTCTCAGGCACATTTCAGATGACACTTCATGGCAATTCACATACTCAATCTCATGACAAACAACAATTACACATGAATTATGAAGTCAGATCCCATTACAAATGCTGCTAAGTGCATCGTAAATATGCTTGGATGTTCTCTCATCATCACAGTATATAACCGTCCTATTAGATGTTATCTTCACTAGAGCATATCCTGGACTCGTAATCAGAACAGAGCGTTCACCTGCAGTCTTATCGTCTGCAGCAAACGAACATACCATCCCCTTTTCTTGTAGTGCTAGTAACAAGTGATCTGGATCAACAGCGTCCCGGTGTAGCAAGTGCCGCTTTGATTGATCCGATTGCTTCTCTGCAGCAGCCAGCTGGTACTGTCCACTGCTTACATACAGCTTTGTTCTCAATCTTGCCACTGCAGTGGTCTCATTCAGTTGCCTAGGCTGCAATCCCAAAGCAACATCAGTTGCCAAGTGCACCTCGAAATCTTCCTGAAAATTTGGGAGCTCGATGGTTTTTCCCTTGGAGTAATACAAGAATGACCATGGCCTCTCCTTTGCTGAATATCGTGACTTAAGACCTTCTGGAAGCTGCATAATAAAGTAGACCGTAAGGAATGGATCGACAACTTATGAAAATGTAGCTCTACTTGATATGAGGAAACAAGAACTGCATACCATTACAAACTTCGGTTTGAGCATTCCCAGTAATGTATCAATTTTTGCTGCCCTGTAAACAAAATAGTTGAGCTCTTAGCTTATACTCTAGAACATTGCATACCACAAACACAACCTTTTGAAGTTCCAACATACCTTACTCCAGAAAGGAAAGAACACTCAAGGACTCGAATTGCCAAGGGCATGAAAGGCTTAAGACTCAACTCAGCATCATTCCCTTGCTGTAAATAAAGATTTATGTACTTTAGCAACACAACAACAGCAATCAATAATACTACATGTTAGGTTCAGCAAAAGGGTTGACAGTCTTTACCTCCAAAACAAGAAGGCACCGTTTGTCTGCACGCCAGCGACGAAGCAAGTGTACAGCCGGGCCAAGCCTAAGGCTCCAGTGTGGACAAAACACAATACAAGGCTCCTTCCATGCTGCCCTGTCATGATTATAGTGTTGTCACACAGCAGAACCAATGGAGGAAACAATATAGTAAAAAACAGTTACTAAAGTATAAGTGAGCTCATATGCTCGATAAAATTAAGATCAAAGCCTTCAGTGATCATTTATAAGAAGCGTAGCAAAGATCAAAAAAGAATTCCAATCATGCAACCCTAAGTCTTTTATGAGATAGCTGTGAATCACAATTTGTGAAATTCTTACAGCAGGCCCTTCGAGTGTAAATGGGGGAACAGAAATAATTTGCCCTCCTTCAAAAGCTCCACATGGCCAAATAATGCTTCACCAGAGAATAGCTGCAGCATATAACCAGCAATGAAGTGAGACCATCTTACTTTCATGTTTCAAGACTCAAGAATCAAAAGTGATACCTTCTCTTGGCGTGACTTGCATAGCCATTCAGGCAAGGCATTGGTAAAGGCAATTAGTTCTGCTGCTGTTTCAGAAACCATAAATATGGGTACCTGACTCAGACAAGAACAATAATCAGACAAAGGACAAGAAAATGAATAATGTAAGAAAAGGTACGCATTACTGCAGAAAATTGACACAATATTCACATTTCATGGTGTGGAATTCTACAAAGGGTAGACAAGTAGTGCTATGTCAAATACTAAATTAGCTATTACTTATCAGTGAAGAACTTAAGATACTTGAATCATATGCATAGTTAAACATCCCTAAACACTAGAATTGACATATTGGCATCATGGTCCACATTAGGAAAAACATGGCACATCATAAGTAGAGAACTAGAGATACAGGACAGTATTGACGTGAATGCTAGCCAGCTACACGAACCTTGGGAGCTGAGACTCTCATGCAGAATTAATTAAATGCTACGGTATTCTACAATGGAAATCCACTATATGATTTACAAGGGACACAATTACCTTGATGCTGGAAGAATGTAGAGTTTCCGATAAAAGCTCCAAGAGTAAAAGAATAACACCAAGGCGGCCTATTGGTATTAGAACAGAGCCTCCAGATTTTATTGCACTGATGATACATGAGCATATAAAGCTGATTCTTTCAATCTCCTCTGTGATGTCATCACTGTTGCACAGGAATAGGATCTTTTCATCCGCATCAGCACCATCATCCCTGGAAGATTTTAAGGTTGACATTTCAACCAAAGAAAGAATTGAAGGTTATAGCGCACATGTATTTCAGGCAAAACAGAAGTGCAAAAACTAGCACACCTCAACACTGAGTGGCGACATAACGAAGACGCTGTTTCATCCATTGCATGCTCATCCAGTTTCTCATTATCCTCATCCATGTCATTCAAGGATGAGAGATCCGAAAACAAAATCACATCGTTTTCCTTCAGAGAGCTGTAATCAAAATCTAATGCATGAGCCGACACAAATACTGAACTTGGCAAGTAGGTAATACTAGCTCTTGGACCTTTTATTGTCCAGACAGAATTGCCAAGTTCCAGGCCTGAACTAGAGGCTTTCAGCACAAATATGCCATTCAAGCAAACCTCCTCCCCATATTTAACAGGCTGTATTGTCTGCATGCATTCTTCTATGTTTCCTGGACTGCCAAGTAGATGTAATCCAATTAAATCGACCAAAACCATGATAACAAAACAGTGATATGAACTAGTGGATGGTATCATCATGGTGAATCTAATAGAAATATTCTTGCAGGATGAAAGCATCTACATTGCAACAAAGACACTAGCAAAATGCAGATAACTAAGTGGCAAAAAAGAAGACGATATTAAGATCGACTAGGGGTGTAAACATAATCAGTTAAAAAAGGTGATATCAGATTCACACATTGATTGAGATCAAGTGACACTTGAATTAAAAAACGAATCAGATGTTACTAACCATATAAATCACATCAAACTTGGGTATCTATTAATATTTAGTAGTGCCTCCTATTATTTTGGTGTGAATTTGAGTGTTTGGACATGCCATGAATCAAATGTATATTTGAAGAAAAAGTTCACTTTTGAATGATCGTTTATCATGGATTGCATATATTTCACTGTTTACTAGTATTATTTCACTAAAATCAAGTTGTGATATGGGTAATGGGGTATTACACTCAGATCAGGGTTTAGATTCACATATGACAGAGAAAATTATTGCTTGAAAGACAAAATTCCTTAACAACTCGTGTCCTATTAGATTAAGCTGATTTGATGATTGGATGTTATTTGCTCCTATTATACTCCTAGGACTAACAAACTTTAATTAGTCCATTAGAACTATATTTCTATATCAAAGGTTGAGGACAAAAGTGCACTGTATCAAGCTTTCTAACATATAAATTATTCTGCAGGAAGAAAAACCATTGATGCACAGTTTAGAAGGCACTTTATGACGCACCTGTATAGAGGCATCAGTGAAATTAAATCCTTTCCCTCGTCTTCAGTCACTGTCTTTTGAAACACTGGCAGGAGTTCATTGAGTTTCTCCCCTTCCATCCACTTGGGTAACCCATCCATATCTGGCCCATAGTACCTTATGAATTCGCGGTGCATCTCTACCAGCTCCCCCATCATTAGCTTTCCGATCCTCGCTGCTACCTCTGTTACATAAATCTACCCATACAGAACAATCAATAACTGCAAAATGGTTAATTTCTTACCTTGTAGAATATTGTACACTGAGCATCACACATCTAATCATACAGCAGAAGCATGGTCTTCCTGTTATTGTATATAAAAAAAGAGTCCAAATGTTCCCACCAATATATTTCATTTTTGTGCCTTACTTCCTAGTACATAGTGCCTACCTATGAAGGTTATCAATTTGCAATGCAGTGACGGCCAGGCCAATGAGCATGCACTTTGTATTGCTCCAGGAGTGAGGTATTTTTCATTATCGTTGGAATAACAAACACAACTCCATAGCTATTAGCTAAACAAACAGCCAGAAAATTCGAGGATCAACTAAACAATTGAGCAACAGCCGAAACAACAACTAGTATGCTACACAGTGAGAGTAAGCAGCAGAGGATGCACCTTGGTGTTCGCGAATCCGGGAAGCCGGGTGAGGAAGGGAAGTCCCAGCATCCCCATCGCGGAGGACACGATTACGGCGTCCACGCCGCCTGCTTTCGCGGCAGCCGCCGCTGCTGGCGACCAGTAGCGCGGCACAGCGCGGATGAGGCCCCCTTCACCACTGGTGTGGGGTACCGGGGAGAAAGCCGCAAGAACGGAGAGATCGATGGGGCAGTCGAGGAGGAAGCGGAGCCCCTCCATCTCCAGGAGATGGCTTGCCGGCGAGTGGTAGCTACTGCCGCCACCGCCGCTGGTGGACAAGCAGGTCTGCGAGGGTGCGGACTTTAGGGTCAGGATCTGAACATTTGGCCTAAGACTCAGGGAGAAAGCTTGGTGCTAACCAGCTTCATGGCGGCTTCGACTCTCGGCGACGGCTGACCTCCCCTCAGCGTGGCAGCGTGTTCGTGGCGGACCCAGGAATTGAAACTCTGTCCTGGCAAAAAAATTTAAAGCACAATTCGGTATAATCTAATAGCACTTCGACAATAATATGGTATATAATGATCAAATTTACAATAACATAAGTAAAAAAGGTCCCATAATACATTCAATTCAACAAATTAGTTCAGAACTCGAATATTTTACAACATAAAAAATTGCAACATCAATAAGACTTACATAAATAAGAAGATTACAATACTAGTCTAGTCTAATGCTTTTGCTTTACACTTCCTCATGGCCATAAAATTGTGAATTGTGTCATCCTCACTTATAGAGAAAATTTCACGCTCAATAAAAGTGGCCAAATAATCACTCAATAAAATTTCTCATTTGATTCTTCACTATATTCAATCCAGAAAATACTCTTTCCACAGCTACAGTTGACATTGGTAGAATCGATGCCAACAATTTAAGGATCAAGGACACCCTACCATAAAAATCATGTTTCTGTGTTTCAACAAGCTTAATAATCAGCTAACTAAGTGAGTTTAGGCCTTGGAATCTATCATCCCCTCCCAGATCATCAATATATGTATTTAAGTTGGAGTTCAAGTTCCATCAATTGAGCACTTGAAAAGTCTTTGGGATAAAAAGTTGTAAGCCGAAGTAATTTTTGTGTATGTGTATCAAATCAAAAGAGGCAAATGAATTGGAGGGATTCAAAGCAATGCTTCCGTTCTTCATGACTTAAGTGCAATTTTTTGAAAAAAAAAATAGAGCAATGTTTACATTAAGTGAGATTGAGATGAAATCACGGACTCACGGTCTCGTGGAATAGAATGAGAAAAGGAAGTACTGACCAGTGACGGATTCAATTGGGCAATCGAACTGGGCAGCTAGCTGCCGCAGCCGGGCGCCGGACGGTCGGGGCTCGGGGCCGCGCACGGCGCTGGCGGGAGGCACGCTCGCCCAGCAGACAGCAGGGGCCGCGGGCGGGCCGGCCGGCGTAAGGCGGCAGCCGGCGGAAGACACGGGTGGCGGCGGCCGGCGGGGCCCTCAGGAAAGCCGGGGCGCGGGCAGTCGCGGCCTCGCGGGGGCGGAAGGGCGGTAGGGCCGTACGGGAAAGAGACCGAGCCGAGAGTGGGGGACGGGCAAGGATGGCAACGGGGCCATCCCCGCCGGGGATCTGGAGAACGTTCTGCTCCCGCTGGAGCAAATTCTCCCCGTTCCAATCCCCGTCCCCGCTCACGGGGAAGGATTTTCTCCCATCCCCGTCCCCGAACGGGGATTACGTACCCGACGGGGCCTTCGACCCCGACAAATCCCCGAAGAACTTGAGCACGGAAGGGGCACAGAGGAGGAAGAAGGGGCTGACCCGGCGTTGGGGTGTCAACGGCGGATCCCGCAGCCGCCTTCAGAACGGAGATGGCAACGGGCGTGCGAGGCGCGGCCGTGCGGAGCGTGCGAGGCTGCGGTCCGGCCTCCGGCGACTGGGAGAGAGAGGACGAGACGCGCGGCGTCGGCGCCTGGCGTTGGGACTGGGGGAGAGGAAGGGCGAAGAGGCGTCGGCGTGGGGGAGCGCGTGGCGGTGGCGCGGGCGCACTTGCTGCGCAGCCTCGGCCCTCGGCTTGGCGACCGGCACCGGGAGGACGAGCTACGGCGCTGAGGCTTTCTCCAACCATTCCCCCATCCAACTCCCCCCAAACGTACTATTTACTATATTTTACTACCTCCCTCCAAAAGATTCCTCCCCCTTTAACTCCTTCTCTCCAACCATTCCCCCCATATCTATTCCCCCTATATACTATCACTCATTAACTAACTATTTATTTAACATTTTTGAATTTAAAAAAAATCATACAGTATTTGTACTGTCATAATACACATTATCATCATGTTACGGGACTCAAACGGGATTAATATCGCGAAGAAACGGTGTAATTAGAGATATAGGGGGAGTTGGAACTCACCCCATACGTAGGGGGAGTTTCAACTCCCCCCGTATATAGGGGGAGCTATAGGGGGAGCCGTTGGAGCGCTCCCTCCCCCAAAGCCCCCCCTACGTAGGGTGGGGGGCGCTGTCCAGAGCGCCGTTGGA
The DNA here is from genome assembly GCF_016808335.1 of Panicum virgatum. Taxonomy (NCBI): domain Eukaryota; kingdom Viridiplantae; phylum Streptophyta; class Magnoliopsida; order Poales; family Poaceae; genus Panicum; species Panicum virgatum. The sequence continues at coordinate 58,594,840 of NC_053140.1, read as the reverse complement.
GGAAGCCTGAGTGCCTGCTGCCTAGGTCTGGGCGAGAGAGACTAGGCGGTGGGGGAGAGGAGGAGGCGACGGGTTTTTTACATTTTTAGCATCATATCGCATGACACTCGTATAAATATCACTTTTACAATGATATTTACATTTTTACCACTTTTATTTCACGCTTTTTATAAATTTACCATTTTGCTCGATGTGACAAGCCACCTGGACTAATACGTCCCTAGGTCAGCAACATGTGAAATGTTCTTTCTATCTTTCACACGTTCCTCTCTTCTTCCTCTCTTATAGCCGGGTCCCGCTGCTCCTCTCACTACCAGGTGGGCTCAACTCGTCAGCTTCGTCGTCTACCTCCGGGCGGTCTTGAGGCGGAGGAGCGGGGCTTGCCCCACGGCGCGGAGGGGGCGGCAGCCAGGGTTCACAAAATCGTTGGGAACCGGTCCGATTTGACCGGTTACTGGTCAAACCAGTCCGGGCCGGTTCCGGTTTGGACCGGTATCAAACCGGCCCAAATTCAAAATTCAAATTTGAATTCAAAAAATGAAAAAAAATTCCCAAAAAATTCCTAAAATAATTCAAGGTGCGACGAATCTAATGGTGTCAACTTTTCTCAAAAATTCGTTCATTTAGTATAATTTGCGGGGATTTGAAGTTAAACAAAAAAAGCGCGCATACAAAAATATACAAATACAATGTAAAAGTAGTATAAAAAAGGATTAGAGGGGTCATTTAAGCTAAAACATGTTATACAAACATTCATTTAGTATATTTTACGGACATTTGAATTTAAACCAAAAAAATTTGAATTTGGCGGGTTACCAGTCAAACCGACCGGTCCGATCAAACCGACCGATATACCGGTACGAACCGTTTGTACAGAGGATTTTAAATTCAAATTTGACTTTGACCGGTTTGGATCGGTTTCCGGCCAAACCGATCCGCCCGCTGATGTGGCCGGACCGGTCGGTATGTAAACCCTGGCGGCAGCACGCGGCACGGAGGCATGCGCAGGTCGCTGCGAACCCGCCGTGCCCTTTGTTTTGTATCCCCCCGCGGCGGCGCGTCCGAGATTCCCGGCCGCCGCCTGCGCGATAAAGCGGACCGCAAGAGGTGATTCTGGGCAGGGAAGGGAGGGGAGCCATGGCGGAGCAGGAGGACGGGAGCAGGTGGAGACGCCGGTCGTGGCGCTGGAGTGCGTGGCGGGGAGCTCCAAGACGGAGGAGTGGGGCGGCTGCGGGGGCATCGCCCGCCCACCCTCCATCCGACGGAAAGTGGCCCCGGCTCCCGACCCATGAGCGCGCGGCAATTCCCCGTGCCGGCGCCACCCGTGACGCACGGCCGCAGCCGAGCCCGACGGATCCCCCGCCGCCCACCCACCAACACCAGGCGCTCTTCGCCACCGTCCGATCCGGCGATGTGGACACCGCCCGCGCACTCCTCGCCGATGCCGAGGCGTCGGGCACTTCCCTGGCCGCGCTCGCCGGGGAGGCCGCGACGTACGTGGCCGTGGAGGCCGAGTGCGAGGAGGTCGTGCGCTTCTTCCTCTCCCTCTACGAGTTCAAGGTCGCTGACGTCAGTGCGCGACTGGATCTCGACACCTCCGCGCGACTGTGGCACTTTTTCAATTGAAGATTAGGAAGACTAAACGTGATTTAATTATAAAACTAATTACATGGATGGACGAGAAATCGCGAGACGAATCTATTAAGCCTAATTAATCCGTCATTAGAGGTTGGTTACTGTAGCACAACATTGTCTAATCATTGTATAATTAGGTTCATTAGATTCGTCTCACGATTCTGCCGGGGGGTTGTGGAATGGGTTTTGCCAATTATCCACATTTAATACTCCAAATTAGTGGTCAAACGTTATAAGGTACTGTAGCGAGCGAAAATTTTTGGGAACTATGATGAGGACATGACCAATATGCATATGACCAAGGCCCAAGCGAAGATAGAGTTCAAAACCCAATCCACATTGAAGTCCGATTTATTCGCGAGTCCGGTTCGGACGGCAGGAGCAGGCCTCACAAAAACGGACGCACAGGCCACATACAGGCTCCGTTTTGGGCGTTCTATATATCGTTGGAAAGCTAAGGAGATAAGCTTTCCAACACAACTGATCCCATATCAAAATACACTTGGAGTCGATGGGAATCGTCGAAACAACATGACGATCAGAATCTGCCTGGATGCAGCGACGCCAGTTTTTGGGCCAGAAGGCCTTGTACTCCCTAGGGTTGCCCGGCCATCCCCTTGGCCGCCCCCCTAGCCTCTCTCTTCTATATACACAGCAGCCGTCATTAGGTTACTTGGGTTTTGCTTAGATTATTCTGTCGAGAATAGTTTCGCCGCCGTGTCGGTTTGTGAAACCCCAACTTTGAGATTAATCTTTCATCTGCAGAGTCACTTCAATTGAGCTGTGTTCTTTCGAGTTCTTACTTGTGTTCTTCATTGCACTTGCAGGGATTAGTCTTCTTGGCGAGGTCAACCGGGTTGTGACACGGTTGATAACCAGAGGAGTTGTGGTGCTAAGATTGCTGGATTCGGGTCTTAGGATCTGAAGCCGGATCGGTGTGTCTCGCTCCGCCTACAACGAGAGTTATACAGAACCTGACGGAAGATCGGGAACCCACGTCCTCATTATTTGGTATTCAGAGACTCAGGTTTACTGTCAGGTTTCACATCTATCTTTAGTTTCATCAATTTCGCCATTGTCCCACAGTCCACCAAAAAGTCCTAGAAAATTTTGTGTTCGTGCTGTTTTCCCATCCCATTAGCCCTTTTAAGCCATTGCATATTTTGATATCGGAGTCCGCATCATTGAGTTTGTGTCCATAGTCGTGGTCTTGTTGCTGGTTTAGATCGAGTTCTTAGATTGGTTTGAGTTTTGCATCGTGTCACCGTGTCCTTTTCCATCCTGTCATCACGTCCGGTTCAGACTTGTCTCTGTCCAGTTTGGTATTTTGTTGATATCTCTCGCATACGAAATCAGATTTTTGTGTCCTAGTACTTTCTAGAAAGGTTGTGAAATTATCTACAACTTTATCAATTGTGAGAATTCCAGAAAACATAGTTATCTTCGCCTAATCTGTATTGGAAGTCAATCTGTTAGTGACCCAGAAATTTCTGAGTAGTCTGTATTTTGAGGTCAATTTCTTCTACTTCCTTTATCCAAAAGAGACTTTCCATATATTGCAAAGAAAGAGAAAAGGAGGATCTACAACTTTCGTGTTGTAAGTTTTCGTGTTTGAGGTCTCTAAATTTGTCAAACAGCCTGTATAAGTTTGTGTAGCAAATCTGTAATTTACAGGCAACAATTTTGTGATAGTGTGGAGTTGTCTCTTGCTCTTGTGGCACTTTTGAATAGAAAAAAAAAGAAAGAAAAAGGCAAGTGCATAAAAAAGAGCCGCACAAAAAAAAGAAAAAAAAAGAAGTGCTTGCATCCTTTTGTGTCCTTTGTGCTTGGTATATGTCGCTTGCTTGCTTGAACTAGTTCTAGGAACACGTTTAGGCCAGCAACATTGATAAGTACTTTGGATATTTATTCAATTTTTGCTATCAGATTTTCAATTGTGCTAATCCTTGCTACTAAATAAAGCCCCCTGAAGCTCCACATATTACTTCAGATCAGTACACCCAGAGGATCTTGCAATCTTGGTACCACTTCCTCACAGGTATCACGAACCAGCCACCGGTTGTACCATCCTCTGCTTTGCATTGGTAAGAACACTTGTAAGAGCTTGGTAAGACGTGCGAGATTGTGTTTCCACCATCTACATCCACATATAGTAGTTGATAGGGATAACCTTTTGTGTTTTCTCTTGTCTACTTACTAACAATGTCAGGAAACATTGAGATTGCTCAACGAGTGTTGAGTTCTCAAATGGAGAAAGTGGAGCAAAATCAATTCAACAATTTGTTCCAGACTTTCTTTGCCGTGATGGAATGACGTTGCCGAGTCATCATTGATGGTGAGACTTGCAACAACCTTGTAAGTTTAGAGCTGGTCGAGAAGCTCGGTCTGACCACAAAGCCACATCCACATCCATACTACATGCAATGGGTAAATTTTTACGATAAGATTAAGGTAACTGAATTTGCACATATTGAATTTAGCATTGGTTTTTACAAGAGTAGTGCTGATTTTGATATAGTACCCATGCAAGCATGTCATTTATTGCTAGGAACGCCATGGATTAATATAAATGATGTGGTACATAAAAAGGTTGCAAATAGATATTCTTTCAACTACAATGGAAGAAAAATTACACTTAAATCTATGACCGCAACTGAAATTTTAGAAGCCGATCTTGAAAGAGCGGAGAGAAGAAAGAATGAGCCTTTTAGAAAAGAATGGATTATTTCAGATGTTACAGTGCCTTCCTCTAAATCTGATTTTGTACACATTAAAGATATCGCTTTGTCTTCTTTTGGACCTAATATTTTGCAGCATGTATCTAAAACAGAAGACAAGGTGATAGAGAATGAACAAGTAATTGTCTCTGGTAAGAGCTCTCTTGATGTGCTGAAATTGTCCACCACTCATGCTATAATAGAGCAATATTTAGTGGACACCAAATTTGAATTGACTTTGTCACATGATAAATATTCTACTGATTTTTGTGATAAAGAAGAGTTGTGTGATAGTTCTATGTTTATCCCTGTGCCACAACTTGTGAAGGAAACTGATCCTTTTGTTTTGGAACCAAAGACTTATGCTAAAAATAAACATTTGATTCCAATTGCTACAGAAAAGGATGAAAGGAAATTGTTGTCTTCTTTAAATACTTTGGGTTATATAGAGTTTGATACTTTGTGTGCACATAGTAGTTTGGAGGAGAAATTTAAATGTGTTGGATTGCCATGGTTATCTCGATGTACATATCACTTTATTGGCAATTATAATTATAAAGAAGAGTACATGGTGCATCGTGTTTATATGTGTTCAAATCTGAAATCTCCTTTTGGTGTGCAACAATTTGATGAAAAAGAGGGCTATTGTAAGACTAATCCTATCACGCAGAGTTCCTCTTGTTTTTCTTTGTTTGTTTTGTCACAACAGGTTCAATTTCAAGAAGGGGAGCAACGCAGGATCATGTCAAGAATGGGAACAACTACTTCCGCAAGCATCAGCGACTTTGAGTCGAGGACGACTCAAAACCAAAAAGGGGAGAATGATGTGGACATGACCAATACGCATATGACCAAGGCCCAAGCGAAGATAGAGTTCAAAGCCCAATCCACATTGAAGTCCGATTTATTCGCGAGTTCGGTTCGGACTGCAGGAGCAGGCCTCACAAAAACGGACGCACAGGCCACATACAGGCTCCGTTTTGGGCGTTCTATATATCGTTGGAAAGCTAAGGAGATAAGCTTTCCAACCCAACTGATCCCATATCAAAATACACTCGGAGTCGATGGGAATCGTCGAAACAACATGACGACCAGAATCTGCCTGGATGCAGCGACGCCAGTTTTTGGGCCAGAAGGCCTTGTACTCCCTAGGGTTGACCGGCCACCCCCTTGGCCGCCCCCCTAGCCTCTCTCTTCTATATACACAGCAGCCGTCATTATGTTACTTGGGTTTTGCTTAGATTATTCTGTCGAGAATAGTTTCGCCGCCGTGTCGGTTTGTGAAACCCCAACTTTGAGATTAATCTTTCATCTGCAGAGTCACTTCAATTGAGCTGTGTTCTTTCGAGTTCTTGTTTGTGTTCTTCGTTGCACTTGCAGGGATTAGTCTTCTTGGCGAGGTCAACCGGGTTGTGACACGGTTGATAACCAGAGGAGTTGTGGTGCTAAGATTGCTAGATTCGGGTCTTAGGATCTGAAGCCGGATCGGTGTGTCTCGCTCCGCCTACAACGAGAGTTATCCAGAACCTGACGGAAGATCGGGAACCCACGTCCTCATTAAACTAAACGGGCCGTTAATAGGATTCATAGATGAGCACCATGCCACTGCTCGAATCATAGATGAGCACCAGGCGCCGCAGGGGAGCAGAGCAGTGGAGCAGAGCGCGTTGCGGGCCAGGAGGAGGAAGACGAAGCTAACAACCGGGACCCATCTGGCAGCGAGAGGAGCTGAGGGACCTAACTGTCGGAGATGAATGAGAGAGGAGTAAGTCAGAGGCAGAAAAGGACATTTCGCGTGAGCTTGCTAACCCAGCGCTAGCGTGTCACGCCACGTTGGTCAAAGTGGTAAATTTGTAAAAGGTGCGAAATAAGAGTGTTAAAATTATAGATGTTATTGTAAGAGTGATATTTAGATGAGTGACATTCAGTATGATGGTAAAAATGTAAAAAATCCGGAGGCAAAAATGTAAAAAATCCGGAGGCGACGGGATCACGGGTTCACGGCCGCTGCGAGCTGCCGATGGATGAAGGGATGTGGAATTGTGGATAGGCCGTGCATAGGTGGTCTGCTTCATGGGCTGAATTGGGCCAAATTGACATTTGCGGCATTCAATTAGCATTGTAAACGGGGCAGACGGGGAATGGGGACGGGGAGCTGCTGAACGTTACCGCCCCCGCCTCCCCCGACGGGGACCATTTTTAGACCGTTAAGACCCCCGCGGTTTCTTTTTTTTTTAGGGAACCCCGCGGGTAGTAAAACGTCCCCAATTTGATCTCCTAATAGATGAAATCCCCATCGGGGATCGGGTCCCGTTGCCATCCTTAGGGACGGGGGACTTTGGGCAATTGGGCTGAGGGAGACGTGATCACATATTGGGCTAGAGTTGATTATTAGGCTATTTGTCAAATCTAGATTTTAATTTTTAAGTATTAGAAACTTTTGGGCCTGAAATTTAGAATCATCTGGGTAGATCCCAACTACTTTGGGCCCGCCACTGCTCCGTTGGCGGCGAGCGGCGACGCATCAGTTGGCGGAGCGTGGCGGGTCCGAGGCTCGGGCTACTGGCAGTCAAAGCATCGCACAAGGCTTAATAACTACTTTTTGTTCCGGAACAAAATTTTTTTGTTCCTGAACAAATTTTTTGTTTTGCTAGAACATTTTGAAATAAAATAAATTTGTTTTAAAATAAATTTGACTATGGGCCAATTTGTTAGACCAGTTTAGAGCCAACGAGTTGGTCTGTTCCTTGCGGCGTGAACTGGGCCCGAATCCCTACACATCTAAAAGTCCCTGGGCCGTAATAATCATCAAAGGCCCGTGGTTGCCAAAACCAAGATGGGCTACATACATATCGGGCCTATGCAGTTTTTCTTGCCAAAAGCACGGTGTCTTTTGCGTCGACAAAGTCATCAGAGCGTATAATACAGGTATGTTTTGATTAAAAAAAGAGCATATATGATAAAAAAGACAAAGTCATCAGAACATATAATATAGGTAGGTCATCGGTAGGGACATGGGGATTGGTCGATTGTGTGGAAAAAACATCACAAAATTCGGAGTGTTCGTGGCAATTTACCCATCTCGGAAGATAGATGCAGCATGGCAGCATCGACCGGAAATAAACGACCTGCTGGGAACAGAAGAAAAAGAAACGTGGTCAAACATTCTCGAAATGATACGAAGTCTAGTCAGATAAGTATAACATGATCAGATTCAGATATCGCGGGTCCCGTCAATTCCTGCACGCCGCACCGCACGGGCGCAGCTTGCGTACGTGCCCTGCCGCCCTGCTGGTTCTCCACTCCCCACCGCAGAACCAAGCGCGTCCGTGCACGCCGCAGGATTAGATCTTCGCGTGCCCATGTGGAGAGTTGCGGGCAACCGCACGTAACCCCGACCCGTGACGTGATAGAGGCGGCGTAAGCGCTTTCTGGTTGGCGTTTTCTTTTTTTTTCTTTTTCGGGGTTTTCTTGGAGCGATGCATATTCGCAACCACCTGCCATTTGCCAAAAATCGGCCTGATCGATTTCGATAATTAAAACAAGGAGCAGACGACGGACGGAGTGTAACACCCCTTGTGTTCACCACGCGGACAGTCCGCTTAGGACCGCGGACGGTCCGCCCGAACGCGCTCTGCTTCACCTAATTAGAGACAGGGGTTCGCCGGTCGCCGCTACGTGCCGGCCGTCGAGCCTTTTGCCCGGCCAACCTAGTACAACGCGCATTGAAGTCGACCTAATCTCAACCCCCAATCCCAGCTCTCAGTTCTGTCTTTATCTCGCTCAGTCTTCCTCCTCTCTCCGCTATTCCCGAGCTCGAGCAGCTCGACGTCGCCGGCCGATTCCGCGAGCTCCCTCCATGGATTTCAAATCCACCGCACCCGAAGCTCAACTACCTCCCTAGTTTCCTCCTCAACCCCTCCAACCACCGCCACAACCCCCACCTCGCCGGGAATCTCGGATTCCCCGGCAATCAGTTCGAGTTTCGCCCAAACTCGATCTCACCATGGAACTCCATCGTCCGGGCACCGTTTCTTTCGTCCAAGGGCTCAAATCGACTGTAAGTGAGCCACTCATGCTCGTGCTCCCCTCGTTCCTCCTCGTTCACGTTGTTTCCACGCACGTTCTCGACGAGTTCATTTGACCGCCACGGGCCGCACGTCGCCGACTAGGTTTGGCTTGAATTCCTCGCGTGCATCACCTATGCCCGTGTGCGCCTCTTTTAGTAGAAGGTGTAGTGCTAGCCTTGCCGTCGGTCGGGCTACCGTCGGAGGGAGCGGCGCGCCGCGGCGCCGTGCCGGCCTCACTGGTGGCGGCGCGCGGTGTCAAAAGATAGGAATCGCGGACGGTCCGCCTAGGAGGGCCGGACAGTCCGCAAGTCAGGTTAAACGTTGTCCAGAGAAGTTGTTGTCTCTGATGGTTTCACAGAATTGAACTGCGGACGGTCCGTTATTGGAGAGCGGACAGTCCGCCGTAGAGTTCGAAATTTGTCCAGAGACGATGTTGTCTCTGGTGGGTTTCACAGGGTTGAACTGCGGATGGTCCGCTATTGGAGAGCGGACAGCCCGCCGTAGAGTCTAGAATTTTGTCCAGAGACGTTGTCATCTCTGGTGGATTGGCAGAGTGAACTGCGGATGGTCCGCCAAGGGGGGGCCGGACGGTCCGCCGGTAGGATTAGAAATTTGTACAGAGACGTCGTTGTCTCTGGTGGATTGGCGTAGGTGTATTGCGGACAGTCCGCTAAGGGTGAGCGGACAGTCCGCCAGCCAGTATAGAAATTCTCCAGAAACATTGGTGGTTCTGGTGGGTGTGCCGAGTTGAACCGCGGACGGTCCGCCACTTGGGCGCAGACAGTCCGCAGGACATTTCATTTCGAAGTTTAGTGATTGTATAGTTTGTGTTGCACTCAATCATTTTTCATATGCGTGCATGTAGAAACTGCCACCGAGGGAGTCGTGTATGAGGTGATAGCGGCACCGCAGGAGCAGCTGGACCAAGCCCAGGAGGAGAGGCGTGAGAACCCGTCCCAAGGCCTGTCTGACCCTAACTCTGAGCATCAGTCCGAAGGCAAGACCTGGTGCATGACCTATTATTTCAACTTATGACACATATATATGTCTCTATTACTTATGCATTAGGTTTAGGAATAGTTTGTGAACCTAGTTGCATGATCCCTAGGTTTTTTTGAGTTATACTAGTATGTATAGGACGATAGAAATGCTATGCTTAATGGTTCTCAGTAGAAGTCGAGTGATTTCATGACACTCGCGAGATATAGGATATTTAGAAGTCGAGTAATTTCTGGTTACTCGCGAGATATGAGATATATTTATATTCCATATGAGATATATTTATATTCCAATACATGAGCTGTTGAAATTGATATAAAATGCATGGAAATTTGAGACCGGACGGGAATTGATGATGGTACATAGGTATGGCAGCAGGACATGATTCCTGGGTGTCTTAGACCCGTCCGTGTCGGTTAAGGACCGTACTGTTGTTGGCCCTGCTGATCATGTTTGAATTATACTAACTGCATGCCGGGAGTAGGAGGTAGTCGAAACCGGTAAGCCGAGTACTGTCTTGCTTCGAAAGTACAGAACTTCATCACCACCCCTTAGGGCGAGTCGAGTAGTCGCGGAGAAACGGGATGCATGTGTTTACTTTTGGTGGTCTTTCGTTGAGCTCGGCTGACTGTAAGTAGGTGGGGCGGTTCTGTAGTTCGAGGCAGGGAGGGGAATGGTTGGTGCGTGGAGTCCGACAGGGCTTATGCGTGCCGTGTTGGTTATGTCCACCTTGTAAGGTTTAATCAAATCGAATCGCCGTCAGTCGCTCTCGGATATGAGCACCTTGATCACTGCGTCGCATGGTAGTGTTACGAGTGAATGATGAGTATATTTATATATATGATGAGTGCACATTGAATTATCATTGATTGCACCACTATGTTTGTTATAGTTGATTCATGCAAATATTAGATTAGAGTTAAATTATATAGAATCTGGGGCTAAAATAATAAAAATAAGGAATTACTTTAGTCGCCTTTCTACAAAATAACCACCAGCCAAATGACTTATATGTCTAGGTATGTGGGCTAAGTTATACCCACTGGTCGGGTAAGTCTTGCTGAGTATTAGTTGCTCAGGGCTCTTGTTGAAATATTATTTCAGGACACACAGACGTAGACTTCTGTCCCTGCTGCGTTAAGTTTATCCGCCGCGACGCTGAGGGATGGGAGGTTGTGGAGCCAGACACTTAGTTAGGATTCTCCTATGGTGTACCCTTGTGGCAGTTGTAGGCTTTTGCCCTCTGTTCGAACCTGAATTTCAGTAATATAAAGTTTGTAAATTATATATGTATTCAAACTTGATTTGTAAAACTTATGGCAGAGTCTCATGAATATTGCTGTATTTTCAATTATATGTTGTGCTTGTACCATCTGCGCTCACCTTCACGTGGGACTATCGGTGTTGTTTCGATCGGAATGTGGGCTGAGAAAGAACTGTCAAATTAAACCATTAAGCTAATGCGTCTGATGTGTTGAAATGACGACCATTATGCTTAATTGAGAGTTTTAATTTGACGGTTCCGTTCACACGGAGTCGATCCATCAGCTGCTTGATTGAGTTCCACAGTTTCCGGGATCCTTCTCCAACTAACCATTGGACGCTTCTTCCTGCCAACTTGTACTAGTAGCAATGAAATAATGGATGGACTGTTCAGATCAGAGCTAGTAACTGCAGGTAATTGATAAAAGGGGGCCGGAGACTAGTAGGGCCGTGATAATTAAGGTCTTTGGTCAACCACACAGGCTGTCGTGATCCGATCGATTAACCAAATGGTGGCCGATGGACAGAACAAAACAGCGGCCGCGCCAACCCGCTGATGCGTAACGACGACGAACTCGATCCGCTGATTATATATTACTTCTGAACTAAGAATATGCGTGTATATCGCGTTTATGTTATTGGAAAAAATAGCCGATGATGCGTCGCGCGTTCTTTTGGTCCACTAGCAGTTACACGTCTCCCACTACGTAATCTATATCTATATATATATATATATATAGACACACACACACACACGCGTTTCCTCTTGGAAATGGATGCACACAACCAACAAGAAATAACAGTGACGACTCTGTTTATATATACATAGAAACCAGCAAAAATATCACTGACGTCTCCCACTATGTAGTTTGTTACAAAGAAATCAGCAGTATATATGTCCGTGTAACTGACGCGTAGTTGTTGAGAGGTTTCCTAGCCTAGTAGCTTTGAGCCTTGGTGACCGCTGCTGGTCTTAAATATAGCGTGTATACGGATGGGATACGGCGATGACGCAAGCATGTCTACGTATGTAGGCCGTGACGTACAAATGACCAAGTAGCATTATTTCTTCCACCTCAGCTGAAGGACTTATGACCCCGTTAAGGTCGTGTATAATATAATACGGACTTATGATAGACCCCTGCAGGAAACTAAGACTTTTTTTTGTTGAAAATGGGCAAACACTTGCTGACCTACCAATACGCCAATGTGCAGGAATCAACACTCCATACAAACATGAAACATTCAGTAGCCTTGCTGACCTACCAATACGCCAAATGTGCAGGCATATCAACACTCAATACAAACAGTCAGTGGCCTTGTGGTCGCGCGAAGGTCATTGTCTACTAGCCCCTTGTTTCAAAATGCGTGCCATTTCAGTTTCGTCTAAAGCAATTTTTTTAATTCTAACTAAGTTGACAATCTAACATTTCACAGTGAATTTAATAAAACGATTAGATGCTATAGTGGTTGTGCATTATATTGATAAATGTGATCAAAATTAGAGGATCGAGTTAGGATGAAATTGTTGACAGCCAATTCTGACAGTTCAGAGGCCGACCGGTCTGTCCAGTTGTAAACCGAGTAGGCTTCGTTTTATTTTGAAAATTCTTGTATAAACCAACTAGGAGAGGGGTACGACTTCCCCGGCCTATAAATATAAAGGCTAAGGCCGATTGAGATATTCCCAATCGAATCAAATCAAAATATCGCATTACTTTTTGTCTCTCAAACCCTAACCTTTTCCAACCCTAGATTGCTTTCTTCCTTCGTCTCGACGGCGTTTGAAGACGTTCTGAGTGGCCTGCCGACCTCAGAGCAACCCTAGATCCACGAGCTCCGACGGGGTCCCTCCCGATCTCGTTGTTCTAGGTCTTCACGAGTTCCCTGCTTGCACCGGTCAGACCGGTCGGCGAAACCGGTCAGACCGGTCCGCCCAGGCTTTTCGCTGTGTTGATCGCTTTGACGATCGTTGCGCGTTCTAGCGCATTCGAGTGTGTTAGCGCGATTCTGTGTCAACACACTTTTTGGCGACTCCGCTGGGGAAAGATTAATCTGGTTTTAAAACCGATCTAATCAACTCCCCGAAGAAGATGGGCTCTTCAGAGATCGACAAGGAAAACATCATCACGGCTACAATGGAGGAGCTCACCGAAGAGGAGCGCAAGGCCTACCTTCTTGTAGAGGAGCACGTCAAGACACAATTCTTGAAGGGCTTCAAGAAGGATCGTGGTGGCCTCGTCAAGAGGGTGGAGGAGTTCGTACTGCCGTCTCTCAAGCTTAGCAATCCAATGTAAGCCTCTCTCCCTCTGATATGTTTGATAGAATGTCATCCATAATGGATCAAAAGATTGTTGCTGCGCAAGCTGCCGCGGGTGACATTTTGATTAAATTGAGTAGTGATGTTGATGCGCTTAAAGGTAAACAACCCATGTCAGAGTCTAACTCATTAGATCCGAGTTCGGCTACCCCTAAGTTCACATCTGAACCACTCTATGGTATGCCGCCGAACTCGTTCTCAGGGCAAACCCCGCCACCGTCGACCGTGCACACAGCACCTGCCGGACCGGTTCCACAGGCTGGTCAGACCGGTACGACCGGTCAGACCGGTTACTCAGTGCCGTCGCCGACGCCTCTCGAGACAATTCCAGGTTCGGCTGCTCCTAGCCGAACTAATGAATTGTCACTGTATACACCACCTCGCACTACTACTGTAGCGGGAGGGCCACGAGGATCTGGACCTAACCAAGGACCGATCCTGACTTCTTTACAAACGACGGCGCATGGAAATTCTAATGCGCATCGTTTTTCTGAGTTTTATACTAGCCAGCACTATCAGGCCGATCTCCTTAAGTTCAAAGAGGATCTGGCAAATGCGATTAAAAGTAAGCTTGTGGTGGATATGGGTACTACACGTTTATATCAAAAACCTTATCCTGCTGAGTTTGATTTTACTCCTTTTCCTGCTGGTTGGCGTATTCCTGAGTTTACTAAATTTAATTGTGATGATTCTCATACAACTTGGGAGCACGTTAGTCAATATGTCTTGCAATTAGGAGAAGCCGGTTTCAATGATGTTTTGCGTGTGCGTTTATTTTCTTTATCTTTGACTGGAACGGCTTTCTCTTGGTTTTCCTCGTAGCTCCTAATTCTATTCGCAATTGGGCTCAATTGGAGCATAAGTTTTATGATCACTTCTTTAGTGGGGAAACCGAAACAAAATTGTTGGACTTAACATCGATTAAGTAAGGACGTGATGAATCTTCTTCAGATTATTTCAAAAGATTTAAAGAAATTAAAAATCGGTGTTTTAGTTTGACAATTTCCGAAAAGGATTTGACGGATTTGGCGTTTAATGGTTTACGTTCTTATTTGAAAGAGAAACTCGAGGGATTTGAAAATCAAACTATAAATTTCTTGCAAGTCAAAGTCATGGGTTTAGAGTTTAAACTTAAAAATGCCAAAGATACTTTCAAGCCTCATCGGTCCAACACACATATTTTTTATCATGATTCGGATAGTTCGAACGATGATAGCAACGAAGTATATGCTGCTGAGTTTGTTTGGCCATCAAAGGCCAAACCCGGTTCAGTTCCGTCTCTCAAGCCGATTCAAAAGAATTGGCAAAAGGAGCTGAAATTTACTTTTGATGTTTCTAAGTGTGATCGGATTTTTGATGAATTGCTTAAGAATGGTAACATCCGATTGTCACATGCTATTCCATCTCCTGACGAACTAAAACGACATGCATATTGTAAGTCGCATAACTCTACATCTCATGCTACTAATGATTGTAATGTTTTTCGTCGACAGGTACAATCGGCCATTAATGAAGGACGATTGATACTTTCTGAGATGCAAATTGACAAGGCTCCTTTCCCTGTTCATACACTGGAATTGAACAATCCAAAGATGCTCATTCGGCCGGAACAAGCCGAAGGAGCTAAGGGGAAGCATGTTGTCATCGGTGATCCAAGACCGATGAATACGAGTGACAAAATCCTTGCCCGGGAAGTCATCAAGGAGAAGACTGATGATGGCAAGGATACTCTGAAGATCATAGTCAGAAATCCCAGACTCGGGGGGCAAGGAAGCTCTCCACCAGAAAATCGGTCTACTGATCAAGCACGACCGGTCAGACCGGTGTCTCCGACCGGTCAGACTGGTTCCTCCAGCCGGTCAGACCGCTTTGGTGACCGTCCCCGGACTTTCAAGCCAAAGCGTCCATAAGTGGGTACTTGGAAGACCAACGAGGTGAAGGTGTAGGGAAGAACTGCTAATCAGAAGCCCACCTTGAACCAGTTGTTGAACAAGTACACAAAGGCCGTTCAAAACGACCGGCCGCTAAAAAAGAGACTGCGATCGCCACCGCGCCAAGATCGCCCAGTGTCTCCAAGGAGGGAATCCAGCAGGCACAGAGGTGATGTTGTCACATTGTATCCTCCCCAGAAGATGTATGCTACCATACCATGGGTGCCACCGGCGTCAAGTGCAACAAATCCGGCATGGGAGCATGAAGGGATATGGATGCAGTGTTTCTCGATGCCTTATCCTCCACATTATCAAGGGAAAAGCTCCACGGTGCCCGTGCACGACCGATTGGGACCACGCCAATCTGGTCCAGTGCAGCAGGTTGCACCGGTCTGACCGGTCACCTCTGACCGGTCAGACCGGTCTCACCAGAGGCCGGGCCAGGTTCCTGTTCCAAGATTCGAGTATCGCATCAAGGAAAAGAAAGAGGAGCAGAAGCCTGTTGCTAATCCAGAGAAGCCTAAAGCCGATGTTATTCAAATCGGTGAAATCAAGGTGCCCATAAAGGATACGGGCAAAAAGCCGATGGACATAGAGAAATCGGTTGAGGTTCCTTCATAAAAGCCGGTCATGGCCAATGATCATGAGGCCGGTAGCATCAAGAGCGCAACAGATAGGTACCATCAGCCTAGGTGGTGCCCTTGGGTTTAACTCATACACAGAAGAGGAAGTTGCAGCGCCTTCGTAACAAGGAAAAGAAGGAGCAGAAAGAAGAGAAGATGAGGGATGAAGGCTTCAACAGATACTGACCCATGTTCCCTCAGAGCAAGGTTTGGAAGGTCAAGACAGCTGATCAGCCAGCCAGACCGGTCGGACCGCCGCAGCCGACCGGTCAGACCGGTAGAGCCTACTGCAGAGCCAGCAGCCAAATCGGCACTGCCCGTTTCGGTTACTTCTGTAGACGAAGCCTCAGCAGTTCCTCTAACAACAGAAGATGAGGAATTGGTGGATTATGAAGGGTCTCCGGAGCGCACCAACTTGGAGATTAATGTGGTGCACTTGTCTTCGGATTACTTTGTGGTTCCGGAAGAGGATTTGGCTCATCTTCAGTTTGGGCCCCGTGAAGCTGTGTTCCAGAAGCCAAGCGAGAAGGACAACCATTTAAAGGCTCTTTACCTGAGGGGACACATCAACGGGAAGCCGGTGACTCGCATGCTAGTGGATGGTGGGGCCATTGTAAATTTTATGCCCTACTCGCTGTACAAGAAGCTCGGTGGCCAAGACGAGGACTTGATCAAGACAAACATGACGGTCAGTGGTGTTGGAGGGAGCGAGCCCCTGAGCGCCAAGGGAGTTGCTTCAATGGAGCTCACCATTGGGAGAAAGACGCTTGCTACGGCTTTCTTCGTCTCGGAGGTGCAAGGTAATTACAATTTGATTCTTGGGAGGGATTGGATTCATGCAAATCAGTGCGTTCCTTCTACCTTGCATCAGTTTCTTGTTCAGTGGATCGGCAATGAGGTTGAGATTGTCCCTGGGGACACTTCATCCTTTGTTGCTTTAGCCGATTCGGATTCTATTAGTGCACACTACAACTTCAAGTGTTTATTGGGCGTGGATCTGTCCGATTATGATTTGATTAGCTGCACTAAGGATGGTTTTGTTTCTGCTGTACTAAAGCCGACGGATAATCGGCTAAATCATTTAATGTAAATCAGATGAGTACAACAGAAGCTCCAAAAGCAACCGGTCAGACCGCTTGTGCCGACCGGTCAGAACGGTCCAGTCCCGTTCGGTGCACAGAGCCGACCGGTCAGACCGGACACCCCGACCGGTCAGACCGGTCCAGCACAGAGCCGACCGGTCAGACCGGTCCAACGCAGAGTGGCTGCGGCAGAGGCTAGATCAATATCGGGCGCGTACGAACGATATGTGCGAAGCCATTGAAGATTCTGGTGATCTAGATAAGCTGGGCCAAGGGTTTACACCGGCCGATTCTTTAGAAAAAGTAGACATTGGTGATGGAACTATTCTTAGGCCGACCTTTGTAAACAAAAATTTATCGGCTGAATATAAAGCCGATTTGGTTAATTTATTGAAGGAATATGTTGATTGCTTTGCTTGGGAGTATCATGAAATGCCCGGTTTAAGTCGTGATCTTGTTGAGCATCGTTTACCGATTAAAGCCGGTTTTAGACCTTATAAACAACCGGTTAGGCATTTCAATCCCATTATTTATGACCGAATTAAAACTGAAATTAATCATTTACTTGATGCTTTCGGTCTTGTCGTTATGCTGACTGGATCTCTAATATTGTGTCCGCTGAGAAAAAAGATTCGGGGAAAATTAGAGTGTGCATTGATTTTAGAGATTTTAATAAAGCTACTCCCAAGAATGAATACTCTATGCCTATAGCCGATATGTTGATCAATGAGGCTTCTGAACATCGTGTCATTAGTTTTCTTGATGGTAACGCCGGTTACAATCAAATATTCGTGGCCGAAGAAGATATATCTAAAACGGCCTTTAGATGTCCAGGATTTGTCGGCTTGTTTGAGTGGGTTGTTATGACTTTTGGTTTGAAAAAATACGGGTGCTACTTATCAAAGAGGTATGAATTTAATCTTCCATGATTTGCTTGGTGTCATCTTGGAAGTGTACATTGATGATATTGTCATTAAATCGGCCGGTTTGGATCATCATTTAGCCGATTTGAGACTTGCTCTTGAGAGGATGCGCCGGTATGGTTTGAAGATGAATCCACTCAAATGTGCTTTTGGTGTATCGGCTGGAAAGTTTTTTGGCTTCATTATTCATGAGAAGGGAATAGAGGTTGATCCTAAAAGAATTAAAGCCATGAGGAAGGTTGAAGCCCCTGCATGCAAGAAGGATTTACATAAGTTCTTGGGCAAGGTAAATTTCTTGAGAAGGTTTATATCTAACTTGTCCGGGAAGATCGACACTTTTACTCCTATTCTTCGGTTAAAAGATGAAACCAAATTTACTTGGGGGGGGGCAAAACAGCAAGAAGCGTTTGAGAAGATATTATTTCTTCTTTCGATGAATTTATTATCAAACATATTCCCAGGGAAGAGAATGGAAAGGCAAATACTCTGGCTCAGCAAGCATCTGGCTATAATATTACGAAAAAATATTTCAACATTCGCAAGCCGATGCAAACGAAAGCCGAGTGTCTGGTTTTGTACGCACCGGTCCGACCGGTCAGCGAAATCGGTCTGACCGCCCAGACCGGTCCAGAGACCGGTCTGACCACCATGACCGGTCTGACCGGTCCCGAGACCGGTCTGACCGGTGATGCAGCTGCTGGTTCTGATTCGGCAAAAAAAGATGATTCAATTGTCTCGGCCGAAGCCCAGGATTGGAGGGTTCCTCTTATGTCGTATTTGAGAGATCCTGGTCGTGGTGCAGAGAGAAATATTCGGCATTTGGCTTTCAAGTACGTTTTAATTGACGATGAACTTTATCGTCGAACTGCCAAAGATTTGCTTATCAAGTGTTTAGACTCGGATTAGACCTGGGTTGCTATGAGTGAGGTTCATGAAGGTATTTGTGGTACTCATCAATCGGCTCCCAAGATGAAGTGGTTACTTAGAAGAGCCGGTTTCTATTGGCCCACCATGCTATCCGATTGTTTCAAATACTATAAAGGATGTGAAGAATGTCAGCGGTTCGGTGATTTGCAATTGGTGCCTGCTGCGTTGATGCATCCTATTATTAAACCATGGCCGTTCCGAAGTTGGGGTTGGATTTTATTGTACAAATTAATCCTCCATCTTCAAAGGGGCATCGCTTCGTGTTGGTTGCTACGGATTATTTTACTAAATGGACCGAAGCGGTTCCTTTGAAGAATATGACGCATAAGGAGGTAATTGAGTTTATTACAGAGCATATTATTCATAGATTCGGCATTCCACAAACTTTGACAACGGATCAAGGTTCTTCATTTATATCAAAAGAAGTGTGTGTCTTTGCCGAATCTTATAAGATTAGGTTGCTCAATTCATCTCCATACTATGCTCAGGCTAATGGACAGGCCGAGTCTAGTAATAAGATTTTGATCAAACTTGTCAAGAAGAAGATAGAAGAAAATTCTAAGATGTGGCATGGAGTGTTATCCGAAGCATTGTGGGCTCATCGTATATCTAGACATGATGCTACTAAGGTTACTCCTTTTGAGCTTGTGTATGGTCAAGATGTCGTTTTACCCGTTGAGGTAAATCTGGATACATATAGATTGGCAAAGCAAAATGACCTCTCCGCTGTTGATTACCATGATTTGATGATGAATAATATTGATGAGGTGACCGACAAGCGTTTGAAGGCTTTGAAGGAGATTGAGAAAGACAAGTTTCGGGTGGCCAGAGCTTACAACAAAAAGGTAAAACTTAAATCTTTTCAGGTTGGAGATCTGGTTTGGAAGACAATTTTGCCTCTTGGGATGAAAAACAACAAGTTTGGCAAATGGTTGCCAAGTTGGGAGGGCCCATACAAGATTATCAAAATTATCTCCGGTAATTCGTATATGGTGGAGACGGTGTAAGGTGAGCACCTACCAAGGGCTATCAATGGGAGGTACTTGAAAAAGTTATATCCTAGCGTATGACAAAGTGCATGAGGACGAAGATGGCCGATATTGGATATCGCACTTAGTTTTATTTTTTAGACTTGTATGCTCTGTGTAAAACATGTACATCAGGATAGTTCTTGCTTTTTGGCTTGTGAAACTCACCAAAAAGCAGGGAGTCATATGTTGACAGCCAATTCTGGCAGTTCAGAGGCCGACCGGTCAGACCGGTCTGTCCAGTTGTAATCCGAATAGACTTCGTTTCATTTTGAAAATTCTTGTATAAACCAACTTGGAGAGGGGTACGACTTCCCCGGGGCCTATAAATATAAAGGCTAAGGTCGATTGAGGTATTCCCAATCGAATCAAATCAAAATATCGCATTACTTTTTGTCTCTCAAACCCTAGCCTTTTCCCAACCCTAGATTGCTTTCTTCCTTCGTCTCGACGGCGTTTGAAGACGTTCTGAGTGGCCTGCCGACCTCAGAGCAACCCTGGATCCACGAGCTCCGACGGCCCTCCCGAGCTCGTTGTTCTAGGTCTTCGCGAGTTCCCTGCTTGCACCGATCAGACCGGTCGGCGAAACCGGTCAGACCGGTCCGCCCAGGGTTTTCGCTGTGTTGATCGTTTTGACGATCGTTGCGTGTTTTAGCATATTCGAGTGTATTGGCGCGATTCTGTGTCAACAGAAATAAAAATGACTTACGTAAATATTTTAACAAGGGAGCAGTTTGGAACGCAAATTAGAGGCGGAGAGGTGTAACACAGTTGAGTGCACCATGTGAAGAAATCACGGCACATTTGCAGTGCCAAAAAAAAAAGGTACCGAGAGATGGACGAGAATAAAATCTGAGAAGATAGATACAGCACGTGCTTTGTTAAAAAAAAAAGATACAGCACGTGCAGAGGACCCGACCTGCTTTTGTGATTGAACAAAACAAACAAACAGGAGCATAGTCAAACATTCTGTAGGTGAGAAAGTCGGCATCAAATATGCACCACCAGCCTTCCAGCATCCAGAATCCCGCAACCACAGCCGCGCACACTGCACGCCGCGGCAGAGCCCGCGTTGGGTTTCCAGGCTCCGACCGTCAGCCTACCCGCGTGGAGATTGCGCGCGACGGCACGTAACCCAGCCCCGCGATGACGTGCCGTTGGCCATTCGCGCCGCATCAGATTGCCTGCAGCCCAGTAGTGCCCTGCGATCACCTTTTCTGCTTTTCAGGCCTCCAGTGATGCGTGTGGATATCCAGCAACCGTTTGGCCCCTGCCATGGCCAAGATAATTAAAATGGTGGCAGATAGAATCGATCCATCATCAGGTCCCGGCTCGTGCCTAATTCTTTGACGCTGGTCCTGCAAATTAGGCAGCTAGCAAAACATTAGTTATTATTTATCGAAAGCAGGTGTGAGGGCAAAAGTGTTGCCAGGACTCAAGCAGGAGGGGGCCCTCTGATAAGAATCTCAGTCCACCACGCTACTTAGCCAGATGAACAACAATGCATATCAGGTGCTGCGCCAACCAACCAAATGCTCTCGAGAAACCGTATCCGCTAAGTTTACTACTCACAGATAATAAATATACTTTCTTCATACCCAAGTATACGCGTCATATACCGCCGTACGCTTTGTGTGTTTCAACTGATTATCTGACGTCGGATATCTATCTTTTTTTAAAGAAAGCTGCAAGAGTTTTGCCGTTTTTGTATTAATATAGTAGTGTGAGAACAAATCAAACGGCCTAAGCCAAAAGAGAGAAAAACAAGTTGAGCTCTAGCCTATACTCTCGGCCATAAATCTCTCAGGCATTTAGCTTCTGCCAAGCGACAGGCATGAGCTTCCTCCTTAATTTTTGCGAGCAACATTAGGACCGATGACTTTTTGTGTCGGAAGATTCTTCCATTCCTCTCATTCTAAATTTCTCAAAAAACGAGCAGCAAAAGCAATCACATCGTCTTAGGTGGCAGTTCAGTTGCGCTTGCAACCCCCCCCCCCCCAACCCCCCACCAGTGAGCTAGCTGCGCTATCACAGGTATCCCACGAAGCCATATTTACGGTCACCGTAGGAACACTGGCCCTAAGCTCGGCCCAAAGGCGTCTGGTGTAGCGACATTGCGCGAATAGATGTAGAGCTGATGCATTCGTATGTCTACAAAAATGGGCACTTCTTCTGGTTCGGCCACCCCCTCTGATCAAGCCGATCTGCAGTTCACCGCCGGTTTTGGTAGGCTAGCCATGTGAAGATTTTACATTTTAGTGGAGCCCATACTTTCTATATCAACTCATCAGATCGGTATCCACAACCCTCGATATGACGTCGGATATCTAGATCTGTGTGGCAGCAAAACAGGCCGGCTGTTCGCAGTTGATTTCCTTCACGACGACCCGTCAAACGCGCAGTTGAAGAAGAACACTCGCCCTCTTGACGGCCTTGATTGCGTACACGGAGATAGCGTCGCATGGGCAAGTGGCACTTATTTCCGGATTAATAAGAGGCCACTGCTCCTCCTAGTCGTAATTTAGATCGGAATTATTGCACATTGACCTAAATTAAATAGGTCGACAAACTTAAGAGTTAAGACTGGTATAGGCCGGAACGATCAACACGATTGGAGTAAACTACGCGAGGAAATCACGACAAATTCCCACAGAAGCATTCTCGTCTCTCAGTGGATGCCTAGCCGCCAATCCGGGCTCTCCGGGGTTAGACTGATTCTCCTCCTCTAAACAGATTCTGCACTCCATATCAAAATCCTCTCCAATAATATCATCTAAACAATACCCCTATACCCCGCTATCCAATATTATACTATATTTTCTCCTCCCCTCTTGCTTGCGAGAGGCACCGACGCCCACCTCCGACCGTTGCAACGGGCCCCGCACTTCCGATGGAGGCGAACCCGTACACCTCCAGATTTGGAGGTTCTCTCTCCTCCCCCCTATTTTGCCGGGTCGGATGGAGCTCCCCGCTGGAGCGTGTACATGTAATTTCGCCCTCTAAATTTCGGTACCGGGCGGTTTGCAGGTCTCCGATGGAGACAGTCTTACACAATCAGGATTTCTTTCGAGAAAGATGCCGCTGCAGTTACGCAGTTTTTCTCCAAGATCCCAGACACGCAAAGCTCTGCTGTCTGCTCCGCATAGTAGTAGCAAAAATGACGGAAAGCTCCATCCTCTTTTCCTTTTTTTTCTCGCACGTGCTACGCGCTCACGGGCCCACATTCAGTTCCCCAAAGCTGCTGTGCTTTTCCACGCAGGCTGGCAAGTCCAGGGGAGCTTCGTGGGTGGTCCCACCGAGATGCCCGTATATACCCCGGCTGCAAGCTGCCCGTGATGGCGTGACCCGTGATCGAATACTCCCTCCTCACAAAAACTCTCGCAGACCAGCCACGCAGACCAGCTCAGCGCCTCCCAAATCCACACGGACCCGTCGCCCGTGCCGTGCGCGGCCGCCGGAGGAAGGAGACGCGAAGCCTCGCCCGCCGCGCGTCTCGTCACAACCGCTCGCGAGGCGGCGGCCGCGGTAGCTTCGCCGCTTTCCCACACCTGGTCTGGTCTCCGCCGCTGCCGTTGCCACAGCCGCTGAGAGCGTCCTGCACAAATACCCCGAACAGCGGTTGCCTCTTCTTCGTACTCCTTCGACGATTCAACGCGGGATCCACTAGACCGACCGGGAGCAGAGCCATGGGGGGAAGCCCATCGAAGAGCAGCCCGCGGGACGGGAGCGGCCACGGGCGGGGCTACGGCCACTCGCGCTCCTTTGGCCAGCCGGCGGGGCCGCCGCCGCCTCAGTATGGAGGCTACTACGGCCAGGACCCGAGCGCGGCCTACTACGCCGCGCCGCAGCAAGGAGGAGGGTACGCCGCACCGTACCCGGCCCCGGCGTACCAGCCCCCCGCCGCTGCCCTGCCGCCGCCGGCCGCCAAGCCGCGGCAGCTGGACCGCCGGTACTCGCGGATTGCCGACGATTACCACTCGGTGGATCAGGTACGCCTGCGATTATTGGTCCTCGATGAATCGTACCAGCAGCTGCGTCTCTAGGCCTTCCGTTAGGATGTTGGTTGGATCTTAGTTAGTGGCAGCGCGGTGAATCGGATCGATTTGAACTCACCGCTGGCTCGCTGTGTCTAGATCTCGGAAGTCCCCAGTATTTTCCATGTTGCAACCAAGTTTGGAGACCATGACTGATTTCTCCTCCTCCGTAGTTCCTCAATCTACAATGAATTGAAATGTCAAAGGAGGTTAAAATGCTCCGTCGTGGGTCAGCCGATTTGATGCAGCGCAAATTCAGATTGGGATGGCGGGTTAAATGGGTGGTCAACGATAGATTACTGTTGATAAGTATTCATGCACACGAAAGTAGATTGACGACTTTGTGGCCACAGCTCATTGGAAAAATACACAATATTTTTCTGCAAGGTTGGCAACTTGGCATTATCGGGAGCACCAGCCTTTGGCTTGCTGTTGTGTTTGGTTAGAGTTGCTGAGTTGTCTGATTGCCTGGCTTTCTCCTCGCCAAACTGGCCAGACTGTGATGAGTTTATGGCTATGCGGGACAAAGTAGTAGCTGGGCTCATGGAAGTTATATAATCGACCTCATGACACAGACATATGTTTCACAATTTTCTACTCTGGGATTAACCCTTTACATCCGCCCTCCATATCTAATTATTATAATGTGGACCACACCTTATTAAAAATCAATGTTGTAATTGATCGTTTAAAGATTTATTGTGTTCCATTAGTGCAAGTTTTAGGCGCATACTAAATTCAGTTATGCTACTGTTATTCCTCCATATGCTACTGTTATTCTGAAGATCAAACATTTCCCTTTTGCAGGTTACTGATGCCCTAGCTCAAGCTGGGCTTGAATCGTCGAATCTTATTGTCGGCATTGATTTCACAAAGAGCAATGAGTGGACAGGTTAGCGCTTATGGACTATTTGTTTGTTTTATTGCTTAATGCAATAGTTCGGTGCAATGCCTGGCCTACCTATGCTAATGATTTATTTTCCATTATCAGGGAAATTCTCCTTCCATGGACATAGTTTACATCACATTAGCAGCACACCAAATCCTTATGAACAAGCCATCTCGATCATAGGGAAGACAATGTCAAAATTTGATGAAGACAATTTGATCCCATGCTTTGGATTCGGAGATGGTAATGAATTTTAATATTTGACTTACTACACTATTTCATAATTTCTCTACAACCTAATCCAACTGTGCACTTTTTTTTTTTCAGCGTCAACACATGATCAAGATGTCTTCTGTTTTTATCCTGATGAGAGACCTTGCAATGGTTTCTCAGAAGCTCTGCATCGATATAGGGAAATTGTACCACATTTGCGCTTAGCTGGTAAGTTGCTATTGCCCTGTTCAGACATTTGACTGGATTGGGCATGTGTGCTAATTCATCTTTTTGCAAATGATTCTGAACAGGACCAACATCCTTTGCACCAATTATTGAGATGGCTATGACCATTGTGGAGCAAAGTGGTGGCCAATACCATGTTCTATTGATAATTGCCGATGGGCAGGTACCATGTTTACTTTTCTTGTTGTGATGCTGCAAGTAATTCCATGATTGTGTATTATGAGCAGTGGTTTTAATATATGATACACATAGATTAGACTCACTGTTGCATTTCTACTGCAAAATGCTGTTTTTCATGAGACAACAAATACAATCGTGTTTTTCTTAAAGTTATGTGTTAATGTGTACTATCTGATGCTTTTCACTTGTACTTTATCTTTTTCCGACTAGTATGTAAATATGAATCCTGTAGCCTCTAGCTATTTACTTTTCTTATTGAATTACTTGGTGTGGTTTGAACTGTAGTATGTATGTTGGAATTAGAACATTTCCTTTCTGTTCACTAATTAACTTATATAATAACTCAGGTTACACGGAGTGTAGATACTGCATCTGGACAGCTAAGTTCGCAAGAGCAGAAGACTGTTGATGCCATTGTGAAGGCCAGGTAAAACCTGCATAAATGTCACTCATTATCAGCTGCAAGTCTGATGGGGCGCCGCTGATTGTTTCATTTTCTTTTATGCAGTGAACTGCCTTTGTCCATCGTGTTAGTAGGAGTTGGTGATGGCCCCTGGGACATGATGAAGGAATTTGATGACAATATTCCTGCTCGAGCTTTTGACAATTTCCAAGTAAGTTGATGTGTCATACCTGAGGATTGGTTTCAGATAAAAATCTGCTCGTAAATTTGAGATGATAAATGATAAACTCCTGCTTCCTAATGCTGGAAATCTGTTGTTTCTCTAGTTTGTGAATTTCTCGGAGATAATGTCCAAGAACATGCCACAATCAAGGAAAGAGGCTGCATTTGCTCTTTCTGCATTGATGGAGATACCACAACAGTATAAAGCAACCGTGGAATTAGGAATTTTAGGGTATGCCTTTCACCCCCTTGAATGTACATTACAGTACTCGTTTTTATTTTTTTCATTTTTAAATACATGCTGACTTGTATCAACATGTTGCGAGCAGTCGTCGCTCTTTCAAGTCTCCTGACAGGGTTCCTCTGCCGCCTCCTGCTGGAATTGATGATGCTTATTCCTATTCATCTAAAAGCTTTAGTAAGCCAACCACCTACCCACAGAGTTCATCATCCTCATCACAGTATCCTCACTACGAAAATCCACATAGCGCCACCCCAGCTGCACCTACTTCCACTTACGACAACCAGGTACAACCCCGTGTGCTTTGAAAAAAAATACTTCATTTCTGCTTGATCTTTTTTAGAAAGAAAAGATTTCTGCTTGATCTCGTTAAAGCTTTTTGAATAGAGGCATTTACGTAGCATTTATATCTTATCATCTAAATGCATCTGTAGGTCTGCCCTATCTGCCTTGGGAACCCCAAAGACATGGCATTTGGCTGTGGACACCAGGTGAATCTCTTTCCTTTCTTGTGCTACAGTGAATCTGTACCTTTTCTTTTTTAATGAAAACCAGTATACCTGCCAGTGCCATTTTTCTTATGATATCTAATAGATTAGTGCCTGGTTGCTCGAGTCATTTTCGGTTGTGGAAGTGTGTTGAGACGTCAGCTTCATATCCCTCCTAAGAAAGCATTTTCTTTGCAGACCTGCTGTGACTGTGGACAGAGTCTCGAGTCGTGCCCGATCTGTCGCACTCCCATCACCACAAGGATAAAGCTATACTAGCAAGTGGTGGTTTGGATCATTGCAATGCAAAATGGGTGGTATACTGGAGCCACCCTGCGTCACGCTGAGACCGGGACAGCAAGACCCATTTGCAATCCGTCCAGTGAGGACCCCCACCAATTCAGGCCGAGGACTGCAGGGCCGCTGATCCAGCGCTCCAAGATGGAGCAGGGTTGTCCCAGTATTGATACCCACCAGGAATGATCCGAACACAGTGCAATAGGCAGTGGGTTTCAGAATTTATCAAGGGATATTTCCAAAGCAATGGGAAAACACAAAAGAGAAGAAAGAGGAAATTTGCAAAAAAGAGTTGGTGTGTTTTGCTATTGCGTGTTGGGCAATGGCACTCAACTGTGTGGTTGCTCAACCGACGACTTGTACATATGGATATTCATTCGTTTCTGGTCTTCTGACCTCAGCATTTAGGGGATTCTTTGTGCCAGTTTTTTTTTGTTCGTCCGAAATTTGTTAATTTGATTTGATGCATGTTGTAAAAACCTGATTGCTGTGCTGCAACAGATCGAGAGTTTGATGCTGACATGCTCGTCAGTTGGCCTTTTCTTGTAATGAACCAGCATGAAATTGTGCAGCGTGCATGGATGTTGTACCCGCTGGGTGTATAGTATATTAGTATACGAGCTATAGCAAGCATATGGATTATGGAGGGTGCCGTGCGGAAGCACCTGAACGGCTGAACCCATTGCACCCTGCGCTCTTTGGATCTTTGGTTTGGTGCCGTTACATGTCGGCGAAGAAGTGGTAAACCCTGGCGTTATGGAAGATCAAACGGACGGCGGCGGCAGTGGTGGCGACGCCGAGAACCGTGGAGACGGCGATGATGCCCCAGTGCCAGATCCTGCTCCATCTCCCGCGGCTCTTCCCATTGATCTGCACCACCAGCAAGCAATAATCCACCTTCAGATTAAACAAATACTGCCAGCTAGAGGCTAGAGCTTTGCACGTGCCTTGAGGACGATCATGCTGGGGAACACGAGGGTGAGCGGGACGAGCGCGAAGGAGCCGAAGAGGTTGACGAAGTCGCCCATGAAGGGGAGCAGCGCGGCGACCAAGACGTTGAAGGCCAGGACGAGCCCCCGCGCGCAGAGGCGGCGCGTGAGGTTGTAGCGGGAGGACGTGCCCTCGTGCAGCCGCTGCAGCCGCGTGTCCAGCGCCTCGTGCACCGGCGCCGTGAACATCTGCCACAAACCGAGAGAGACACGCACACATCCATGACCATGATGCCATCCACTGATCCACCAGTTAGCCAATAAGGTTACGTTGCGTACGTGCTGCGAGACGACGCTCTGCAGGAAGGCGGCGGCGTTGATGAGCACGACGGCCCACCTCGGCCCGCCGAGCTGGTCGGGGAGGTACTCCAACACCGCCGACCCGTACGCCCAGTACCCCGCCGCGCTGACGCCGTAGTAGGCCGCGGCGCCGGCGGTGTACTGCACCGCCAGCGCCCGCCGCATGTTGCGCACCGCCGGCGACCGCAGCGTCGACTGCTGAAACCAAACGCATGCAGCTACCAACTTACGAGCGGATTGGTCGGAGCTAGTACAGCCTACCTACAAACGGAGGAACAGATGGAGATCGTCACCTGTATCTCCGTGAGCATCCCGGACGTGTTGCAGACGAGGATGGCAGCGACGGCGCCCAGCGCGTTGAACGCCTTCTCCGCTGGGCTCCCATGGACGCCGTAGTCCTTTTGCCTGTTCGATTTCCCTGTAATTTGGAGAATCAAAATTATTCAAGCAACAACACAACAAATGATTTTGATCCACCTCAAGGCTGAAGCACTGTGTTAATTAATCTTCTAAAAAGAAAAAAAAACGCATGGTTATTATTACCATCTTTCACCAGGATGGCCAGCAGGGTGACGTCATAAGCTACCGTCATCGCGAGCCATTTCCGCATGGCCGAGATCGTCGGCACGAGGTAGGAGAAGGCGAAGAAGACGGTTCCGGTTCCAGGGATGAACCACTGCAGCCTAGCAGGGGAGTGGCTGAGTTCCACGTTGATCGCCTAGTTAATATATATAATCACGGAGGTCAATGAGCTAACTGATGATGGGGTTAATTTTAGTAGTCAGATTAGCATATATACCTTGAGTGCTCTTGCTCCCAGTAAGATGAAGCCCATGTTTCCGAGAAGCTGGATGCTGAACTGCAGGGACCAAGTGATGTAGTACATTTTCCTGCCTTCAGAACAACAAAGCATAAACATGAGGAGTCAGCTGATGAATGTCCACTCCAAGAGAGCTAGCTACCTAGTGTGCCATGGCACGCCTAAGGGTCCGTTTGGTTGCTTGTACAGTTGTACTAGTCTGGCCAAGCTTAAAATCTAAGCCAGGCTCGGCTAAGCATGGCTTGGCAGGGCAATCAGCTGGTGTTTGGTTGTCTGCTCAAGATAGACTTGTGCCGGTTAGCTTCTGTTTGGTTGGTTGGCTACGAGTGATATAACGACCCTGTACTACATAGAGGTGGAGTTACCCCTCTCGCTATTCGTAGCAGTGTGGGCAGGAGCCGTGCGCGGCCGCAGCAAGCGAGCTCCACCCCGCGGCGCGGGCAGGACCCAGTGGCGCGTGTAGGAACCGTGGGCGTGGCATCGGTGGGCAAGCCCGGTGGCTGTGGGCAGGAGCTGCACACGCGAGTGGCCGTGGTCGAGGTCCGTAGAGCAGCACTGGTTGGAACGTCGCGGAGAGCTCCCACATGTGGCTCCTGCTTCCGGCGGCGGCGGTGGCCGAGCTCCGGCCAGCGGACGGCGGCGGGGCGAGCCCCGCCAGAGCTCCACTTGGCGGCGCGGGCGAGCGCCGCCGGCCGCGCGGATTAGCTCCGCCGGCCGCGCAGATGAGCTCCGCCCACCGCGCGGGGGATGCGGCCGGCTGCGGGAGCGCATTTCCCATCGCGGCGGAGGCGGAGGAAGCAGTTTGGGGCGGAATGGCAAACGCCGGAGGCGGAGATCGACGGAGATATGCCTGACGGAGGTGAGAGGCAATCGGCATTCCTTAACTTGCTGAAGGAAAAGCCAGTGAACACTGTTCCCGTGACTTTCGAGGCTCTGCGGGCCGCCCGCTCTGAGTACCAATCACGGTAGGAAGTGCTGTTCATCCAGACTTAGAACATTGTTCCTCGTTGTGACTTCGCTTCATGAAGTTAGAGAAGTTGGATCGGGTGAGAGGAAGGACGAGCAGAGGTGATAAGATTCACTCTTCATGCCACCGCACGCCCAAGCCTGGCTTGGTTTGCATTAGATAAGCCAGGCTAGGAGAGTTGGACAGGCAACCAAACATGATCAGGGTGCCCCCAGCAAGTCTGGTTGGGGCTAAACCACCCAACCAAACGGACCCTAAAGTTCCTACGACCGACTGGTTGGCTGGGGCTGGTGGCACCCCCGCGGCGTGGGTTTGAGTCTTGGGGGACGCGAATTTCCGATGCCGCGGGGTAAAAAAATCTCCCTCGCTGGTGGGTCAGGGTTCGGGGGTTTCTCAATCGGGGTAGAAGCCGAAGCAGTTGCTTCTTATGAAATAGGTGGGGACTGTTTCAACCCCCCCCCCCCCCCCCCGAGTTTTTAGTGTGCCACGAATGAGTTCAGTTCCACTTTTTCAGTGCGCCATGGCACGGACGCCGTTTCATCCATACGTACAGCTCGTACGATCAGTGGGCATCGCAAGTGAGCAACGATTTGGAATCTCAATTGTTTTGGAGGACAGATAATGAGGCATCTGATCTTAATTCTTAACCAACATGTCTGCTTGCATCTTTACAAATTCATACAAGATTGCCTATAAGTTAATCCGGTTGTGTACTAAATAAGATTAACTAGTTTAATCTATGAAAAGACCACTAGATTCACCATGAAATTACAAAGAACTTTTTCTCCCCTTTTCCATTTGGAATGCATTTTCGTAGATATTGTTAATCGAAGTGTTGTAGTATACTGAAGATTGCCTGATTATAGTCACAATTCAGTACTAGACTAGTAGTAGGGAGATGTATAAGAACCTCACTTACCGAAGACAAAAGCCCATGAGGTCCCTGTACCGGATGAACCTCTGGCCGTCGATGACATGCAGGCCGGCGAGGAGCCAGTTGGCATACCACGCAGCGGCGGCGACGATAAGCAGGCAGGCGATGCCCCACCCCCAGCCCAAGGGGACCAGCATGAGGTTGGAGAAGCTAAGCACATAGGCGCAGTTGAAGGAGGTCACAAGAAGCAGGCCCACCTGCTGCCATGAGTCTGAATTGAATGACCAAAATTCAGTCAAAAGTAAAAAACAATCGTAGTTCAGAACCAAGCAGCTAGTGACAAGTTTGCCACATATAGTGCAGGTTTTCGTGCCGGTACAGATTCAAGCAGTTACTATTCAAAGAGCAGGTTAAAAATAAATCTTGCTGATCATGTGTACCTGTGTCTACAGCATGAGCAGTAGCTGCAATGGTGTAGGCACTGCCGTTGTGCTCTTGATCCGCTTCAGTGCCCAGCGAAGATGACATTGCTTCTCTCTTGGCACCTGCTTCCATGTGCGTTGTTGAGCTTGCAGAGAGGTCAGGAATGATGCGCGGATTACACTCTGTATGGCTCATATACATAAGCAGGCAAAGAAGGCCCAAAAGCCGATTCGCGAATGGTTAACAAAGCTATCTTTTCTTTCAGAACAAAGAATCACATTCCCAATAATAGCAAGTACTACTCTCTTTAGTCTTCAAATAATTGATGGTCAAAACTAAAAAGTGCTGACCACATACATGTCAAAACGAAAATTATCAGAAATCCGAGGGAGAGTAGTATTACTTTCTAAATGGCTCTCATTTTGATTCTCAGTAAGTCAGTATATAATGTTTAAGCTCCATGATCATAAAATCCAAGTTTAAAAAATGGGTTATAACAGTAGTATTCTTCTTCTTGCCGCTGTATGAATAATCCATCACGATTCACGAGCTTATGAGATAGAAGTTTGTAAATGTGATTTTTTTATGGATATGGACTTGTGCTAGTTGTTGTGTGCAGTGTTGTTAGAAAAAAAAACTTACAACAAAAGGGGTGGTGCTGACTGGACGCACCTGACAGTAGGGGGAGGGGGATATAAAAGTAAATAAAATTGATACAAACAGCACAACATCTGGGGAGAGCCATCTTTCTTTTATTATTTTCTTCGGATACAATATACATATAGGTCCACATAGAATTTTCTCAGATACATAATAATGAGCGCTCGTGGAACCCTAAATCTGGTGTAAATCCGCAACTTGGTTTCCAAGACCAAGATCACCACAGCGTGCGTGGCTGAACTCTGATCCCGACCAATTCGATTCTCTTCGTAAATCAAGTTATTACTTCTTAAGATTTCAACATCGAAATATGATATGACTTAGCATTATGATGACATGCATATTTTGTGTCCAAAGGTCGCATTAGATTCTTCATAAAAGCACAAAAGCAGCGGTGTACGATTATCACAATGTTTTTGGTCCTTGTAAATCAATTATGGTGCATTATTCTTGGTCCTTGTAAGAGCCACATGTGCTGTCGAAAAGTTCATCTTTTCGTATAGAAGGTATTTTGTTTCAGGATCCGCCTCATCCTAATCATACATTTGTCAAGAATGAGCTGACCATATTCCACTCCTCAAACCTAACAAAAATGAAAGGAGTGAGAAGATAATTATTGATCAACCTAGCTATTCCTGAACCTAAACACCTTATAAAAGGCGATAAGCTGATAACCTAAAATGCTGCACCATGTTCATATATAGTATCTCTTCCATGGTGTTTTCACTCCCCTACATGTCGGCGAAGAAGTGGTAGATCCTGGCATTGTTGAAGATCAAACGAACTGCGGCGGCGGTGGTCGCGACGCAGAGAACAGAGGAGAAAACGATGACGCCCCAATGCCAGAGCCTGCTCCATCTCCCACTACTCTTCCCTTCAATCTGCAACACCATCAAATCAGCAGCCATTATTCTGCTACAAGCAATTCAGACAAATTAATTAAAGCCATTCAGCGCATGCTTCGGCAACGAGATCCAGGCTAGCACTACCTTGAGCACGACCATGCTGGGGAACATGAAGGTGAGCGGCACGAGAGCGAAGGAGCCGAAGAGGTTGACGAAGTCGCCCATGAAGGGGAACAGCGCGGTGACGAAGATGTTGAAGCCGAAGATGAGCCCCCGAGCGAAGAAGCGGCGCGTCAGGTTGTACCGGGAGAACATGCCCTCCTCCAGCCGCTGCAGCCGCGTGTCCATGGCCTCGTGGATCGGCACCGCGAACAGCTGCACATACACGACGGCAAACCACGCCGGAGCTCCGGTCAGCTATAGCTGGATTCCCCGCGGCAGCCACGCACGACACGGGCGCGCGGCGGCGCGGCGCCCGTAGGAAATTAAAAAAGAAGCGCAGCGTACGCACGTGTTGGGAGACGACGCTCTGGAGGAAGGCGGTGGCGTTGATGAGCACGGCGGCCCACCGCGGTCCACCGAGCTCGTTGGGGAGGTACTCCGACACCGACGACCCGTACGCCCAGTACCCCGCCACGCTGACGCCGTAGTAGGCCGCGGCGCCGGCGGTGTACTGCAGCAGCAGCGCCCGCCGCATGCCGCGCACCGCCGGCTCCCGCACCGTCGACTGAAACCAAAAGGCACATGTATAATTATATAAAGCGTCAACCACCGTCGAGACAGGACACGGGTAATCACAGCCACCGGCCACACGCGTCGGTCGGCGTGCGCGTCGCCGTCGACGCACGGGTTTGAGCACTCGACGAGACCTTTTTTTTTGTAGATTATTAAGGAAAAAGTTCCGGCTAGTAGACATTGACAAAAGAGAGGTCGATCAATCGACCCAGAGTCCAGACCTGTATCTCCGGGAGCAGCCCGGACGTGTTGCAGACGAGGATGGCGGCGACGGCGCCCAACGCGTTGAACACATTCTCGGCTGGGCTGCCATGGACGTTGTAATCCTTCTGCTTGTTCGATTTCCCTAGCGATCGAGAAAACAATGCAAATTAAGTTTGGGCAAGTTCTGACTATCTCTGATTAGAAGGTGATCAGCAGAAGGTGTGGTCACCATCTCTGATTAGGATGGCCAGCAGAGCGACGTCGTATGCTAACGTCAGCGCCGCCGACGTGGCGAGCCAGTTCCTCATGGCAGAAATCGTCGGCACGAAGTAGGCGAAGGCGAAGTAGACGATTCCCGTCGCGGTGATGAACCACTGGAGCCTGGCGGGGGAGTGGGTGAACTCCACGTTGATTGCCTGGTTAATGACCACGTTGATTGCCTGGTTAATAACCATTGGAGCAAAGCTGGTTGTGTTGCTGCTGACTCCTATGTTAACTGTCGGTCCTGTTCTTGTGCACATGTCAAATCAAGAACAAATTGGTGTACCTTGAGTGCTCTTGCACCAAGTAAGATGAATCCCATGTTGCAGAGAAGCAGAGTGGTGAACTGCAGGAAATAAGTGATGTAGTACATTTTCCTCCCTTCAGATTCAGAACAGAGCATAACTTATCAGCTGCTTGTTCAGTGTCAGGCTATCAGCTAACTCGTAACAATTTCTTCACATGAATTGTGATCGATCAATTAGTGCGTACCGAAGACGAAGCCCATGAGGTCCCTGTACCGGATGAACCTCTGGCCGTCGATGAAATGGAGGCCGGCGAGGAGCCAGTTGGCGTACCAGGCGGCGGCCCCGACGAGCAGCAGGCAGGCGACGCCCCAGCCCCAGCCCAGCGGCGCCATCATGAGGTTGGAGAAGCTCAGCACGTAGGCGCAGTTGAAGCCGATCACCAGCAGCAGCCCCACCTGCTGCCACGAGTCTGTTGTGTTCACCAACAGCAACGAACAGCGATCAACTGAACTGAACCTGATCAGAATTCAGAACAACCACGCCAGCTCTCTGATCCTGAATGCTTCGTACCTGAGTCTACTGCATGAGCAGTAGCCGCGACGGTGTAGCCACCGCCCTTGAGCTCTTGGCCTGCAGCTTCAGTGTCCATGGAAGAACTCGCCATTGTTTCCCTCCTCTTGTCTCAGCTCCTTCAGATGAACTAAGCTTGCACGACCCAGGAGAGGCATGGCCTCACACTCTGCATAGCCGACGCATATATAGGCAGGCAAAGAAATCGCGAGAGCCATGATGCCGATTCCGGGCGACGAATAAAGCTGTCTCGTCCTCGCAAAATCCAAAAGCTTATTTTCATTGATAAGCATAGCTTGATAGCTAAGAGAGAAAGTTGTGTGACCAGTAACCACCAATACTGGACCGTCACTGGATTTCCCTAAGATAGCGAGGAGGGGCTAGTGTTTCGGTTGCGATCTCCTCCTCTCCGCTAGCAACGTCGTGCTGGTGCTGTTACGCGGTGTCGTAGCCCCTCGCGCCACCACTTGCTCTCCCGCCGCGTCAGCCGTCTCCTCTTTTCCGTGTCTGGTATAGCCGAGAGTGGCAGAAAGTTGCGTGAGGTAGCGAGGTGATGATGCGATGCCGGCGGAGGGAGAGGCGAAGCCGATCTTGCTCACCGGTGCAGCTTCCGGCCGTTTCGGGCAACAAAGCTAGTGCTGTCGAAGTGTTTTTTTAGCAAGTGTAAGACTAGTAAGAATTTGAGCTGGGTAATTTTGGCTCTCCAGGGCAAAACCGAACAGCACCTGAATGACAGACAGCGGTGGTAGTCTGTTCATGACGTTTGCAGGTCTATGCTACTCAGATACAGTCGACTGGTCTCCAATTCTTCCTGAGTGGCTTTTATGTAGGCTAAAAGCAAAGCTAATTCCATAATAACGGTACTGACCATAACGTTCAGCACTAAAATATGATTGGAATCTATCACCAGATATCCTGTTACTCTCAGTCTGATCGCCCCATTATCTCGGTGCAAAGCACATACCGCACCTTTTGAAAAAAGCAAAGGAAACAAAAACGTGGCGATAAGTTTGATGAATTTCCTTTAAGCCACAAAGTAGGAAGAGGATTTGATTGATGCAATGTGACACTCGACCATCCACCAATCACCGTTCGTTAGTGTGGTGTCATTGCAGTACAAGATACTTTTTATCTTCTATGCTTGGACCTAGGGTCGCCAAACCATGTAACTGATGCGATGTCTTTTTGCAGGCATGAATGCCGGAACAAACCCCATTCATCCGAAGGAGCTTGCACTGTGGCATGGAACACAATACTGCCACCAATGCCCTTGGGTTACAAGTTACAACACTATTTTCTAACTCTATGCACTATTTTTTTTCCGGTAATCCCAACACGGTATCCATGATGCTGTTTTCACGCCACAGTCCTCATTGATAGCACAAGTCCATGCACACATACAGATGTTACAAGCTGAAGTACTAATGATTCGTCAAGGCTAATGCTGCGAAACATGGGGATCCCAATGTCCTGCGCCCAAGATCATAACGAGCTTGCAAGTGCTCCAAGTTGTGGTAGGGCTTACACTGGATTCCATCCTGGATGCTATGGCCATGGAGGATCGAGAATCATTTCTTGTTTTCTTTTAGCGCATACTCCACATGGTAATACAGCCTCCATAATGTTGCATCATCCTAACAAAACGAAACAAACAAGGGTCAGGCATAGATAGGTTGCATTACTCAGAAACTGCTTGTATTTTACATGGAACATACCAGTTCTCCCAAGTTCATGGTTATCCGATCAGAATTCTCACTTGCCAGTTTCCTTCTTGTAATTATCTCCACAAGGCGATTAAGTGCCTCCTCTGGGAGCTTTCGGATGCACTTACCAAGTTCAATTTTCTCCTCAGTACTCATAGGTCTTCCAATATATAACAATTCAACAAAAGGGTATTAACTCTACATCACATACTGTAAACAATCGCTTTGTAATTTTGCAGGGGAGGAAAAAATAACACACAGGTCAGTGAAATGTGAGGACTTGAACGTACAGTTGCAGTCTATAGAACTTATAGGATCTCAAATTCTTAAATCAATAAAATAAACACACGGCTCATTTGAGATGAAAGAGTATGGCACCTGCATTTGGATGCTGCTGTATTTAACAAGTCATCGACACCTTGCGCCATTTTGCCGAGCTGGAAAAAGAGAACTTTCTCACTTGTATCCAATAGAATTCTTACAACATATTTTAACATACTACTGCTAAAAAGGACAATCCAACCATCACGCCATGCTCTGTAAGTATACCTTTCCCAATAAACCAGTAGATAACTTCTTCACAACCTCTTGACATGTTTCGCCACTTTCTTCCATTGCCTGAATATCTCGATCGACCTGCAAGAAGTCATGTTAATGTCTTGTCTTGACAAGATAAATTGTGAACAACTTTCCACAGTTGGCTAACTTAATATACTGTCTTCTGACATAATTTGACATGGCAGAGCCAGAGTACCAAGTAAATCTGGTAGAATTGGCTATTTCAATTGTCATGTGTGAATATCACAAAAGTGATAAACTCTCCTGCAGTCTACGCATTAACACATCGTCACAAAATACATTTGGTCTCTGCAAAAATTACTAGGATTCTCCAGTAGAGAAAACAGAAAAAAGATACCAAGCATAACACCTGCTTTTTTTTTTCTCGAATGCGCAGGAGAACTGCGCATCAATATATTAAGAAGAAGAAAAAAGGGGAGGAACCCCAAGTACAAAACAGCTCCAGGGTGAGAGGGCCTGTAGCACGCCCTGAAAAACGCTATAAACTGTCTGTCTTTCTAAGGAAACAAAGCAGGACCAGATCACTTGACCAATTAGGAGTAAGGAGCCAGGGCGAGGAGATGAGTAACTTCTCGAGCATGTTGGTTTAACATGGTCTATGAAGCATAACAGTTCGCTCCAGAATAGTTTACTCCACCTGTTGAAAGATGCCTGAACTAATGTGCTCGTGTTTGGTTACATGAGCATCTGATAGAATAAAGGTCTTAGTTTTTCATTTTCACTTTTCAAGGAAAAAAATATATGAATTTCCAACATTTTACATTTTCATTTTCATATTTGTCCCCAGCAAGTCACTCATTGTGCTTTTACTGTTATTTGTTGTGGTTTATCAAAGGAAAAGGAACAATAATGTTTCAGACAAAGTCAGCCACAAATTGGATGCTAGTCTTAAATGCAATCTCCAACTGCAAATCGATCACATGTATTTGGAATTGCAACATCCAATTGCATGAGCATTGACCTCAACTAAACTGGTTAGATATTTGACCTGATCTCTGACATATTGTGTCAGAATTGGCCAAATGCAAGCTGGGAAAGAGAAGGTAGACACCCAACAAAAATGGATTACTTGTGTTAGACACCCAAGGTTAACATACCATAGATGGTCCGCATCATCACGTCTAGAAATATTGAGCATGCTTAAGTATGATTGAGATATCTCAAAAAGACACGAGAAAAAGCAAAAAAATATAGAACTGCACTTAGCTAAGCTCTATAGCCTATGGTATGAACAACCTAAAGAGGCAACATCTGAGTCCATTTTTTTACACATTCCTATGAGGCGTGACATTAAGAGATACGTGCTCACTGCTATCAAATAGTTATAAAGATAATTCCTTGCGTGCCACCGAAAGACAGCGAAATACTCGACTTGCCACTTAGAAAATTAAGGATCCCTTCTATGCCCCACTAAGACTTATTTGGTTGGAGGTAATTAATGGAAGGGACTGGGAGTTGAGAGGTGAGGGTTTAAAGATCTCTTGTTTGTTTGGTGGGATTGTGAGTTTTAGTGGGATAGGAAAGAGAGTTTAGGGGGTAAGTCCCACTAAGGAATTATTACCAGGTGAGGGGTGGTAATTGGATGGGAATTATGCTTTAAGTGTAAGATCGGTACATCAGAACCTACGAACCAAACCGAAGATAAGAATTCTCCCTTAAACTTCTCATCTCGATTCTCATCACAACCCAAGCAAGGGATTGGGACTAAAAGTACAACTCCCACGTGAATTCCCACTCAACTCCCACTTATAATTCCCATGACCATTACTATCGCTTGCCAAACACTCCGCTAAGCCACTTCCGTCAGCAAGACCTCAAGCGTCGATTAATTGGTGTTGGGAAAAGATAGATTTACCCTCATGTCCACTTATCTAGTGGAGGTTTCCTTTACTCTCTTTAGGGGACCCACAACAAATTAAGAAAAGGCAATTCCCCTCTTTCTAGACTTCCACCCACCAAACCATAGCCATCCAGAAGAGGCGCGCACACCCGACCTAGTTTTCTCATCATCATGCCACAATGTAGGGAGGGAAAAAGGTGGAAGGGGCCATGGATCTAATGGATAGGGCCGGCCCTGGGTAGTGCGATCGGTGCGACCGCACCGGGCCTCCAAAAATTGTTATGCTATCAGACATGTCAAGATATAAATGCCAACAAATCTTAGTACGTGGAGCTACATAGCTTAGAAGGTGCAGCTAGATAGTCTAGTTCATTAATGACAATGAGTTTTTCAATATTACTCCTCCATTTAGTTATGACAGCTATATTTTCACAAGGCACAGCGACCAATGGCACCAAATATGCTTATCAATGCATTAATCACGTTAACCATAGGCTCCTCGTTTTTTGCACTTTCTTCTTGGCAAGACTCCTCGTTTCCAGCGATTATTAATTGCCGCGGTCCAAATGGAAAACCAACAGATCTAGTTTTTCTTCTTCCCGAGGCACGCATGTTGGCGCCGAAGTTACTGGGGGGGATACCGAACAGACTAATTGCGGACTCTCGAGGCAAAGGCTTAATATAGCGATTAATTTTAAATTTTTCATCGGAAATATAGCTATGATAACTGAATGGAGGGAGTATCTAGTATTTTCATGGTGAATAGGGCCCCCCATTTTTGTTCCGCACCGGGCCAACAAAAAAATAGGGCCCTGCTAATGGATGGCGAGTGGAGGGAGGGATAGGGCAGGGCTTACTGTCAATAGCACACTCAACAAGATTGGGGTAGGGCTCAACAAGGACATTAGTGGAGCCTCAACGTCTGCGAGCATGGACAACAAAGTAGAAGGTCATGTTTTCCACCTCAACCTCACAATTCAGTTTATGGAAAGAAATATACTAAACTCCATATGTTCAAACTCCCGTACATTTATTACCATACATTGACAAGTATAAGCACATTTTCAAGAAAGCATTGCAAGGATTCAATGACAAACTAACTCAATAAAGTATGATGGATACAATAAGAGTATAACATCAAGTTTTTACCTCATCCACATCATTGTTGAGGAATGTAATAATCTCATGAAGAGCAAGCTTTATTTTCTCCTTATCATTCTTTGACAGACCACCGAATTGTTCCTTAAACAATGGAAAAGTTCTCTTGCAAATGTAGCCTTCTTTGCCCTTATTTTGAGTACTAGTGCCTTGAACTTCGTTATTAACTCCTTTACAAAAAGAGTCATCTTGCCCTCGCAACATCTTAGATAGAATACATTTGTAGTGCTCCATAAGATCAACATTGGATTCATTCTCCTCGAAAGATTTCCTTGTCAAATTCCTATATTGTATGCGGCTACACATGTCAAGACGGAAAGTGAAATAGGTTCTCCGATCTCATGAGTTTAATGAGAACATCCACAACTTGAAAGATATCAACTTGAAAGATATCAACTTGAAAGATATCGTAGCTTCCAAAGAAAATGATACCATAGAGAATGGTAGATAGATCCTGATATACACATAAGAAAATTCTTGGTAGCAGAGAGAATGGCCAATGTCATTGACCTGCCATTCAGGGTGGGCATAATTAACCGAGACCGAAAAACCAAACCAAAATGACCGAAACAGGAACCGAAACTGAAACCAAAAATTTTGGTCATAATTTCAATCTCCACTTCTTAATAACCGAAATTCGTCTGGTCAATTCGGTTCCTAACCAATTTACTCTAAAAAACAGAAATCTACCCATTTTACACTTATCAGCCTCCGAATTCTAGGCCCAATACGGCCTAACAAGGCAAACCCTAACCATCTAACCTACATTCCACCCTCAGCCAGTCAGCCGCTTCCCACACTGCACCTCCATCTCTCAACCCACCTGACGAACAGCCCCCCACCAAACCCTTGACCCTTGGCAGCGCCGCGTCCACCTCCTGCTCGCCTCCTATGGGTAGCGCCGCATCCTTGCACTCCTGCTCCGCTGCGACGAGCAGCACCGCATCCTCATCGCCCTACTCACCTCCGACGCCCGGCGGTGCCTCGCTGCCCTCCAACTCCACTCAAATGGACGGCGTCACAACGGCTCTGAAGGATTGGGAGTGGGGGACATCTCATCCTTCTTCAATTTGTGTTGATTTATCCAGATTTGTGTGTCGTCGTTATTGATTTGTGCTTCATCCATGTTCTTTGCTAGCTTAATCTGGCACCGATTTGTGATTTTCTATATCTGTTTGATGTCGTGGCTAACTGGCTCGGTAAGTTCGGTCATGACCGAGACCAAATTGAACTAACCGAGCCCGAATTTGCTCGGTCTCCAGAATCCAAAGTAACTCATCGGTCCTTATTTTTGGGTTACCGAAATTTAAGAAAAACTAAAGAACCTAATCGATTGGTTCTGTCAACCGAATGCCCATCCTGACTTGCCATGGAACAAAGTATCCAATTGGCTCTAGGAAAAGGTCTACATACTCCCCCCCCATATCGAGGGTCGACTACATCACCGCCTGAACTACAAAATCGGGTTTATTAACCCCTTCATTTTAACCGTTTAAAACACCCCTATGGAGGTTTTGCTTGGTGCTTGTACCACGCTGGTGTGCTGAGGTGGACCAAGTTGCCGATGTGGACGAACTGACAGGTGGGCCCAGCTTGTAAGTGGCTGATCACATCCCTCACTCCCATTCTCCCTCTCCTTACCTTCTAGCCACGAAGGAGTCCAACGAAGATAATGATGGAATCGACAACAGCATGAACAGAAAGCGTGAACACACCGCAACAGCGCCAAGCCGGTCGGGTAGTAGGGCTCTGGTGCCGTTGGGCGGAACATGTCGGGCGGCGGCGATGAGGAGCAAGTCGGGCAGCGGGTGGCCTAAGGATAAGGAGAGGGGGAGGAGAGGAGAGGGATGTGGTCTGCCACTTACAAGCCAGACCCACCTGTCAATCGGTCCACCTCAGTGCACCAGCATGGCAAAACCACCATGCAAAACCGCCTCAGGGGGTTAAAAATCCGGTTTTATAGTTGAGGGGTGATGTAGTCTACCCTCGATATGTTGGGGGTTATGTAGACTTTTTCCTTGGCTCTATGATGTTGGTTACAAGGTAGGTTATATAGTCGTTGAAGGTGGCAACGCCAACCACATGCAAATACTAGCTAAAAATCTTTGTATACGTGGAGCATGGGAAGCAAGCATAATAGGAAGTTCTTTGTCAATAATTACTATTTTAGTTGGCTACAATACCTTAATTTGATGGGTTTGCAATTCTTTGTTTTTGAATTTGTTGTCAACATTGGCAATTGTCAATAGTTGATAACCAATTTGGATCTATACTAAAGAAGAACTATAGTTTTTGACCAACATGAGACCAAAACTTAACTTGATGCATTAGGGCATCATATTAAATGAAATATATAGTTGTGTAATTAGATGTCATCTATTAGTGGATTTTGTGCTGGGCAGGGGTTCTATAATCCTCATCTCAACTCTGCAAAAACTATTTATCATGACGACTTTTGAATTGAATTTTATACCATGGATAAAGTGGCCAATTATGAATCTCAATCAATATAGGCATCTCTGTATTCTTTTTTTGAAAAAAAAACAATAGAGTTTAATCTGATCAATGTTTTAAAGGCGACAAGGCAACCCAAGGTGAGTTGGGTACGCCTAGATGCCTAGGTGACAAGGCATGCCTATTGCCCAAGGCAAGCTAGGTCAGTCCGCCCGAACGCCAAGGCGATGCTTAGGCGGACGCCTTTGAAACACTAATTTTGATACCCACATTTGGTATCTAGTAGCCAAGCAAAAAAAAAAAATTGGCATGCAAAATTGGGATTCACAATTAAGTGGTCTGTTTTGTTCTTTATTAGAACGAAATGAGATGCCAAATGAGGCAAATTTTGATACAACCAAGTGGTGCCAAAGTCAAACAAGGCATATTTAGATTTACAAGGTACCAAAGCAAATACACCCATAACCAGCAAGGTCAAATTATGGTCCTTCCCTCACTCCCTTATTCCTCATTCACCCTGTACCATCCTCGACGACTCCCACCACCTATACCGTCTTTGGTGACTACCGCCACCAGATCTACTCCTGATCTATCGCTGCAAATTTCTTCAATTCAACTCTCCCTAATAGCATCCCAATCGCCTCCACCGCCGAGCCAACCTTTATCCTTTAGCCTTGCGTTTAATTCTCCAAATCACAAATCTCCAACCTCAATCCCCTAAGGGCTTGTTCGGTTGCACATAGATTCATTCCATGTCGGGAATGATAGAAACAATAAGAGATATAACAAGAGACCGGGATTCATTCCGGGTCGGAAACTAATTTCAATAAAATAGACTCATGATAGCTACTATAGGAGACCGGGAATCAATCCATGTGTCTAGAAGTGTGAAATTAATCTCGGTCCCCTATTATAGTTATTATAAGTCTATTTTATTAAAATTAGTTTCCGATTCGAAGTGAATTCCGATCTCTTGTTATATCTTCTATTGTTTCTATCATTCTCGGCATGGAATGAATCCATGTGCAACCAAACAAGCCCTAAATTAATAAATCTGTAACCTAATCTTACTGTATGAGCCCAATCTTATCAGATTTGAGGGATAGAAAAATCTCACTAGAGATCTATAGAGAGGAAAATGAAATAAACACCATGCACCATGTATAGAAAATAGAAAATCTCAATTCCATTTCCATAAAACGGAAAGAGAAAAAGGAAGACGAACAAAACAGACCTAGCCATCTCAGATCCTTCAATCTCCGACCCCCGGGTTCCTTCTTGGCCTAGCTCCGCCCAAGTCTCTCTTATCGTGGCCTCGCTAGCCTTCTTGCGCTTCTTCGTGGATTCTTGGTGCCGAGGGAGCAGGTGGCGGCTCGCCGCACTGCATGTTCCTTCCGTCATTGCCGGCGATCCTGCTTTAGCGGAGTTTAGATGATTTTTAGCCCCAGTCAGTTCCTTCTTATACTGGAAACTTCGTCAGCTTCACAATGGAGAACTGCGTGGGCCACAACTCAGGCCCAATTATTCACGCGGTCATGGGCTTTATCAGATTGGGCCACGCCATTGTGCTCGTTTCGATCTCGTGACTTTTCCGAAAACCCCCTCGGCATCAGTTCTTTTCGCGCAAACCCCCACGTCGCCTCCCAGCCGACCACCACCAAACCCACCGCGGGCACGCACCCGTCCGTTTCGTTCCGCGGATTCGCCACCGCCGACGACGAACCCGACCGAAACCCTAATTGTAGGTGGTAAGTAAGCCATGAGGCCGCACGCCACGGGGACGGGCGGCGGCGGCGTGGGGAGACGGAAGGCGGGGGCCGCCGCTGCCGCCGCGAGCCGAGAGTGGATGGTGGTGCCGGCGTCGGGCCCGGCGAGGGTGGAGGAAGCCGGGAAGTACGCGGTGATGGCACGGACGGGGCTTCCTGCGCGCGATCTCAGGGTGCTCGACCCGTTGCTCTCCTACCCGTCCACGATCCTGGGCCGTGAGCGCGCCATCGTCGTCAACCTCGAGCGCGTCAAGGCCGTGATCACCGCCGCCGAGGTGCTGCTTCCAAATTCTAAGGACCCCGCCTTCGCGCGCTTCGTCCGTGACCTCCAGACCCGCGTCCTCGCATCCTCTTCGGACCAGGTAGCGTTTTCTACCCCCTCGTTTGTTGTTCGGTTGTCTAGTAGTCAAATGTTTTCTTCTCAGTCTTACAAAATATTAGGAATCGTGGTGTGAGATTTCAAATATGTGTGGAGGGCACTGTACTTGAGAGTTGTTCCTGAGTGTTTTTTTTTTTTTGGAAAAAAAGCTTGCTCTGCTCTGGTCCTGAGCTTCGATCAC
Source organism: Panicum virgatum (assembly GCF_016808335.1). NCBI lineage: Eukaryota > Viridiplantae > Streptophyta > Magnoliopsida > Poales > Poaceae > Panicum > Panicum virgatum. The sequence goes on along the minus strand of NC_053140.1, from coordinate 58,550,153 downwards.
AATACCACATTGCTCTGCCTCAGTTGTGGATTATGCAGCACTTTGACTGGAGCGATGTGGGGCAAATGAGCAGATAGTTTTGCGAAGTGGACAGAAAGTGGTGATATTTGGGGCATAAAGATAAAAAAATTATGATGGGGTATATTGGTCACTTATTGTTATAAGATAATGCGATTAGGGGATCTATCACTAATTGTTTTCCCCTTTTCTATATTAGGCTGCAGATCTCACCGACATGGAGGGTGAATCATCAGCTGTTGCTTCACCATTTCCTGGTCCGAATTCATCCAAAGGACACGAATTGGAGATGACTAAGAAGTCTACTACTGTAGTGCCAGAAATGACAAGCAGCACCAGTATGCCTAATTTGGCTGCTGCAAAAGACGGATATGCCAAGGTTTTACCTTTTGAATTCCGAGCACTTGAAGTTTGCCTTGAGTCAGCCTGCAGATCTTTGGAAGAGGAAGTATGTGCTTGCATCTGGATCTTTTTGTCAGGTTATCTGAGTTCAATCGAATTCATATTTCTCACATCCTGCATTCTGTGCTTTAGCATGCTTTTATCCATTGCATTAGCTGTTCAGGAATTATATTTTTTTTCTTGTTCATAGAATATTGGATAATCTCTTCAGACATGTGTATCTTTGTTGTTCTTGTTCGTAGAATATCGGATACTCTCCAGACGCTACTGATAGATTGAGCTATGCGTCTTGTAGAAGCTGATCTGTTTAAAATAACTTATGACCACTATCTGTTACTTGTTTCTTCTATAGTGCATTTAAGATTAAGGCTTATGGATTACTTTTAAGATAGCCAAGTAGTTTTTGCAAATAAACAAAATATATCCTTCTTGCAGATTCCTGTAATAACTCCCATCCCTTACGTTTTCTTCTTTCGTAGACTTCTACTCTGGAGCAAGAGGCATATCCAGCATTAGATGAGCTGACATCGAAGATCAGTACATTAAACCTTGAGCGAGTTAGGCAAATCAAGAGCCGCCTGGTGGCGATATCTGGTCGTGTACAGAAGGTACTCAACTGAGATTCTTTGATATACGTAATGCCATCCTCTTTCAAATTTGTCAACGATAGGTCCTTTGTTTGAATCGAGTCTTATAATGGTGGGGATAGGGTGCCTGGTATGCACATGTCATATTGCTATCAAACAAATTGCAGTTAAGTGCTATTTCCGTCGAATAGGAAGGTGATCTACAATTAGGAGTAGTAATGGACCATGGCCCTAATGCCTCCTTCACAATCCAATATTCCAATTCAGCCTTTAATTATTCTTAACTCAAAATTATATAAATTATGAGCCCGGTCCTTTTTAGCCTACCCCCCAAATTATTTAGGCAAAAATTTTCTGCCCTTTACCTCCCCTATGTACAATATAATTTCCTTGCAAGAGACTTGCTTACTTTACTAATGTAGTTTGCCCTTGTGCAAACATCATGTTCTGCAAGGTGAGGGATGAGCTTGAGCATTTGCTGGATGATGAAATGGATATGGCTGAAATGTACTTGACAGAGAAGCTTACTCAACAAGAAATCAGTGAGGCTTCATCTAGAGTTGAGGTTGATGATCCATCTCAGACTGAGGAGGACAGGCAAGTCATTGTAGCTAGATATTTTTATTTGAAACAAGAACAAGCCATACCCCAATCATTATGTCCATAAATAAACTGAACTGTTTTGTATGCATCTCTTTGCAAGTTTGCGTGTACCAATTTGTTAATGTATTCTATCATCTTTTATTGTGTCTAGGGCTGAAGATTATAGAAGTGAGCCAGATGGAAGCAATGGTAGCTTTATTGATTATAAGCCTAACATTGAAGAACTGGAAATGCTTCTTGAGGCTTACTTTGTGCAGATTGATGGCACACTTAACAAGCTATCACATGTAATATACCTTCACATTGCATCTTATACTTATATTGTTCTTAATACTGTTGAGTTTACAAGCTTTTATTGGTGACAGCTATATATATATATATATATATATATATATATATATATATATATATATATATATATATATATATATATTTGCCATGTGGTGTCACTTTACATCAGAATTGTTAAAAATTGATGAAAGTATTTGGCTTAAGACAGTGGTGCCAGAAGTAAAATAAACTATGTTGAGTTTTATAACTGCTGCCTCGCTGTCACAACGAAAAGATATTGTACCTTGATAGACTGGTAGGTTGACTTGGTTTGGTTGAGCATCCCCTGACATTATTGTACCTTGATAAACTGCCTGCTAGGGCAACATTTCTGTTTATTTTAGTAATGACATGATTTCTCTAAACAATCTAATCTTAAGAATTAGCAGTTTTTTGTTGGATCGAAACTTTGCTGTATTTAGTGAATCCTGTGGCACTGGCTTAGTTTGTTCTGCACCTGATTGCTGATTTGCTGGTGGTTGTGCATGGTTCGTTCTTTTGATGTCTGCCATGAGCCATAAGTTACAGGGACACTAGTGTAGGGTCTACATTTATGGATTGATAAATCAGATTCTGATGATGTCTTATTCAAGTATTCTGAACCATATGCCTTCTGTATGATTGAAGCTGAGGGAGTATGTTGACGACACAGAAGATTATATCAACATAATGTTGGATGACAAGCAGAATCAGCTTCTACAGATGGGGGTTATGCTCTCGACTGCAACTGTCGTCATTACTGCTGGAGTGGCTGTTGTTGGACTTTTTGGGATGAATATTGGCATATCACTTTACGACGATCCAACAACTGAGGAGGAGAAAAGGGCAGCAAACATGAAATTCTGGGAGACCACTTTGGGGACCGTTGCTGGCTGTATGATTTTGTACATTGTAGCCATGGGTTGGGGGAAGAGAAGTGGGTTGCTGCAATGATGGCAGAAGCGTTCATCTTGACTTCACCCAAAGAAAACTAGATTGACAAAGTTCTCCAATAGCGAGATTGGCATGCAGCTCGGTACATAATCGGGGCAAACATCTTCTGTACTGCTAGTAAACGGGTAATGGGAGCAACAGAACTGTTGTAAATTTGCTGCTGCACAGTTGACGCGGCAACTCAGTTATTTTGTCTCGCACCTGGTGTGCAACTGTTTACCATACTAGTGCGGTTTCTGCACTTGCTATTGTAATCGTTTCTGGAGCAGTTGTATATGTACTGTACCTAGTTACCTGTAGCTTGTTGTGCGAAGTGTTGTATCACAAAATGCTACAAGTCTGTCTTCCCTCAAGGATGAATTTGTCAACTCGGTTACGGCTATAATCTGAGAGGAGGGTGTTAATGGTCTTTGAGTAATTTTTTTAGCTTTTGTAATTAATAAAATGTTTGTGTCAATAATTCATGGGTGAAATCATGAATTATAGAGACCACTTTGGGGACAGATGATTTTTACATTAAAGAAGATTATAGAGAACCGAGTTGGAGTCCATGAAAGAAAATTAGGCCTTGTTTAGATGTATAAAGTTTTGGGTGTAAAGCACTGTAGTACTTTCGTTTATATTTGGTAATTATTGTCCCGCCATGGGTTAACTAGGCTCAAAAAAATCGTCTCGCAAATTATAGACAAACTGTGTAATTAGTTATTTTGTTTAGTTACATTTAATGCTTCATGCATACGTTAAAAGATTCGATGTGATGGAGAATCTTGTAAAATTTTGGAATTTTGAAAGGAACTAAACAAGGCCTTAGTAAAAGTTGTCATATCAAAAGTTTTGACTGTTCATTATGACGAGATGTTTTTGTCGTTCGTGGTACTATAGTCTGTTCAGGTTCTTCAAGCAATTGCCACATATTATGACTACGAGATATGAAAATGGGATGTTGCTAATAAGTCTATGTTTAGTCCACTCATTTGACGGGCTCTTAATCGCAATTGCTGGAAACAAAATTTCTGTTTATTAGGATTCCTTTATTCTTTACTCTTTTTTACACGAATTTCGGTCATTTACTCGGTGTTGTCAGTGGCACACAGAATCACTGGACAGATGATTTAGGCCCAGTAGGGAAAGAAGGGACAGCCCAAATCACTCCACTCAGCCCAAAAGGAATCCCAGAAGACGCCGCAGCCGTCGCCAAAATTCCCCAATCCGCCGCGGAGAGCCGGAGAAGAGGACGCAGCCAGCCAGAGAGATCGGAGAGGAGGAAGAAGATGGTGCGGGTGGCGACCTACTTCGCGATGACCTTCGGGGCGTTCCTCTTCTGGCAGTCCATGGACAAGGTCCACGTCTGGATCGCTCTCCACCAGGACGAGAAGGTGAACTAATCACTGGCCCCATCTGTCCCTCTTTTCCCTCGGAATTCAAATCCATTCCTCGTTACTATGCATGTGCCGCTAGTGGGTTCCCTTATCGCCTTAGCTTGTTAGATCTGGGTCCTATGTGCCTGAGACTAGCAGTTGCTCGAACCACTTAAATCTCCGAATGGTCTAGGGATTGCTGGATCCGACATGGCCTGATTAACAGATTCGGGAAGGAGTTTCTAGATATATGTGAGATTCTATTTCTGAGTCTGGTGTTAAGTTTTGAGAAGGGATCATTTAGAAGCATAGGTTTTCTTCAGTTGGTCTGTGCTACGGGTTTACCCTTTTGGGGGGCATTCTCTTCTGGAATATGCATTTTTATTTGTTGAGAGACACGCCAATTCTGTGTCCTAAACTAGGAACAAACCTTATACAGTTATGCGACAAACATAATGGGCTCAGACGATACATCTTCTGACAGAAAACGCAAGTGAAAGTAGCCCATTTTGATCCATAGAAGACGTACTGTAGGAAAGCATTTGAGATTTTTACCTCATGAATCTGCAACTATGGCACCCAAAATTTGCAACATTAGTGCTGATTTAGTCATCAGCCAAGGCCTACACCTATCAAAATAGTTGCCTTCAAGTGTTCCATGTCTGCAATAAAATGTGAATTGAAATTAGCTGTGAAATGAAAATTAGCCTTCAGCTGCCTCTTGCTGTAGGGCTGTATGATTGTGGTTTGTTCTGAGTCCTCAGTGCTCATATTGCAGTTCCAAAGCCATTTAGAATTAGGGGTGCATTTCCAGGGAAGTTTGTAACCTGTTTGAAAACACATTATGTGCAATGTTCTTATGGCGTTAAGGCGAGTTGTGGCGAGTCACCACCGCCTAGCCGCCTAGGCGGGCTAAGGCGACGCCTAGGCGGGCCAAAATAGGGGAGCGCCTTGTCGCCTAGGCGACGCCATAAGAACATTGATTATGTGTGATAATAATTTGGTATGTTCACACCATGACACTTTGATCCTATTATTAAACTTTGGTCTCCATTGCACCCAAAAGTTCATTTTGTGGAAACTGGATAATTGCCACTATTAAGACTTGTGAGGGATGAAAAGTTGCTCTGGTTGTATTTCTTGGGGGGTGGGGGGAGGGGCAACGCCTTTGGTTTTTATATGCATGCTTAATCCTTTTTGGAGCCTACCCCAACTTGCTTGGGAAAAAAGGCTATGTTGTTGTTGTTGTTGTTGTTGCTTAATCCTTTTTGGGTTCCCATTCTTCAAAGTTGATGTTAAGACATGACAGCATTATGCACCCTTGTAGTGCTAGGCAGAAACACAGACAGATAAACTGATTTTGTGTCTGATCGAACTTTAAACTTGCCCATTGAGCTCATGGCCAGAAACCCTTGTTTTATGTTCTGTTTCCACCAAAAACACCATCATCACCTCTATATGCAACTGGCCACCAAAACGACTAACATCCCTAAATGCAAATTCATGCTCCGTCAGTGTCTGTAGCTTGTTATACTTGTGATTGTTTTCCCGAAAGCAGCTGATAGTGGTTTTGTTCTTTCAGAAAGAGAGGATGGAAAGGGAGCTGGAGATAAAGAGAATGCAGGCAGAGCTAATGGCCCAAGCTAAAGAGAGTGAATAATGATTATCATTTGGCCAATGGTTTCAGGCAGTTCCTTTATCATATTTCCTCTGCTGTATTTTCCAAGTGATATCTTGACTGATGTATGTTCGACACCTCCAATAAAGTGAGATGCCATAACTTTGTTGAATGCAAGCCGATATGTTCATGCTGAATCATTGCAATTTGTAGAACAGCACAAACCTAGCCAGCTTGCTTGGATCAAAAGGCTTTGTTATTGTTGTTGTTTTTGTTCTTGTTATAGAACAGCACGACTCGACACTCAGATCTTTTGTCTGATTATAAGGGTGTTGTTTTGTCCTGATATTTCATTGTTCACTTGAAGAAACCCTTGTCGTTGGGACGCAAAATGCTTGGTGGTTGTGTTTCAGGTAGTTCTTTTGCTCGTGCTCGGGGCATACATGTCTCAGCATGTTGGTTGCTTTTCTGTTGTGCTCTAATTTGACACGTATAGTGCTGTTTCTGTTCCGTGTAGCTTTGATAGTTGCCCTGTGCAACAATGCCTTTCTTTCTCGCCATCTCTTTTGGGTGTCATCCAAAGCAGTTTATAGAGCTCAGCGTAGCCATTTTACCTGTTCGCTTGTTAGTGGCCTTTTGATTTTGTTATGATGACTCCACCTTGTGCCTAAAATGTTAATGAAACCCTGAGCTTTTCTATGCTTAACGAAATCTTAGTTGATCCCATCTTTATCATCAAGAGCAAGTTGGTCAGTTGGATGATGAAATCATGATTGGAGTCGTAGATAAATGCAGGCCTTGTATCCTGGGTGTAAGTCATTTTGAATTGCTGCCTCTCAGGGGCAAGAAACCTCAAAGATAATCATAAACATATTTATTTCTCTCATATTTCTCTGTTACAATACATGCATTTATTTACAACGATTTCGGGCTCATTGATTCCCCACCTGGACACCTTGCTGAAGGACTCTAGCAACGTACTACTATATAGTACGTATATACCACAGGATATAGCCAAAACGCGTGTACAGTACATAGCTCACAGAGATCTGGCATATCAAAAAAACAACAACTGCTCACTTAATCCTCTCACTCTCACTAATCTAACTAACCCTAACCATCCCCAGCTGAAACTGCATTTGCTCAGCACTGGGAGGTGGAGCTCATCTGCTGCCTGTTGGCCAGGGAAGAGAAGACCCTGGCAGCCTTCACCTTCTTCAGCAGAAGCCCCCATTTGTCGCCATCATCACCGGCCTCCCCGGCCGCTTTTTCCTCCTCTTTCTGCTTGAACCTCCTGCATGGCAGCACACACAACAATGTCAGGTGTGACTGAGCTTCATAGGGCTGCAACGAATGGCTGCCGAGCTCTGATCGGCGGCGGCGGCGCTTACTTGCAGAGCGGGGTGTTGCAGCGGTCGGGGCGGTCGCAGAGCGCGGAGTGGAGGCGGAGCAGCTGCCACATGCGCTGGCACCGCGCGCAGCTCTTGCGGTGGCACTGGGAGAAGTGGCGGATGAGCAGCTGCAGGCCCCGGCAGGTGGTGGCGTAGCGCGCGCACGGCGCCGGCGCCGGCGCCCGCCCCGCTGGCCCGACCTCTGTGCAGCCCTCCGTGCAGATGTGGTCGAGGCAGTCCATGGCCTCGCTCAGCTCCACGTACACGCGCTGCTCCGCGCGCTTCCGCCGCCACCTGCGCCGCCGCTGCACGTCGGAAACCGAGCACCCATCCGTCAGCGCTTAGCTCACACAGGGTCAGTGATTCAGAACAGAACGAAGGTGCATCCGTCACAAACTGGATCTACAAATCGATCAACGATACTTCTTACGACTTTCCTATCCTTGGGTTGAACACCGTTCGAAGTTAGAACTGAGTAGCCGCCAAGGCTGCAAACTTTCGTCAAACTAAAACGTTACTTGGTCTCAAGTCTTAAACTTGACCTGGCCTGGAGCCTGGAACTGCTTCATTTCACGATTTTTGTACCCCAAATAAAAACTTTACTTTAAAAACAGAGGAAAAGGCAAGGTCGGTCGGAGTAGTATGTGTACACTCGTTCAATTCGCCAACCATGGAGACTACCGCCGCCCCAAACAGACGCACCAACCACCTAGAAAACACACTAGTAAACTAGTGTCCTGTCGTACGCGCACGAACGCGACATGGAGGTCCGGCCTTGCCCGCCATTTCCTGGAACAAAGCTTGACGCTAAAGAAAGCATGCTCCCCACTGGCGCACTGACGACAGAGGCGTCGTGCAGGTGAAAATCGTCGCGCTTCCATTTGGTGTGCCCACGTGTCAGCACGCAATCTACATCGATCGTGTTGTGTTGTGCAGGAGGAGGAGGGGAGAAAATTCAAAAGAAAAGAAAAAGGAGCGTACCATGTCGGCCTCGTGCAGGCCCTGCAGGACCTGGAGCTCCTGCCACGGGTCGTTCTCCTGCAGGAAGCGCCACGCCTCGGTGCGCTCGACGGCGGCGAACTCCTTGGCGAGCAGCCTGGCGCAGCGCAGGTGCAGGCGCGGCGCGTCGCAGAGCGCGGCGAGCTGCAGCACGTCCACCACCGAGTCCGCGGTGAGGCGCGCGGCGATGGCGCCCTCGCACGCCCGCTTCAGCCACGGCACCTGGTACGCGTGCGCCAGCACCAGCACCTGCACCGCGTACTTCTCCATGTCCTCCTCGCCGTCGCCGCACCTGCCGGGGTTCATCGTAATCGTCGGAAAATTAAAATTAAGCACCACAGTTTAGGCAGGCCCTGTTTAAAACTTTGTCAAACTTTTCTAGTGGTCCAAGATAAATTCAAATTTCTGCTAGATTCCTGCTATCCACATAGTATGGTGCTACCGTGCTAGTAGCCACAGTAGTTAGCAGCACGATACGAAGAATCTTCGACAGGCTCCATGGGGAACATTCGTTGGAGGCAAGGCCACGGTCGTCCCGGCAGTCCCTTTCTCGGAATCCACATGTGCAGAGAGGCCTGCAAGCAACACGATGATAGGCCACCCGTCCCAGTGCCGGCCGCGCCCGCGACAGCAAGGGGGGCCGGTCGGTCGCCTCCGGGCCAGTCGCCGCCGTGCGGTGCGCGATGACGCGCACGTCGGCCGGGGAGGGTCCAACCCGGGCAGGCGCCACCCGCGCCGCACCAACTAGGCAAGCGGCGGGGGAAAAGCCATGTTTTTTTCACTCCCTCCTCCCACGAGCTTTGCGTCGCTTTTGTTTTTCCCTTTTTTTTTCTGCCTTGGCGAGCCGTCGTATTCGCCGCCGGGATGGCGACGGGATTTTTTCCGTGATTTTCCGGCGGTGGCCAATCGCCGGCTCGCCATGGGTTCGGCAAGACTTGTGTGGCTGTGGTCGAGAGAGAGAGGGGTACGGCGGCCGACGTGGCTGCCGATCCGGGGGAACATGACAGTTGATAAGGCAGGTTGCTGTCCCGGCCCAGTCAGCGCCATTTGCAGACAGGTCGGCTTGATGATTGGATGCCCCAGGGAAAGAAAAATACCAAGGATCTGCCTTGATCATAGTACTACTACGATTCTCCTGCATTTTGGCGATCTCTGCCAAAGCCCCCAAAGGTTTGGGGTGCAATAAGGCTTTGTAGGGAGCTTGATTAGACTGAATTTTGTTTAGCTAATTTTCAGATCGATCGATGCACATAGACTGCTTTCCTATTCCTAGAACGTCAGACAACTAGAATTGCGAGTTTATACTGTTGTTAACATTTAACGTGTGCCATGTTTTCTCTCCTCGTGCGTTTAGAATAAACTCGTCAGAATTAGTCCTTGCAAGGCGTGCTTGCCCAGCCTCGCAAGGAAGGGACAGACGGGCGGGCTTTTGCAGCCAGAAATAAGACTATGAACAGCGAATCAGATCGCAGGGGCGCGGTACCTGCCGGCGTCGAGGAGGTGGACGAACGCGGCCGCGGCGTCGTCGGTGACGCCGCGGATCCGGACGACGGAGCGGCCGGCCTTGCCGCTCTCCCTGTCCTTGCGCAGGCGGCGCTCGAGGATGCTCGCTAGCACCGGCGACGCCGAGGCCTGTGCGCGCGGAAACAGAAACGAGGATCTCTCGTCAGCCGGATGGACGGATGGTCGAACGAAGCAGCAGCTGTTTAATCGTTCGGGAACGAGCAGAGCAAATGCGCCGCCGAGAGACGGCCGTCGCCGGCCGGACGCTCTGACGCTTACCAGAACAGAGGAACGCGCCGGGATCCTCCTGCGCCCGCCGGTGGTGACGACGTCGACGTCGACGACCGCGGCAGCCGCGTCGACGTCGACGACCGCGGCAGCCGCGTCGCCGGCGCCGCAGCAGCGGAGCCGTGGTGCCTCGCACATCTTCCTCCGGTGTTCCGGCGCGGATAGGAGTCTCGACGGCGGCGAGGAAATGGGAGGAGGCAGCAGGGGAGGAATGGAAAATATCTGGCGGGCGGGGGAGCGCGCGAGATGTTTGGGGGGAGGGATGGGGGCGATGTCGCGTCGCTGGTCGCTGCGTGGCGGGTCGTGTGCTCTGCCCGCGAGGGGAGAAGGAGACGGGGGCCGGAGGGGAAGGAGGGAGGGGCCAGTTGCCGCGGCGTTCGAACGCTTTTTATATAGGTGGCGCCGACCGTCCCACCCCACCACGCTTTAATTTCCATCGCAGCCCCGCGGGAGAAATGTGATTCGCAGACGCCCTTCGCCTTGTAAAAGTCTGCCTTGCCCTTCGCCTGGTCTGCTCTGCTGATCACTACCTGCACTTGTAAAAGACTGTTAATGCCAGTAGTGTTTAGCTTTCAGCTCGGCTTAAATTTTAGGTTATCTTTCGTCAAATTGTTAGATCATTTTTCATCGGAGTAGCAAGTTGATGATTAGTTAGTGTAGTAAGGTAGTACATTTACAATTCAACCGCTATGATATGATCGCTTCAGCTCAGCTTAAAACCTTAATTACTCCTACCTGCGATCGAAGGGGTGAGCCGACGCCCCGGCCGACACGAGCCCAAAGGGAACGTTCGTTCTTGCACGAGGAGGCGAGGCGAGGCGACGACGGAGAAGGGGGCCGAGAGGATCCATCACCCGACGCTGACACGCGACGGACGCAGCGGCGACGAGGGGCGCGCGGGCAGCCAGGCCAAAACGGCCCTTGGAACGAGCAAGCGCCACATGTGGCCGCGCCCGCGCCGACGTGGCGCGCCCGTGGCCCCCATGCAGGCCTCATCCGTATCACCACCGTATGGGCCCAGCCCGGGACCAAAACGGCACAGCCCGGCGACAGCTCAGGCCTCGCCCGCTACGACTACGAGCGGCGGGCCTAGCCGCGACGGGGTCCGACGTGGCGGCGATTAGTTTACCGCTCGACTTGGCTCCCTGCCGGGCTTTGTCTGAACCACATGCGTTCGTGTCGGACGTGGCGCCTGGGCTGCAAGGTTTTGTCGATCTCATCCGTTATTAGTAGCACTAACCTTGGAGCATTTAGTGTCTGGTTGCGTCACTTGCGAGCATCAACGGGCACAAGGTTTTATAGTGGAAACTGTTCGAGGAGCCGGATTGACAAGTACTCGTGGAGTAAATTAGATGCGCTTTTTCTTGCCTTTTGGTTCTTCAGGTGCGCCAGGGGTCAAAAGCGCAGCCGATTCCGTAGGAAAAAGCGCCGGGTGATAGCGTTTTAATCTTGCCGGGGGGAGCAATCTCTAGCACTGATGCCTGACCTGCTAGGCTGCTACCCTCATCTCTTCTCCTGTGCCTCCAGGAATGACTCCAAGATCAGAAGAAGAACTCGCCAAAAAAAAAAGAACTTTCTTCTGACGCTTTCGCCTGAAATCTCTCTCGAGATATTTGCATTGATCACGTATTCACTTCGTTCACCGACGGATAGCGTGGGTTTCCCTGTCATCTTGACGTTTCAGACACGCTGCGTTTTGCCCTCCGAGGAGGCGTTCCGAAATTCCGGCTCTTCGTGCACAGTAGACTACAGGGCGTGGCAGCGGCAGCGACTGCTGTGTGTGCCAGTGACAATGACGGGCCGGGGCCACCCTAATCATCGTCCTGGTTAGCTCTCAGTGTGTGCATGCACGAGCTGAGAGTCGATCTCATCAGGGTCAAGTACTCAAGTGGCAAGTTGATGGGCACCTAGCACTTGTAATCCTCCTCCCACACGGGGATTAGAAAATCGTATGCGTATGGCGCCTAGCTAGAGGAGGATACGACCGGACCTGGATACCACCGGGTTTACTCTGCTTGATGCTTCTGCGCCTCTCGAACCATACCAACTCAAATCCACTCGGCGGATTGCACTAATTTTGTCTATGTGCATACAGCGTATATATAAACCGTCACACGGATCGTAGTCAAACGCTCAAATTCAAAACTCTTTATCATTTTATTTATGACGGTGTGGCTCCGTTTCGTAAAATTCAGGGACTTTATACATAACACGCGAGACCATGCATGCTGAGGTTTTAAAGATTTGTGTTACTCGATGGCGAAATGATTTTTTTCCCCTTTCAAAAGGACTCCACTGAAACCGGTTGCGACGAGGAGTTGGGTTGGGTTCAGACGTGCGGGCGCGCCGGCCTGCTTCGTCCCTCATAGCCATCTGTATTTCCTAACTGAAATCTACTGGGATATATAAAATTTGCCGCACGTACGGAGAAAGACGCGCAAATTCAACTCCTTTTGTGGAAAAATGCGTTGCTGATTAACATCCTAATATACAGAGACTCTTTTTTTTTGCCTCAGTTTCAGACTTGTTTGTTTGTTTGTTTGTTGCAGGATTAATTACGCTTGAGATATACCGTCCAGATGTCTGTACTTGTGCACAAGAACAACTGTATGCGTGCACTCGTACACATGCATGACCAGGTGACCTCGCTGACTTGGCTGCACGTACGATTTATCTTTATACATTTGTTTTATCCTTATTTATACCTTTTCTTGCCGGACATTCCTATCCGTTTGTAGCTTCTGATCTCGCACTGACTGATCTGCTGACCGTGACAAAAGATTGCCTGATGATCACAGGCTAGTATATGTAGGAGCGGTATATTATTGTTGTCTCCATCGTGGGGCCCTCCTTATCTAATAAGCAAGTTTTCTAGGGCATGAGAAGGATTTAGGAGTTCCCAACAAGCACAAGCTCTGTATGCCGCGTGGTTGGTCGATCTGAACTGGCCTGGACCTCGGCATGGTGTCATTTGCTCAGTTCCATTTTTCCATCTCCTGCTTTTTCGTTGCTTCACGTTGCTGATGAGACACGTGTGCAAAAACGTGACATGAAAAATCACTCAGTTTTTTATTGTCTGGAAAAATTATGTCGGGTAATTCCGCTACCTTTGATCATACTTCGGTCACCAGTGCTGAGGGCCTCTAGCTGACTTTATTAGATGGCTCTGGTAGCACTCTACAGGTCCTGAGTTCGACTTCAGGTGGGAGCGGGTTTAGACTGAGATTAAAAAAATCCTCCTCGCTAGCCATAGAAGCTAGACTTCGGAGGGTTTTCTCGACCGGGAAGCCGAAGTCGCTTCCCATGAAGTGTAAAACGGCTGGGAAGTCATAGTGCGCTGTTGGGGGTCGCATGTGTGACTCCCAATAGACTTGTCACACTAAAATTATCCCACTTTAGATTTTATATTTTGAGCCTAAACTATAGAACAAAAAAATTGTTGTGGAATAAAAAAGTAGTTATTGAGCCTTTGTGTGGTGGCTTACCGAAAATTTTAGAAGTCGCTCGGGTGACTGGCAATCTAACCATCACAGAAGGCTCAATAATTATTTTTGTCCCAAAATAATTTTTTTGTTTCCGAACAAATTTTTTGTATTACTGGAACAATTAAAAAATTATTCTGAAACAAATTTGTCTGGATTACACATGTGGGCCGATTTGTTGGCCTAGTTTAGACCCAAAACATAAAATCTGAGGTGGAAAGGGCTAGTGTGACAGGTTTGCTGGGATCGTGTGACCCCAGCAGGCAGCAGCACTCGGTATAACTGTCAGTCACACGTGTGACCCCTAATATTTGGGCCGTCATACCTCTGGTCGAGTTTTTTTTAATGTAAGAGAATAAGGACGAATCTCGTTGTTAATGGGCTTGTACTTAGGTGTGGTAAAGGGCCCAATATTTTGAACTAGAAAATCTAAGGATCGGGCCCTAAAAGGACCGGGCTCTAAACATATGTATTTTTGAACTAAAAATTTTAAGGGTTTTATTGGGCTGTGAAGAGACCATTAGGGCCATGGCCCATTACCACCCCTACTTGTACTTCTAATTGGTCCATACGGATCCATACATTCAACTGGCTGGCCTTGGGCTTTTTATGTCGGGAGAAGAAGGACCTTTTTTTTTTACAGCAGGAGGACCGTAGGCCCGTCCGGCGTCCACATCAAAAGAAGGAAGGCCCATCCCGTGAAAGGCGTAGGGACTAGGGAAGCATCAAAGGGAGTGGACGATCTGTACGGTCGATTTCAATTAGGCCCCACAAATGGACGGTTAGGGATAGATCCCAAAACATATCTCGCTAACCGACACGTTTCTCAAGCCGCGCGGGCGGTGGCCGGTGGGTGCGTCTCAAAGGCCAAATCCATGGCGGGCTCGCCGAGATCTCCACCGCCGCCGCCGCCGCCGGAGTTCGAGATCTCGCGGCAGTCCCGCATCTTCGCGGCGGTAAGGCCTCCTGCTGTTTGCGTATTGCTTGGTCAGTTGGTCTTGATTTTTCGGCTTCTGGCTTGAGGATTCATAGGCGTGCTGGACTCTTTGCAGCTGTCCAAGAAGGTGATAGATCTCGATGAGCTGAGGATGCTGGCGGCTCAGGGCGTCCCGGACGCGGCCGGAGTCCGGTCGACTGTGTGGAAGGTACCTGATTGGCTCGCTTTTTTGTGTTTTTAGCCTTTGTAGTTTGTTCTATGGGCAGAGACTTCAGAGTTCAGACTTAAGAAATTAATCGCATCGAGACAATGACAGTGCAATATACTAACAAACTAATTCGTATTTCATTTGTAGGATGGCCTTAATTTAATCAGCCCTCTATTATGTAGGAGATTTAAGTCTGTCATTTTGCTTTGGATGCTTATGGTCGGTTGAAACTGAAACTGTCTACTCGTTTCTGTTCACCCTCGGTGACGAAGCATTCTGATTTCATAGTGGAAAGGTTGCAGTCCAAGCTTTTGGTTTTGCCTTTTCAGTCACTGACACCGCATGTTATTGTTGTGCAGCTGCTACTGGGCTATCTGCCCGACGACCGCTCGCTGTGGGAGCAGGAGCTGGCAAAGAAGAGATCACAGTACGCAGCTTTCAAAGATGAGTTTCTTAGCAACCCTGTAAGTCACTGCAAATTCAGGTCATCCCTATGGTATCTTGATTGCCAGTTTAGACATGTGACTGACTGGATCCTGTCGAGAAAATAGAGATCCTGAATCCTGAATTTGCTAGGTAGGTAGAAACAGCGCGGCAAGTGGAAAAAGAAGGCAACAACAACGATAATGCAGAGCATGTTGAGAATGGGTTGCTCCACAGGTCAGAGGTAACCCAAGAGGAGCACCCTTTGAGCCTCGGGAAGACCAGTGTTTGGAATAATTTTTTTGAGGTACATCAGTGCCTTGCAATGCTATAATTGTTTATGTTTTTTTATGTAGCTAGAATTCAGTTCACCGAATGCATTTGACTACACTTTCTTCGGTACTGTGTTTGAACTATGCATGAGCCAGTGGTTGTGGAGTCTATGATTTATTGGCTTTGCTGTTATAATGCATGGTTTAACCATAACAAGAATCAAAGGAATGATGCAATTGGCTCTCAGCTCCATTTATTTCTGCTCCAAAATCTAGGTGCACCGTGCTTAGAGAAAAAGAAAATGATGCTAAGAAATTTTTTAATCAATTATTCTGCAGCTAGTTTATTTTGCCATAGTTTTCAGAAACATCAGCTTTATTTCTGAGTGTACATGCATGCAGTGTGTACTACACTGCACATATGCTGTTGAGTTCGTTGCAAGTATGAGCTGACCCACCTTACTTCATTGCTCTTATTGTTATAACATATGATGTCTGGAATTTTTCTTTCATACAGTACACGGAGATTATGGAACAAATTGACCGCGATGTAAAGCGGACACACCCTGACATGCATTTCTTCTGTGGTGATTCATCTTTTGCAAAGTCCAATCAGGTAAATCACCACGCGCTTTGAGATTAAACAGTGTTGTCAGATGCCTGTCTGATCTTTTTATGATTCTCACCAGGAATCTCTGAAAAATGTACTGTTAATCTTTGCCAAGCTGAATGCTGGAATAAGATATGTGCA
This sequence comes from Panicum virgatum, assembly GCF_016808335.1. Classification (NCBI taxonomy): domain Eukaryota; kingdom Viridiplantae; phylum Streptophyta; class Magnoliopsida; order Poales; family Poaceae; genus Panicum; species Panicum virgatum. The sequence goes on along the minus strand of NC_053140.1, from coordinate 58,534,050 downwards.
AGGGATGAATGAAATTCTGGCTCCACTCTTCTTTGTCTTTCGGAGTGATCCAGATGATAAAAATGCTGTATGGAGTAAGAGATCGTTTTACCAGATTTTTAGTGCCCTTTGTTGTACTGCTTACAGCTGAAGCTTTTCCTGTTTGGTTTAGTCATCACTATCTGTATCAACAAAAAAAAAAAACTCGGCCGGGTGGGGAAAGACCGCCCCACCGGTATTAGCTTAAAAACAAGCCTCGGCTTCCCCGACCGAGAAAATCTCCGAACACTGGCCCCGCCCTGACACTGGGAGACGTAACCCCTGGGGGAACTGTGCCCGGGCCATGTAAGGGTCCTCAGGCCGACCTGGGCCATCTCACAATCAGTGCTTTGGCACACGGGGCCAACGAGGGGATTTTTTTTACCCTCAGCCTGAAATTCGCTCCCACGAGGAGTCGAACTCAGGACCTGAGGGGTGCCGCCGGAGTGACTAACCAACTATCTGTATCATAATGTTGCTATTTGGAATCTTTGCAGAAATTTGCAGAAGCCGATTCATTCTTTTGCTTCGTTGAGTTGCTTAGTGGGTTTAGAGACAACTTCTGCCAGAAACTCGACAACAGTGCTGTTGGCATTCGAGGTACACTTGCAAAATTATCACAACTTGTAGGAAAATATGATGCAGAACTCCAGCACCATTTGGAAATAACGACAGAAGTAAGTCTTTACATGCTGCATATTGCTGTCCTTCTGCCTTCTAGGTCACTTAAAATGTAGTGAACTGAATGAAACTATCAAGTAAGAACGGTATTTCTGTTGTAAGGATAGTATAACAAAAATGTAGGTGGTACTATTATAGTGTATATCATAAAATGGTTTAGCTGTACCTGTTTCCAGGGTATTTTGTTTTCTGAAATCATCATGTCAACTATCTTAAGGTAGGGTTAAGCGCCTGCAGTTTTCGTTGACAAAAGCTTGCTCTCTGCAGGTTAATCCCCAGTTCTATGCATTCAGATGGATAACGTTGCTGCTGACCCAGGAGTTCAACTTTGCCGATACTATTCATATATGGGACACGCTATTGAGCGATCCTGACGGTCCCCAGGTAGTAACACAAACCCTGGTATACTCTGCAAGCCTTCGATCCTGTGTTTCTTTAGCTGAACTTTTTTATCTGCCCAACACAGGAAACCTTGCTCAGAATATGCTGCGCAATGCTGATCCTTGTCCGGAAGCGGCTCTTGGCCGGCGATTTCACCTCGAACCTCAAGCTCCTGCAGAACTACCCCCCAACAAACATCAGCCACCTCCTGTACGTCGCGAACAAGCTGCACTGAAGCGAGCTCTCGCGGCGGCGTGGAGCGCTGCTGTGCTAGCTTGTTCAGAGAAAACTTCCACTGAGCCGCAGAGCAGCAGCAGACTTGAACCATTGTTTTATGTATCGTTATGATACCTGTCCATTAATCCGACAAGTTGCATTCTATGACCTGTATATGTTGACCTGACGATGACGTACCCCGAGTAATCAAGGTGGTGTAATTAGCGCCTGGCTTATCTGTTGCCCTTTTTAATTTCTCCTTAACCAATTAGGTTGGGTTTCGGTTCTGAAGGGGGACATTTTCACGTTACATGTACTGACGTACCAGTTGGTATGCGCACCCAACTGCAGGTTGCAGCCGCACTGTAGGTCTCTCCTCTGCCAATGTCACTCTTCTATACGTTCGTCTTTACTGTTGAAGTATACTCCCAGGCCAGCTGCAACAGCAGCGGCAGCTTCCTCCTACAGAAGCCATGTATGGTAGGGTTCATGTTCATGACATGCATATGCGTATGCGTATCAATCACATCACTATCCCAGTGTGCTCGTGTGACAGAGACTCCCATATCCCAGAACAGTGGTGCTCCGGTGAGGGGAAGCTTCCGCGACGCCGAAAGGCTACAGCCTCGCTTTCCCTCCTTGTTCTCAGTGCTGAAGCAGCCCTCTCGCATCGTTGCGCCGGGAACTGTTTGGCGGCGCCCAGTGGGGGGCGCCGCCGCCGCCGCCGCCGGCCCCCCGTCTCCGGACCTGGAGAGCGGAGATCCTCACGAGTCGCCGGCGCCGCCTGGCGCCTGCACCAGGAACGCTCGCTCGGCGTAGCCGGCCGGGGCCTTGACACCACACCACGAGTACTCGGCATTGCCCGGACCTGACCGGAAGGTGGAACGCAGTGCGTGCTCTTCCATACCAATATACCATGCCATCCGAAGCAGATTACCGTGTGAGGCTGAGAATTTGCGCTCGGAATGGGAGGGTGCACGAGCACGACACCGGGCAAGTGAACACATGGCACATGCATAGTGGGATACGGGTGCGACCGCTAGTTTGTCCTGTCCTACTCACTGCTCTCTGCCAGCATGCAGGAGAGAGACTAGTGGGGACGACGAAGACCGGCCGGGGGAGGCGCTGCAACAGGGGCCGAGGGATCTCAACGCCGGCGACAAAATGTACAGGGCGCAGAGGTAGGCCGGAGCGGAGCGCCTATAGGCTGTAGTCGCCGCCCCCTCCCTGTTGCAGTGTTGCTGCTGCCTGCTCGGATGCAAGCCGCCGCTGGGTCTCTCTGACGGACGCCGATCCAGGCGTAATCCAAATCCGTGGAACAGGACTCGCGCCTCGGCCTCTCCCCCAAAGCTGACGGTGATCGAGGCGATGGAAACCTGCTGGTGCGGCGCGCGGTGTCACCATGACACCACGCCTCGCCACCGCTGCAGATTCCATGCGGCCACATGCTGCAAGCGCATGGATCGCCGCCGGCAGCAGCCGCACGCACTGTTCCCCTCCACAGGTTGCACTGTATGCCTAGCCAGAAATTGGCTGCCGCCGTGCTAGCGGTTGATGAGCGCCCCAATATAATAGCACCGGAAATTTTACGAAACAGTTCAGCATGATCCACACAAAAGATTATCAGGTTTCGCACAAAAATTTTATGTGCTGCTAGGCTTAGGGCAGTTCAGGCTCCGGGTTTTACGAAGTGCGGCGTCGGCGCAGGGGACACGCGTGGGAGAGCCGGCCGGGCAGTCGCCCCGCATGGTAGCACACGAGTAGCCGAGTAGGCGTATACATGTCGCCCGGGGACCAGATACGAAGTTGGCGTTACCGGAGCATGCGAGCGACACAAACAGCCTCCGACAGGCGCCAGGGGCGGCCGAGCCCTTCGTAGCCGCGTGCCGCGCGCACGGCCAGCACGCCGCATGCATCCGTCATTTGCTAACCTAGTTACTCACGTCGTGTTTAGTTTCAACGCAAAAAATTTTTTCGATGGAATATTACTAATTTGAAGTACTAAATGAAGTCTATTTACAAAACTTTTTGCACAGATGGTTTGTAAATCACGAGACGAATCTAATGATGCTAATTAATTCATAATTAGTGGATGGTTACTGTAGCATTACTGTTGCAAATCATGGATTAAGTAGGCTCATTAGATTCGTCTCGCGATTTACAGCCCATCCATACAAAAAATTTTATAAATAGACTTTATTTAGTACTCTATGCATGTGTCAAAACATTCAATGTGATGTTTTTTTTTGTGTTTACAGGGTTTACTGGTAAATATCTAAATAGGGCATCATTTGCTAACTTGATGTAGTGCTGTGTAGTGCTTCGTTTGAGCAAGTATTCTGCAAGACTGAACAAACTACTACCAGCAGGGGGCGCCCACTTCTCCTCCGCCCATGTCGCGGTTGCAGCTTTAATTTCAGAAACACTTAAACTCCCGGTTAGCTCAGCACCATGCCTCATGATCTCTCCAAGTGTCCGAGTCCGACCCCTCCAGGCCTCCATGGCATGGCATGCATATCATCACAGATTCACAGGAGGCCGAGAGCTAGCTAGACCGGCGGTAGTGGTAGCGCCCCCTGGCGAATCGCCCACACACTCTATTGTCGTCGACGGACGACAGGGGGTCCGTCCAAAGCGAGACGCTCCGCCACCGCCAGAAATGGCGGGGCAAGTTTTTGCCCGATATAGCTACTGTTTGCCGGCCAGTTCGGAGCAGCCGGCCGGTACAGTGCCCACACGCCGCCGCAGCCCGGCCATCTTTGTTGGCATCATCCACTGTGCCAGTGCGCCCTGCTGCTAGCTGCGCCGTGGTGTGGTGTGGTGTCCACGCCGGACGCAGCAGCTGCATCACAAGCGCGGGCGCGCACACGCACTGGGCAGTGCCACCCAGGGCCAGGGGGCAGCAGCGCACGTACGTGCATGGCAGATCGACGCAGGCCGGCCTCTGCGTGTGCTTCCCCCGGCCTTGCTGGTTGCTGGCATGCTGCTGCTCGCAATTGTGATGAGGGGGCCAAAGGCCAGAGCCAGACCAGGGCGCGGTGCAGGCGACGGCCAGGCGTCAGGGGCGGGCCCATGGCTACCCACTTCAGTTGTGTCATCGACCTCGCCTAGTCTTCTCAACCAGTCTGCGGAAAGCAACCGCTCCTGGCCAAAAGATATCATAATCAATAAATGGGTCTTTCTGGCTTCAGCCCCCCACAAACAGAACGACCCAAATGATTACGCATAATTCGGCTGCCGGTTGTGGTTCGAGAATTAGCGACAATCGGTGTTCAGGTTCTTTCGCCCAGAATCAACAAAACAAACATCAATGTTCAGACGCATATGGGATAGAGTAACTGAACTTTGATGCTTCTAGTGAAAAAAATAGAGGCCTTGACATTTTATGTGATGTTATAGAATTAGCGACAATCGGTGTTCAGACAGCAGGTACTCCTTCAATACTGCTGCTAGTATGCTCATCAAGGGAAAAAATCAAATTAAAGAAACGATAGGTGCTATGAAGATGTTTGAAACAAATTGAAGATGTTTGAATCTCACTGTTTTCTCATCATCAGTTCCAGCTCACCAGTGCTATGACGGCATGCATGGTGGATTGGACGATCGGTGGTCCGTGAATAGACCTGGGCATCCTCCGGGCCGGGTTGGGTTCGGGTCGGGCCAAAAAAAAGCCCAGTGTTTTTTCTAGCGGCCCGTGCCCGACCCGACCCGGTGGCCGGGCCGTAAAATTGAGCCCGCACCCGACCCGACAGCCAGTCGGGTCAGGTCGGGTTCGGGTCGGGTCGGGCCGGGCCTATGTAAAATGTCGGGTTCCTTCGGGTTTCGGGTCAAAAATTTTAGCCCGTGCGCGGCCCGTCAGTCATACCGGGTCAAAAATTTTGACCCGAGCCCGCCCACCAAACTCTTTGGGTCGGGTCGGGTCGAGCTATTTTCGGGCGGGTTGGGTCGGGTCCGTCGGGTCGGGCAGCCCATGCCCAGGTCTATCCGTGAACCTGTCGCGCTCAACTCCACCTATAGATGAGCAGAAGGCCTGAGGCCCGGTAACCCGGCCCAAGCACGGACGACGCGGCATGGCCCAAGCACGGCACGGGCCCGAAGACACCGGGCCCGGGCTAGGCACGGCACGAGTCCCGGGCCGGGCTTGGGCCGCTAGGCAGGCCCGTCGGGTGGCACGGCACGGCCCGCAATTAGTGGAAGCCACGGTAGAGGCCCGTTAGCTTATATATAACTATAATTATATACTTATATATGAACTTATAATTTGTCATTTGTCAATAAGTTAACTTATAGGTGTAACTTATGTGTTTTTTTAATATTTATGAACTTAATAATATTTGAGAAATAATATTTAGCTTATACGATTCTTTAAACATTTGTGAAATTGATATCGTCATATGTTTATGAGCTATTTGGGCCGGGCCGGCACGCTATTTTGGTCGGGCCATTTGAGCCGGCCCGGCATGAAAATAAGCCCATGGGCCGGGCCTGGGCCGTCGGCCAAGCACGAAGCCCGGGGCAGCCCGGCACGGTGGCACGACGGGCCAAACTTGGCCCGGCACGATCGAGCCGGGCCCGGCCCGGGCCCGGGCCAGGCCGCCCGTTTGCTCATCTATAACTCCAGCATTGACGGACCATTTGCTAACCGCAGAGACTGGGAGCCTGGTACCGCCGCGAGCGAACGATCTGCATCCATGAAAATCTGTACTTATATTTTAATTTGGATCACCATGCAAATCGAAATTAAGGTAGCTAGCCACTCACCATGTTCGTTGTGCTGGTGCTGGAGGCTGCTGCTGGAGTGGTGTGAGAGAAAAACACTGGAGGCTGCTGCTGGAGTGGTGTGAGAGAAAAACACTGTTGGCTAGCTGGTGGCTGGAGGATGCTACTGGAATAGTATGAGAGGAAAATACTGTTGGCTGACCGGAGGAGCAGCGCGGCGAACGGGGTGAAGGACAGCTACTACCTTGCTTCATTTTGGCTGCCTCTTAGCTCATCTTATGCATCCAGAGGTGCATATAGTAGCTACTCCGTTCTCAACAGGGCTAACCATTTCTCAGCACTATAGCTAAAAGTTATCATAGGGCATACTATAGTGCCGATATAGAAGTCCACTGCTATATATAAAAATCCCTCATTTCTTTTTGTGAGTGTGCAGACAAAAAGATCTCTCACACGAATACTTATATACTTACTCCGTCTCAAAATAAATGCATTTATAGAGTTTGGGTGTGGAGATCAATGGTAGTGCAAAATTATATATATACCCCTACAAAGATGTAATGATGACATTTTGCGAGGATAGAAAGTAGAAGAAACAACTAGAACTAAGTTGTCTCATACATAGATGTACTTTTATTTTGAAAATAAATTTTGATATTTATTTTGAAACTGAGGGAGTAGCTAGCTAGCTGAACATGTCATTTGAGTTCACTAGCATATATGATTCGTTCCCCACAAGTTCAGATCAAGAAACAAAAGCAATCTGATAGATGCCTCCAGCTAGTATTGGAATTAATCTTTAATAGTTTTATGTTGGTTCTTCTTCCCGGTTTATGTTTCCTTTTTCCATTTCGTTTGAAGAACCATAACCCCTAGCTAATTTTAGCCACTTTTGTTTATTATAACTACATCATTTTTCTAAAGAACTATCTACCTCGAGTTGGTCTGGCCTTTTAGTCGTCAAAAAGAGACTGTCCCCGCTAATTACACATGCAATCAGCATGAACTCGGAATGTGAGCATATCTATATAACCTATATACATGCATCCTAGTATCGATTTCCGCTGACTAATACCATCAATGCACTACTTATTAGTTTTTGTAAGTACCACGCTACAAAATTTCTACACGGAGGAATCATTTAAGAGCCTTTCTCAACTAAATTAACATGTTTTCATATATAATGCATTTTTAGATTTCAACTTAAAGTTCTGTTTAAAAATTTCCACCGCGGGTATCACCTAGTTTTTCTGGTAATTATGCAGGTGAAAACTAAACTTAACCGGCTTTGCGTGCACTTGCAGCCAGTAAATGTGGCGCGCACCTGCACACTAAGGTTAGTCTTAGTGGAAGTTTCATGAACACAGATACATAGACTGGGAATTAGATAACCGTGCTAAATGAGTTTTATGGTGATGAAACTCTCCTCACATCCCATGAAACTCCATCCTTCTCTCTTCTTGCCATGTCAGCAAAATTGATAATATTTAACGGCATAAAACTCTCCATGAAATCCCATTGAGACTGGCCTAATACAGTCAATGAACTCGGGACCCCACCGGCCTGGTGCCCTGAGCGAAGGCCTTGTTTGGTTAGGGGGTGAAAAAAAATTTATGAAATTTTTTTTGCCTCTTTGACTACTAATTAGAGGTATTAAATAAAGTCTAATTATAAAACAATCTCCACAATTATGGTGCTGTAGCTAATAAGGCCTTTGACTAGATAATTAGAAGATGATTAGAGGTGGTTACTGTAGCATCTCTGTAGCCAAATCATGATGGAACATGGCTTATTAGATTTGTCTCGAAAAATTACACCTATCCGTAAAAATATTTCACAAATAAACTTCGTTTAGTACTACACGCATATATTTATTTTTTTTTGAAAAAAATTTGAGGGTGAAAACCAAGCATGGATAGTGGGTGCACGGTGCCACAGCTCAGCCCCTGACAGGTGCGCGCCCAGTGAAGTCTGAAGACCCCTCCCCGGCACCGGCTCTAGCCACCGAGGCCCTCCTGCAGGTCGTGGACGTACGGATCCAGTCAACGGCGCGGACCGCCATGTCATTGGAGGCCGCTGTCCTACGGGGCGGGTACCGCCGCTGCCACCTCCCCCTCCCCTCTTCTCCCCCATCCCGCCAGCAGCCAACCCATCTTCCCTCTCCCACCACTGCTTCGTAATCCGCGCTGCCAAGCATCTCTCGCTCCTCCCCTCTCTCTCTCCTCTTTTATTGACCTCTTCATGAGAGTATTTTTTTTATTAGTAGCCAGCACACGCATCACCCTTTTGCATGGCCGGAGCACCCTTGTTACCGGGTAATAGCCTGCACCCTCTTTCCCCTTCCTGCGTCGTCGTCGTCGTCGTCTCTCTCACTCTCTTTCTGTACAGGCACGGCCTTTGCGTCATTGGAACACACATCGTCCGTCGGGAGGTAGACGACGGTGCCGTGAGACCCTCCTGGGTGCGTGGGCCTCGCTTCACGTGGCTCCTCCACGTGGTGCGTGATCGCATGCACGGATGCGCCTGCCTGTTTCTCTCAGCTCGGCTGGGCGATCGAGACGCGAGAGGAGAGAAGGCAGCCACGACCACGAGGCGAGGAACATGATGGATGGATGGCGCGCCGAGTTGCTGCATGTGGGGTAGGAGACGATGGCGTTGACTTTACGTTTGACTGTCGTGTTTACCTTGTCCCAGTCCCACTTTGGCCAAGCCTTTCGTCCGTTGCGTCTGCTACCTCATGCTTTTCTCACCCTCTGTGGTCCTTGGGAACAGAATTACTCATTTCGGCAGTTCTGGAAGCCTCCAGCCCAACAGTATTTTCTTCTCACACCGCTCCAACACCAGCTTCCGGCCACTGGTCCAGCGTACGGAGTGCATAACGACTAGCTATGACAGCTAGAGGTACTACTGTAGCTAGGCTTCGCTTCGCCATGCCAAGCTGCTGCACAGCTAGACCTCGGGAGCCAAAAATCGTAGTGCTTGTGTGCAAATGTGGTGATACGACGCTTACTTGAATGATAGGTTTGTCACGACAGCTACGTGGAGCCGTGTACTAGTTCTACTATACTAGGGGTTGTGAAGATACTTGAATGTGATGGGATGCAGTCTCTCTAGAATTGCTTCACAGCCACTCTATTCGCAGCAATCGCCTAATAGTATTTTTTTCACACCAAATCAACATTAGCCACCGGCTACCAATCAACCAGTAATATTTTTTTCCACAATAAATCAACACCAGCCACCAACCATAGCCAGCGAGTAAATTGAACATTTTGAAGTAACACTACAGTCTGGCCGCTATAGATCGTCCATTTAATCTCTTCTATTTTATTAAAAATCTGCGTAATTCTTTATTATTATTCAGAGGTAGAATTTTAAAAAAGTAAAATGGAAATCCAAAACGGCATAGGAATAAGTGGAAGTTGAAATCTCTTTTCTGACCAGAAACATATTAAACCTCCGAAATAAAATTTCTGGGAGTAGATAGGAATTTGCTTCCTTTATGTTAAGAATCCTCTATTTTAATTCTGCATTTCTTTTTTCTACGCACTAGATGCCCATCAAGCAGCAAAAGTGTTTACAATTAGTACTTGCCGTACAAGCAGGGTGGCCAAGCACTAGTAGCGCTTTTCAGGAGACAGAAGGTCCACTCCATCACCAAAAAAATCACATGACCGGTAGAAAATCCCAAAAAGGCTTCTTCGGTTGGTCGGCAGTGCTGGAACCACACTACCACTCCTACTACGACTCATTGTAACGCTCCTCCAACAGTGTTCCTTCCTTGTTAACGACGGTCGAAACCAACGATTAAGCTAATGGTAAACCCCAGCCAAACCCTATTTGTTTTATGCAACCAACGAAGGAGAGCAAGGCAAAGGAGTTCATTGCGATGTCCTGCGACACATGAGGTCTCTCTCCTTGGTTGCATGCGACTGTCTGCCCCACTGTTTCGAGTCACAACACAGGTGCCTCGGAATTCGGGGCCCGTCGCCACCGTGCCTGCCTCGGTGACCCCCAAAGCGCCCGCAAATCGCAGGTTTTGGCTCACCTCGCTCCACTACCTAGCTTCCTCAACTTGTTGCCCCCCCGGCCACCAATTCTTTTTGGCGCTGCCACGCCGCACGCAGCACAAAATCCTACCTGAAAACGCTCCACCTCGGCACCATAAACTAAACTGTTTAATTAAACAAATTAACCTCTCGATCTAGAGTGTCAGCGTCGTACGTGCAACAAGACTAAAATAGCCCTGCCGCCGGTGTGTACTGAACTCATCGGCGTCCCCGCACGGGTGCAGCAGCTAGCTTGCAGTGTGGCACCTTCTCTGATGCGGCAGTGCCATGCCATGGTAGACCATCGAAGAAGCCACATGGCCCACACCGAGCTAATTAATTAACAAACAGGACACACGCCGTATTATACTCCATGCTAATCCTTGTTCTATGTACTCGTACAGCATGACGAGAAAATAAGGATCATTGGCAACCTCTTGGCTGTAATTTAACCATGCATGCAGTGTGAGCGAGAGAGCTGAGCCAGCCGGCCGGTCAAATGGAGCGCTGCGACCGACACACGCACCCACACGGCTCGGTATCCGTTGTATGGTTGTGACCCGAGGGCAATGCGGTGCGCTCGTACCACCACCCTGGCCGTTAAAGCGGCCAACGCTGGCAGAATGTGGCGTGGGGCCGAGACCACACCAGAGGGATGGCCCACACGGCAGTGTCTCCCCCGGTGGCAGGAAGGCGAGGTCCAACACATGAAATATAGACAAGTACACCACCGGGCAGATTGCTAGTGGTACGTGCATCCACCAAATAAATGGGGGCACATGCAGGACAAGCAGAAGCTAAGGCAAAATCTTGTCATGCATGCTCGTTCCAAGAAAAAAAATATTATCATGCTTTTCACAATTAATATCTTGAAGTCTATGCATGTGTTTTCCCATATGCTTCTTGTTTCGAATATCCACTCGCAGAGAACTTTTGGGGTAGTATATTTGTAGTCGTCTGCAAGGCTATAAAGAAAGATGTGAAACATGCAGCTGTAAATGTCAACTGAAAAAAACTTAGCACCCGACTTTTGTAATTCATTGACCTGATCGAACTGGTGTAGGCTGGGTCTGATACTCCCTCTGCCTTAGAAAAAAACATATAAGAGAATCTGAATTTATCCTATTACAAACTATATATTCCAAATCTTTACTATTTCTAAAGTAAAAAAATAATTTCTTAATTCATCGATCGGAATTCTAATTGGAACACTGACGGATCAATCGGAATCCATTCAGAATCTACCAATTGATGAAGGACCGAGACGGACAACCAAAAGACAAATCAATCAAAATTCAAATAAGAACACGAACAAATTAATTGGAATCTCAACCGGAACCTGGATAATCAATGCCTCCACAGGCATAGCACGGTCTTTACATAGAGTGAAAAGAGCACAATGTTGGTGGTCTTATGTAAGCCCGGATAAAATTTATATGATGCGTAGCAAGCGCACTGCTAGTGAAATATAAAATGTATTCTTTTTTATCAAACTTAAAATAGTTTACTTTAAACCAACTTAGATTCCCTTTAATTTCTGTTACAGGTGGAGGAATAGTATGTATATTGACGTGACATTGGTACAATTTCCATATGAATCTTATGAACCAATCACATTGAAGCCGGGCCAAGGGTGAAAGATAGATATACCTTCATTGTCCCTAAAAGGTTTCTACACGAGCTCCCTTATGACGGAATCCAGTCATATCAAGTCAAGTTACATCAATGCAAGGCAATGGATGCACCCTAAATCAATGTCTAATTAATTTTTAAAAAATACAAGTAACACTTTATTACAGTATCTACATAATTAATTTGTTATCTACTTGCCGGAGTAGAATGCACTTTTTTTTATCGACGTCCTTTTAGAGAACCACGAGACAAGAGATGAGAGGAGAAACTTACTCCATGCCACTGGATCTTAGGATCTTGCATGCTAATTTCCGTGTAAGATATACAAAAGGCTCTATGTATTAATGTTACAACTCTACATTAGGTGGTGGCATGAAGGTAAACACATAAAACCGTGCACATCTTTTGGCTGATGCAGCGGTTCAGATAATTCAATTTTAAAAAATTGGAGCTGATTATCTGTTATTATCTTTATTGTTAAATATTACTTGGGTACTCCCTCCATCTCAAGATACAAGTCATTCTAGAAATTTTAGGACAAATAACAAAAAAACAAAATGACTATGCTTGCCTCTATTTATTACCTATATTTGACAGTAATTGATTCTTAGATACATATACACTATCTAACTAGGGTAAAATGGGGATAAATTTGAACCTTAGAACAACTTGTTTTTTTAGGACCCATAGAGTATTCATTACTGCACCTCAGTTCTTTTGCAACACTGTGATGGAAGACCAGTTCTCTGGGATTTTGACCCGTGGTCCACGTGTATAGACAGCAAGGATAATTAAATTCCTATCAGATTAATCTCTATTTCTACTGTATATGACGGACTAAGGAAATAATACATGTTTTAGAAATATTATTAATTGGAACAAATTGATCGGAATCACATTCGGAACACGGACAATCCATTCTCATAATCACAGTCCGATGAAGTGGATGAACACAAAAATTAATGGTAACACATATATGTATTATATTATATTACCTGTAGCAACATCTAAAAACGCTAGTAAAATAACAAAAAAGCAAAACCATGAAGAGTCAATAGATATAAAAATGAGTTTCTAACATTACAGAATTCCATAAAAATGTTTCATCATAGATACAAGATAGTATATTTCATCAAAATACAAGCTGGCACCGTAAAAGATCAACCAAACAAATACTGGGCAGGAGGCACGGAAGAGGACAAGAGGCTCTGCCAAGTGCCAGTATAGGGGAGAGCTAGCGAAGATCTCATCATCTCCTGGGGGCAGGAGGCTGGTGCGAATCATCAAATCCAAGAGATCCGATAGAATCTAGCAACTCATGATGAGATCAGATCAGAGAGGCTATCTCTATCTCGGAATATATATGGATTTATAGTAAACTGTAGTAATCAATGTAATGAACAAAAGCATGGCCAACAAAGAATTGATGATAGTCCTAGCTAAAGCTACGCTAGCTAGCTCCAAGTTTCAACGACGACAGAAACTTCAAACCAAAACCCAAAAGAACACGACCACCTGCTGCAGGCTTCTGCTTCTACGAGCCAACGAACACCCACTCCTCCCCTTCTCTTTCCAACCCCTCTATGTTCTTCATGTGCCATAAATGAATTGCCACTTCACTCGCTGCGCGTGCAGGAGCGGAGCTACGGATCAGCGTAAGCCTTGGCCGCCATCATTGCATCCGCTTCTCGAAGCAACGCAGCGCACGCGCGCCTGCCGATCGCCGCTAAGCTAGGCCGGCTAGCTAGCTCTGCGGGACTAGAGCTGCGGCGAGCTAGTCGGTGTAGCCCAGGCGCCGCAGCTCACCGGCGAGCTTGTCTGCCTCGCTGTCGTCGTCGGCGGGCTCGTCGTCGGACGGCGCGTGGGTGGACGTCGTGGTGGATGACGCGCCGTCGCCGTCGCCGTCGCCGGACGACGAGGGTGCCGGCATCAGCTCCTGCGCCAGCGGGTCCACGCTGGCCGCCCGGCTCTTGGGAGGCGACGAGGACGAGCCAGACGCCGCGGGCGAGCGGCCCACGATGGGCACCGGCTCCGTCAGCAGCTTGCCGTCGCGCGGCGGCGAGAACGCCACGGGCAGGTACTCGTCGCTGTCGCACGGGAACTTGGAGTTCTTGAAGTGCTCCTTGAGCGCCTCCAGGCCCTGCGATGCGCCACCACAACGTGAGCGTGTCAAGTCACACAATTGAAAAATAAATGTGAGCACGCAGATACGAAGAAAAATATTTTTGGCCTAGGAGAAAGGCAGCAGCTGCCTTACTTGTACGCGCGCGTATGTGACTTGGCAAATCTTGCGCGAGTTGTACACCTCCCACGGCTGCTTGTGGAACGCCTTGTACAGCCGCACGGCGGCCTCCGGCGAGGTCATGTTGACGAAGCCGTAGCCCACGTTGCACTTGTTGCTGAAATTTTTTATGGTTGCAAAAATTAATTTGCTTGTGTCAAACACGACAAAATTCTCATTCCCTTGGTTCGCTGGGCTGGAACTGGAGTGGTGTGAGAGAAAAACACTATTGGCTGGCTGGTAGCTTAGAGTCTGATGCTGGGGCAATATGAGAGAAAAACACTGTTGGGCTGGAAGCTGGTGGAGCTGATGAGCAGAGGGAATTACGTGCAACTAGTAGATATGGAAATTCAGAATGGCATGGCGACAGTATAAACTACTACTATAAAGCCTTGGAATTGAGACAGAACAGAGTAAAAAAGCTTTGCGGCATGATGCTGCTTTATGTGTATGTGAAGCTGCATGCCTTCTGACAGCCACTAATGTCCTCTCGTCATTGGGCATTGATAGGTCCTTTCTCAACTTGCTTCGTGCAAGAGAAAAGCTGCTGGTGTGAAGATAGGGCTTAAGCACACTACAATTTTTTGTTTATTTGATCAAAAGTTCAATTTTTCGCATTGTCAAAAACACCGATTATTTATCTTTTTGCACAGATGCAACAAACAGCCAACAGATACGTCTGTCTCTACTGTCTACACCCCCATCGGTGCGTCTCCCCTTTGTGTTGGCCTTGTTATGGAAGTGCAGGGCTGTGCAAAGCAGCGGATGGATGCGATTGCAGAAGCAGCGGCTTTGGCTAGAAAGGAAGGCAGGTTGAACAGGAGCAGATGCTGAATCCGCATGCAACCAAAGAATCCATGGCATCAAAACGAGAAGGAACTGGCGTGATCCCCCCCTTGGGCCGCTGCCAAATTTATTTCCATTTGGGCTAGTAACGCCAGAGCCATCTATGCCTGCGGCTCCACTGCACTGTGTATACTCTCGCTCTACCCACCCAAAGATAAGATCCCTCGATCCACAAGCTCTCACGCTGTCAGCAGCCGAACCTCTCCTCGCCTTCCACCACCCCATCAGAGCACATTTCCCATTCCATATCAGCAATTTTCAGGGCACCAAATTCCCAGAAAAAACAACCGAATTTTCAAGCTGCCAAGCGTGTGTTGTTGCATCGGGCACCATAAAATATAAGGCCGTGTTCAGATGTTTTGCAAAAAAAATTTGCAATGGAATCTTGCGAATTTGAAGTAAATAAATGAAGTCTATTTATAAAACTTTTTACACAGATGAATTGTAAATTGCGAGACGAATCTAATGATGCTAATTAATCCATAATTAATTAATAATTAGCAAGTGATTACTGGAGCATCATTGTTGCAAATCATGAATTAAGTAGTCTCATTAGATTTGTCTCATGATTTACAACCCATCTATACAAAAAGTTCTATAAATAGACTTCATTTAATACTCCATGTGTGGAAACGACTTCATTTAGTACTCCATGTGTGGAAACATTCGAGGTGACTTTTTTTTTGCGTTTAAGAGGTTATGGGGGTGGGAACTAAAATGGGCCTAAGTAAAATCTGCCAAAAGTACTCACTTGAAATCGATGGGGAGGTAGACGAAATCGTAGGAGGAGAAGGGCTGGCCCTCGCCTTCCTCGCCGCTCGCCGCGATCCGCTCGTTGGAGTGGATGCAGTGGTTGTCCAGCATGTTGAGGAGCAGCTTCTGGCTGCGACCCAGAGGCCTTGAGCATCAGCAGAATTGCAATTCTAAGCGAGCGGCGCCCATGAAATATAGCATTGTCGCGGCAATGTGGAGATTGGCGACTGGCGAGGATACCTGTACTTGTTCGGTATGTTCCTGATCATGACGGTGGTCCTCGTGTCCATCTCCTGAGCCGGCGCCGCCGGCGTGTCGGCGTCGCCAGCGGCCTCGGGCTCCTTGAACAAGAAGCGCGCCTCCCACCCGCTCTTCCGTCCTTTCCAATTCCCGCCGCCGCTCCCGGCACCTTTCTGGGTTTGCTTCCCAGTCGCCGTCGCGGTCGACGAGGACGCCGACGACGGCACGACCTTGTCGCCACCCTTGCTCTTGCGCTCATGGCTCGTTCCGCCCTTGGACTGATCGCCTGCGCTGGTCTTAGAGGAGCTCCTCCTCAGAAGCACCACTCCTTCCCTCGCCCTCACGGAGCCCGACGACGACGACGAGAAGGAGAAGGAGGCCGACGGCTGGGGCGTTCGCCACGCCGCTTGATGCCTCGGCGGCGTCGGCGCGCTGGGCCGGTGGTGGGGCACGTACACGCGCCTACGACCGACAGGCCCACGGCAAAATTTCAGCCGCCCAGTGGAGGACGATCGAGAGAAGGCAATGTTGGAAATTACCTGCGGGGCCCTGGGCCGGAAGGGCGTGTGAACTCGATGGCGAGGCGGCGGCCGAAGAGCTCCTGGCCGTTCAGCTCGGCGAGCGCGCGCGCGGCGTCGCGCGTGTCGAAGAAGTCGACGAACTTGTGGCTGGGCCGGTGCGCCGACTCCCTCACATCCTTCAAGTCCCCTGCGAACACGAGGACGGGCCAATACAATTGCTGCGGGAAACACAAGAAACGAGCGTGGGAAAACGAAATGGCTGGTTGGTCGGCTCGGTCGGTGGTGGAGGGGAGAGCGTACCGAAGGCCTGGAAGACCTGGCGGAGGTCCGCCACCGAGACGCCCGGCAGGGGGCTGAGCACGACCAGGGAGCCGCGGTTGTCGCCGTCGCCGCCGTCGCCACCGGTGGCGAAGTGGGCCCACACGGCGTGCCCGAGGACGAGGCCGCGGCAGTCTTCGTGGGGCCAGTCCCAGGCCTGGGGCGGCGTCGGCGGCGGGGGCCAGGCCGGCGACACGGTGGCGGCCGCCGCGTAGAGCTGGCCCAGGCGGCTCTGCTGCCGCATGTGCTGCTCGCGGACGCAGGCGACGGCGAGCTCCGCGGCGCGGATGTCGTAGAAATGGACGGTGGCCACGCCCTCGGACGCCACCGCCGACGCGTCAACGGAGCGGATCGCGCCGAACGGCGCCATCGCCTGCGCCACATCGGCCTCCTGCGCGTGCGGCGGCACCAGGCCCAGCACCACGACGCGGCTTGATGGGCCGTCGACCACCGGCGTCGACGCTGGCAAGGTGTACCCCGGCTGCGGCGGCGCCAGGGGCACCGCCATCGGAGGCACCGGCATCGGCACGGCCATCGCCGCCGCCGCCGCCGGCACCGGCATGGCTGGATACGGGTGGGGGTAGTATATCTGAGGCGGGAGCGGCTGTAAAGGGTAGGGGGCACCGACAGCAGGGTAGAACGCCTGAGCTGCGGCATCGAGAAGGTTGCCCGAGGCTCCAGGGAACCCACCGATTCCGCCCCCTCCCCCACTCTCCATGGTTAGAGCTCGGAACAAACGAAACCGCGACGTCCAGGGAAG
The DNA here is from genome assembly GCF_016808335.1 of Panicum virgatum. NCBI lineage: Eukaryota > Viridiplantae > Streptophyta > Magnoliopsida > Poales > Poaceae > Panicum > Panicum virgatum. The sequence goes on along the minus strand of NC_053140.1, from coordinate 58,516,635 downwards.
ACGCCCGTCCAAAGATCTAGGACTTGCTAGCGATTCTTGATCATGCCTTCGATCAAGAACCACTGAACCAGGCGAGAATTGTACTTGGGGACCCCGACTCTCCCTTTCTCTCTCCTGCTTAGCTGTATGCTCGGTGTGTGTGGAGTGAGAGTGGTGGAGGTACTACTGACAGAAACGAGGGAGAGAGAGGGGGCCGGAGAGAGGAGAGAGAGAGAGAGATTGGGAGCTCTTTTTATGGTAATTGTCGCCGAAAAAGAAAACCGGTGGGCTTTTATTCGGAGCTCTACAGGAACGAGGTTGGGGGAGAGATGGAGAGAGAGGGAGGGAGGGAGGAGGGGAGAAGAGTCGAGGAGGGAGGTGAAGGCGCGGTACGGAGGGAAGAGGATGGAGGAGTGGCGTTGTGCTGGATTGTTTCGCTCGGATCCTCTGCAACGACAGCACTTGTTGCTCTTGCACGAGTCATGCCCCGTGCGTACATGACAGGCCCCACGTCTGCTTCTTTTGCTGGAGAGATTTTCCAAGAGATTTGTTTTTGCTTTAATTTCAGAGTTTAGCTTTAGCTTTCGTGAGCAGTCCACCAGCTCTACAGTTTTTCTTTCTCACGTTCTTCGAGCTCCAGCCTCCAGCTCCAGCCTGCCGAACAGTGTTTTTCTCTCACAGCACTCCAGCTCCAGCCTCCAGCTTCAGCCTGCCGAACACGGTGATTTGATACTAGCATGCAGGATCCCAAAATGTGCCTTGGCCACTGTTGAAAATCTATCAACAACCACAAACTCGTACCGACGTTCCGGCTCGTTCATCTCTTCCTAACAATTTACTAATATATCTAAAATTGTATAGAGTGCTATTCTAAATGTATCAACATTTTGAAGTTGAAAAAAGTCCTAAACTTGTTGCAATAATTTATATCCATCTGTGTCTTCGAACTAAGTATACTTTTTTTATGAAAGTGGACCTTCTTTTGAACATTTTCCCTGAAGTTATAAAAAAGTGCCCTAATGGGAAAAATTGCATCACTAGATATCCATCGGAAGAAGAAAAATCTAGGGGTGCAAATGATTGACCATTAGGTGCACCTTCAGCACTCCTAAATTTAAATATTTATATTATTTTTTAAAATGAAATCTTATTTTAAAAATATTAAAAATATTTAAATTAAATAAAATTAAAGGTGCAACTAAGAGTCACCTGTCTGCACCTCTAGAAAAACCTACTATTTTGATCGCCCCGTCAGTTGCTAGGCAGATCTCACAATGATGGCCGCCTACAACATGGGAATGCACGCATTAAAGTACAGGTTTCAGATTTGTTGTTTAGAAATACTGTCACTGTTAGTATTTTTTCCAACCCAAAAAACCAACAAAATTTGCTGCAATATTTAGTTTAACTAGCTTCAGCATAAAATTCCGACAAGTTTTTCCCATTTCTTCACACTCAAATGACACGTGCATTTTTTCTCTCTTACGTCATGTAGGCGTATTTCTGGTTGTATATGTGTTGTGCTTTGAGTGGTATGTGATGTTTCCGTTGACAGCGAGATGTCTGTGGTAATTTCATCAATCTCGAGGTTTTGTCAGCTAAGATTTCGAAAATGTTCATAGAAATAGGATTTGCGTACATGGATTTTATAAGATAAGTATGCGTGCCGTTGTGAATATTTGAGGTGCGTTAATCTAAAAAAATATGGTTGTGCATTAGCTACGTACCATCAGAAAGAAAAACTTGGTCTACGTACACGTAATGACCAAATCTTGTGATGATGTGCAGAAGAATCATGAACCCTGTGGTTAATAAGACCCTATAATCACCTCGGTTTTGGAGTTGATGTATCCTTGTTCATCTTTTTTTGTTAAAGATGTACGACCTACTAGTATCCTTCCTCTAGTCCCAGAACTGCAAACCAAAGCGGTAAAACCCAAAACAAGAGAGGAAACCACAAGAATTCTGACTCGATTCCCTGGCTCTTTGGAAGCAGAAATGGGTGCAGACAAGATGGACGCACCCCGATTTGTGGGAAGCACGTACAGTAATCGCAGAAGATCCTGCACCTCCGGCGTCTCCCTGGGACAAAAGGCGCGATGGCGGAGAGGCGAGACGGAAAGGCACCCTGCAGGCAGGGGCGGTGCGCCGGCGGCGCGCAGCCCTCTCTTCCCAGTCTTCACTCCCCTCGGCGGGGAGACAGTGGCCATGGTATGGCAATGGCATGGCATGGCATGGGGGTTTAGGCCGGGGGCCCACGGGCAGCGGCATGTCCGGTCTTGTCGAGGTGTGTATTTAGCCACAGTAGGTATTCTTATCGCCGCAGCCTGACGCCCGTATTGTCATTCCTCACCAGGCCTTTCACTTCTCGCTGCCTGCCTCTTGCTTTGCTCCGATCCCGGCCGCTCTCTCTAATCCGATCTATCCACTCGTCGATCCGCGCTCCACCTTCACGTGGATCATGGCGACGTGGAGCGGAGAAAACACTACAAATGATGGCACTGTTGCTGGTGGTGGCGTTCTGTTCGGCTGCTGCGGTAGGCTGGAGCAGACTACCAGCAGGAGGCGAGCCGTCTGCAGGTCGAGATGTCATGGCGCGCCGCCTTTTTTTTTTTGCTTTCTGGCCCTTCACGCCAAAGAAATTCACAAACAGACCCCTGATGAAACGTTTTCTGTATCTAGACCAAGGGGGTCGGCGCCATGGGCATTCACAAACAGACCCCTGATGAAATGTTTTCTGTATCTAGACCAAGGGGGTCGGCGCCATGGGCCGTGGCGCCGACCCCCTTGGTCTAGATACAGAAAACGTGTCGGCGCCACATGACATGGCGCCGAGCTATCTGCCAGCGTGTCGTCCTCTCCGTCGTGGCTGCTGACGTGGCCCACTACCTCGGCACCAAAGACCACGGCGCCGAGCTCGACGCCATAGATCTCGGCGCCGAGGGTAAATATTTATACCCCCTGGCTTTCTTCCCCGAGGTTCCATCCATTCTTTCACCATCTTCTCGGTTATTTTCTCCACTCCCACTCGCCGAACCATCCGAATCGAGAAATTCGACCTTGAAAACTCCGATTGGAACCGCGTATTTGCAAGAGCAAGATATTCTGTATTCCCTTCTATATTTTCACGCATCGATTTGGTATAGAATAGGTGCATTATTGAAATCATTGTTCGTCATTTGGCGCACCACACTATAGCGCCAATGTCTTTGTCAGGATCAACCTACATTCCGTGGAGCAAGTGTAAAGCCACCGTATCCGAAGGAATTGATGTGCCAATGTGCTTCTGCGGTTCGTTGTGCAAGTTCATGCAATCAGAGATTTTAGGAGATGACTACAGCATGAGGTTCCATTTCAAAGCAAAGAGACTCGCTTAATAGTATAGCTGAGATGCAATGACAGTGAGCTTTGCGACTTAGCGCATCGGCAACTACATTTGCCTTACCAGGATGGTAATGCACTTCGAGCTCATAATCTTTAATCAACTCAACCCATCGTCTTTGACGCATGTTCAAATCAGCTTGAGTGAAAAGATATTTGAGACTCTTGTGATCAGTATAGATGTTGCACAATGTACCCAAAAGAAAGTGTCGTCAGATCTTCAGAGCATGGACCACCGCTGCTAATTCAAGATCATGGGTAGGGTAGTTCTCTTCATGACGCTTGAGTGATCGCGAAGCATAAGCAATCACTCGATTCTCTTGCATCAGAACACATCCAAGTCCTGTGCCCGAGGCATCACAGTAGACATCAAAAGGTTTTGTAGTGTCAGGCTGGGCCAAGATAGGTGCCGAAGTAAGGAGCGTTTTCAATTTTTGGAACGCTTCGTCATATTGATTACTCCAATAAAACTTGACACCCTTCTTAAGGAGTTCAGTCATCGGTTTAGCAATTTTGGAGAATTCTGAAATGAACCGATGATAATACCCAGCTAAATCCAGAAAACTACGGATTTCAGGAACAAAAGTTGGAGCTTCCCAATCTAGTACATCATGTACTTTATTGGGATCAACGGAAATACCTTCAGCAGATATGACATGACCTAGAAATAGAACTTCCTTCAGCCAGAAGTCACACTTGCTGAATTTGGCATAAAGCTGGTGTTCTCTAGGACGTTGAAGAACTATGTGAAGATGATGAGCATGTTCTTCCTCATTCTTAGAGTAGATCAAGATATCATCAATGAAGACCACGATGAACTTATATAACTCTGGCATGAATACTGAATTCATGAGATACATGAAATAGGCGGGAGCATTAGTTAATCCGAAGGACATCACCAAATACTCGTAAAGACCATAACGAGTTGAGAAAGTTGTTTTTGGTATATCTGCCGGTCTGATTTTGATTTGATGATAGACAGATCGAAGATCTATTTTTTAGAACACTTTGGCTCTAGCTAACTGATCAAAGAGAAGGTCAAAACGAAGAAGTGGGTATTTATTTTTGATAGTGACTGCATTCAGAGGTCGATAATCCACACATAACCTTAACCCTTGGTCTTTCTTCTTCACGAACAGAGCCGGGCATCCCCAAGGTGAGGTGCTCGGTCGAATGAAACCTTTATCTTGCAACTCTTGCAACTGGACTTTTAATTCAGCTAACTCACTTGGAGTCATTCTATATGGCATTCTTGATATAGGTGTTGTGCCAGGTTGTAACTCAATGACAAATTCTATATCTCGATCAGCAGGCATGCCTGGTAAGACCTCCGGAAACACATCGGGATATTCACAAACCACTAGAATTTCTTCTAAGGTTTTTACCTCAGGCTGGTATACTACTCTTGTTGGAATCTCGTGCTGGAAAAGAGGAATATCCATAGGACCATATGTGGGAGAGTTTAACTGAATGATGCGGAGAGAGGTATCGATGATAGCGCCGTGCCTTTTCATCCAATTCATTCCAAGTATGACATCTATCCCTTGACTTGGAAGGACAATGGGAGTAATTGGAAAAAAATTCCACCTAAGTTAAGGGGAACATTTCGAACTACTCGGCCGGTATTTAACCGTGTGCCAGGTGTCTGAATAATATAGGGTCTCTCTAGACATGTTACTTGTAAGTGAAGTCGTGCCACACATGCTTCACTGATAAAGGTATGGGATGCTCCAGAATCAAATAACACAGTAACAAGGCAGTGATTAATGGAGAACATACCTGCCATCACTTGAGTGCCCTCCGGAACCTCCTCCAGAGTGGTGTAGTTCACGCGACCAGTCTTAGCGGGTACAATCTTCTTTTTCTGATCTTTCTGGGTAGAACCTTGACCCGGCACATGAGTCTTGTAGTTATTCTGCCGAGGTGGCATACGACAGTCACATGTGAAGTGCCCAAGATTACCACAATTGTAGAAGGGGTAATTGTTGGGGCGTGGAGCTTGTAGTGCTAGAGGTCTCTGCTGCTGTGTCGGGAAACGTGGTGCCCACTGCTGCTGTTGCTGTGGTGGCCTAGCGACCCAACAACCCTGCTGCGGAGGGCGGCTTGGAGCCTGCTGTTGACGCTCCTTAGCGCCCCCGATTTATATACTCTTTGTGAGTGTCACAACGTGGATTAGGGGTGTGTGCCAACACATCGATACCACGGAAAAAAATCCGGTTGTCTCTTGTCCACTCTCTTTATTCAAGCATTTTCTTTCATGCAATTTATTCATGAGCTTGACTTAGAGATCATAACTTAGCTCTACCTTGCTAGGCTTTACTTCTCTTTTTATCTCTCTTAGCTTGTGTAGGTAGCTTAGTTATCCGGTTGGTGAATTGGTGCCTTACTAGCATTGCATAGGTTAAGGTTGCTTTACTTTGTTTTAGAAATTGAAAAAGGCCCAATTCACCCCCCCTCTTGGTCCATCGATCCTTACAATTGGTATCAGAGCCTCGTTGCTCATTTGGATCATTAGGCTTCACCGCCTAGAGCTATGGCCAAGATGGGTGGTTCGCCTCCTCACTTCGAGGGCAAGAACTTTGCCTATTGGAAAGTTCGCATGGCCGCATATCTTGATGCGATTGCCCCCGAGGTTTGGTTGGCCACAAAAACCGGGTTCACTGGAACTCCCTCCACGGAACAATTAAAATGGAATGCCAAGGCTAGAAATGCAATTTTCGAAGCCATTAGTGAGGAAGTCTTTGCTAGAGTTAATGGCATGGACTTAGCAAGTGATATTTGGAAGGAGCTCATTGAAATTCATGAAGGCTCCACTAAAGTTCGTCAGCAAAAATATCACTTGTTTAGAGCTAAGTATGATTCCTTTAAAATGCTAGCTCATAAAAATTGCAATGATATGTATTCTCGCTTGAATGTCATTGTCAAGGACATTAATGCACTTGAAATATCCAAAATTGACAGTGCCTCCATCAATTGCAAGATTCTCATGCTCCTCCCGAAGCCCAAGTATAACATCATCAATGCTATGCTTCAAAAGGAGAATCTTGACACAATGGAAGTGGGAGAACTTGTGGGCGAAATTCGCGCTCATGAAATGAGTATCCTTGGTATGTCCGAAGAGCCAACTTCAAGTAAATCAATTGCTCTAAAGACCAAGGCAAACAAATCCCGCAAGCTCAAAATGATCAAGCAAGATTCAAGCTCTAGCAATGAAGAAGATGATCATCATGAAAGCTCATCCGATGTTGAAGAAGATGGAGAACTTGCTCTCATGATGAGAAAGTTTACTCCCTTGAATGACAAGATCAATAAGAAGGGTTTCAACTTTGACTCTAAAAAGGGAATGTTCCGGCCAATGGATGTCAAGAACAAAATTTGCTACAATTGTGGAGAAAAAGGCCACATCCGTCCAAATTGCCCCAAGCCGGACAAAAGAAACAAGGATAACAAGAGCAAGCATCGCCATGATTCAAGCGATGATGAAGAAGAAGAAAGGAAGAACAAGAAGGTTGGGAAGAAGAAGAGCCATGACAAGAAGACAAAGCTCTTCCCAAAGAAAAAGGGCAACACCAAGAGAAGCTTCTTGGTGGAAAAACAAGAGTGGGTGACCGATGTCTCATCAAGCGAAGATTCAAGTGATGAAGAAGACATTGTCACCATCGCCCTCACAAATGAAGAACCATCGCTACCTCCACCTCCAATGTGCCTCATGGCCAAAGGTAACTCTAAGGTATGTGAGAGTGAAGATGATAGTGATGATGAGCTTGACCCTAATGAGTTTGCTAACCTCATTAATGAGTATACATCCGTCATCAAGAGGGAAAAGGGCAAAGTCAAGGTTCTTGAGAGCACTCGTGCCAAGTTAGAGCTTGCCCACTCCGATTTGCTTGGCAAGTACAATGACTTGCTCAAAAAGCACAATGAGTCACTTGTACTTGCTAAGCAAGTTGAAGAGAGCCACAAAAAGCTTAAACAAGAGCATAGGGAGTTGGCTCACAAGTACCAAGAACTTGAATTTGCCTATGAAGCAATTTACCCAAGTCTTGAGAACTTTGCTCATGAAACTATTGAGAAGGTCAATGCTTCTACTTCATGTGATGACCTACTCATTAATGCAAATGCCACTAATGCTTTGCCCGAGCTTGCACCTTCTAGGGAAAAGGAATTGATGGATCAAGTGGCAAGCCTCAAGAGTAGTGTGGAGAAGCTCTCAAGAGGAGAATACATCCACAAGGAGATTCTCTTCAACAATGCCCGTGACTATGGCAAGAGAGGTCTTGGTTCATTTCCGGAGCCAAACATAGCTACTACTCCTTCTCCGGAGATCAAGATTAGCTTCATCAAGGAAGTTGGTTCATATTGCCAACATTGCCAAGTCACCGGGCACCACACTAGGGAGTGCACTTTACCATCACGTCCTCTTCCTAATTTATCCAAGAATTACTCATCAATGTTTTAAAATAACCATTTTCTCTTGAGTAAAGTGAAGGGCAAGGTGAAGGCCAAATTCATTGGCAAACTCACTAAGGAGTCAAAGAAGAAGCTCTCCAAGCAACTTTAGGTCCCAAAAGCTCTTGTCACACATGTGCAAGGCCCAAAGCTTGTTTGGGTTCCTAAAACTCAAAAGTGATTCTCATGTGTGTAGGTGAACTACAAAGCCGGTGGAAAACATTGGTTACTTGATAGCGGTTGCTCTGAACACATGACCGGCAATGATAGCATGTTCACCACTCTTGAAGACCCCGGAGATCATGAACATGTCACCTATGGTGATAATTTAAGGGGAAAATTTTTAGGTTTGGGTAGAATAGCAATTTCTAAAGATTTATCTATTTCTAATGTTTTGTTTGTAGAAGCACTTAGTTTTAATCTTATTTCAATTGCTCAATTGTGTGATCTTGGACTAACATGTGCCTTTGACAAGAATGGTGTTGTAGTAACTCATGAAAAAGACAAGTCATTGGTATTCACGGGGTTTAGGCATGACAACATTTACTTGGTGGATTTCTCTTCAAAGCAAACAAGCACCATGACATGCCTCTTCACCAAGTCTTCTCTTGGATGGCTTTGGCATAGAAGAATTGCTCATATTGGCATGAGCAACCTCAAGAAAGCTCACAAGAGAGGGATGATTACCGGCTTGAAGGATGTCACATTTGACAAGAACAAATTATACAAAGCATGTCAAGCCGGGAAGCAAGTAGCAACACATCATCCCATCAAGACGATGTTGTCTACCTCCAAGCCGCTCGAGCTTCTACACATGGATCTCTTTGGTCCAACTACATACAAGAGCATTGGTGGTAACCTCTATTGCCTAGTAATTGTTGATGATTTTTCACGTTACACTTGGGTTATGTTTCTAGGCGATAAGGGTGAAACTCCGGAAATCTTCAAGACATTTGCAAGAAGAGCTCAAAGGGAGTACAACTCCCCAATTGTGAAGATCCGGAGTGACAATGGCACCGAGTTCAAAAATATGAAGATTGAAGAATGGTGCGATGAAGAGGGCATCAAGCATGAGTTTTCCGCCACCTACACGCCTCAACAAAATGGAGTGGTGGAAAGAAAGAACAAGACACTCATCACCCTAGCAAGAGCAATGTTGGATGATTATGGCACGTCCGAGAAGTTTTGGGCGGAAGCAATCAACACGGCGTGTCATGCATCCAACCGAGTGTATCCTCACCGACTCCTCAATTAAACTCCATATGAGCTCATCAACGGGAGGAAACCAAATATATCATACTTTCGAGTCTTTGGTTGCAAATGCTTCATCTATAAGAAGAAAAGGCTCGGTAAGTTTGAGAGTAGATGTGATGAAGGTTTCTTTCTTGGTTATGCATCAAACTCCAAAGCATATAGAGTATTCAATCAAACTCCGGGTTAGTTGAAGAAACATGTGATGTGGAGTTTGATGAATCTAATGGCTCCCAAGAGGAGGTTGTTGGCTATGAAAATATAGGTGATGAAGAGATTGATGAAGCTTTGAAGAATATGTCCATTGGGGATATCAAGCCGGAAGAGGAGCATGAAGGCAATGATCAAGGGGGACGACCTTCCTCATCTACACCAAGCTCCTCCACGGCACCCCAAGCGGATAAAGATCAAGAAAAAGATGATCCACTACCTCAAGAAGATGTGCCAACGCCAACACCCCAAGTCCAAGAACAAGAGGAGCAAAGTGTTCCACCACAAGCACAAGTCACCCATGATTCACCCCAACAAGCATCCACTCAAGCACCGCTAGTGAAGCATGGTCGCATCTCCAAGGATCATCCAATTGGTCAAATCATTGGTAGTCCTTCCAAGGGAGTAAGAACTCGCTCCAAACATGCTTCATTTTGCGAATATTACTCGTTTGTTTCTTGTATTGAACCCACTAGCATAGAGGAAGCGCTTGAGGACTCGGATTGGGTGATGGCCATGCAAGAAGAATTGAACAACTTTACTCGCAATGAAGTTTGGGTCCTCGAAGCTCCTCCGAAAGACAAGAATATCATTGGCACTAAGTGGGTCTTTCGAAACAAGCAAGATGAACATGGGGTGGTGATACGCAACAAAGCAAGACTTGTGGCAAAAGGGTTTTCTCAAGTTGAAGGTTTGGATTTTGGTGAAACTTTTGCTCCGGTCGCAAGACTTGAAGCTATCCGTATCCTTCTTGCTTACTCTTCACATCATAACATTAAGTTGTATCAAATGGATGTGAAAAGTGCATTCTTAAATGGCGTTATTAACGAACTTGTTTATGTTGAGCAACCTCCCGGGTTTGAAGATCCGAGGAATCCTAACCATGTTTATAGGTTGCACAAGGCACTCTATGGGCTCAAACAAGCTCCAAGGGCTTGGTATGAGAGGCTTCGTGACTTCCTAATCATGCAAGGCTTCAAGATCGGAAGGGTGGACACCACGTTGTTCACAAAAGACGTCAACGGGGATCTTTTCATTTGTCAAATTTATGTTGACGATATTATCTTTGGCTCAACTAATGATTTACTAACCCATGAGTTTGCTGCCATGATGTCTAGGGAATTCGAGATGTCCATGATTGGCGAATTGACCTTCTTCCTTGGTTTTCAAGTCAAACAAATGAAGGAAGGGACATTCATCCATCAAGAAAAGTATACTAAAGATATCTTGAAGAAGTTCAAGATGGATGAGTGCAAGCCAATCAAGACACCCATGGCAACTAATGGGCATCTCGACTTGGATGTGGACGGTAAACCGATTGATCAATCCCTCTATCGTTCTATGATAGGGTCTTTGCTTTACCTTACCGCATCTAGGCCCGATATAATGTTTAGTGTGTGCTTGTGTGCCCGCTTTCAAGCTAACCCAAAGGAATCACACCTTTCGGCTGTGAATAGGATCCTTCGGTATCTCAAGCACACCCCTAGCATAGGCTTGTGGTACCCCAAAGGCGCTAGCTTAGATCTCTTGGGATACTCGGATTCGGATTTTGTCGGAAGCCGTGTGGATCGTAAGAGTACCTCCGGGGGTTGCCACTTGCTTGGACGTTCTCTAGTTTCTTGGTCGAGTAAGAAGCAAATTTCCGTGGCTTTGTCCACCGCGGAAGCGGAATATATAGCGGCCAGTGCATGTTGTGCCCAAATTCTATATATGAAGCAAACCCTTTTGGACTTTGGTGTGAAACTAGATAGGATACCACTCCTTTGTGACAATGAAAGTGCCGTAAAAATTGCCAAAAATCCGGTTCAACACTCTCGCACAAAGCACATTGATATTCGCCATCACTTCTTGCGTGATCACGAAGCCAAAGGAGACATATCTCTTCAAGGTGTGAGATCCGAGGAGCAATTGGCGGATATATTCACAAAACCTTTAGATGAGAGTACTTTTGTTAGGCTAAGAAATGAGCTTAATGTGTTAGATGCGGCAAACGTCATGTAAGTTGCCATGTCATATAGAAAAATGCATACATATAGGACACTTGTCTAACCATGGTAAGATAGTGATGAGCGAGGGTTTAGCTAGAGGTGGTGGTCCACTTGTTTTCTTCTAGGCTTGTAGAAAGGCTCATCATGAAGAAGCTTCCCGTGGGTTCAAACTTGACAAGTAGATCTTAATTTCTTGTTATGCATTTCTTGTCATATAAATGTGCACTTCATGTTTGTTTTACTTTCGCATGTGGTTGTAGTTTGCATTATCATTGCATGCGTAAGGGTCACAAAGGAGATCACTTGATGAAAATGAGACTTGTTTCATATACAAGATCTTAATTCATGAAAAGTGAAAAGAGCCAAGTGTTAGGTGCGTTATTGCCTAGTGAGCAATGTCATGATGAGTTTGAAGCTTTCTATCTTCAATATTCCTATGACATGGCTCATACATTTTATTTGGCGCTTTGTCTCTCTTGCGGCTTTTCCTTATGTTTGAAAAGAAAATTATTTAAGCTAGTGTGCTATCCTATTTATTTTGAGGGGTAAAGTCGCCTATGCAAGTCCATTAACTTGAGTTTATTTGAATCTTATAAGTTTATTGGACTAAGCATAGAAGAGTGAGCTGAGTGAGGGGTTTTTCGGCTTCACCGGTTAAACCGACGCTCAATAGATTTATAACCATCGGTTTAACCGACGTTACTAAAGTTGGGTCTCAGCTCAGGCAGTTTCAGGCGTTTAACCAACGTATACAAAAGTCAGGGCATCGGATCAACCGGTGATCACAAACACATAGCAGACCTGTCAATCAACTGGTGTGAGCTGCCATCAACCGACGAGTACAAATTGCATATCATCGGTTCAACCGGCGTTCAGTTTCAGATCTGCAGGAGTCTCGGGTGAACTGCACCGACGCAATCAACCGGCGCTCAAACCCTAGGCGTCGGATCGACCGGTGTTTTCCCCGACTCCGCATTGCCGCGACTCGATCCTCTACGCGCCGCCGCCTTCCTATCGCGCCGCCGCCGCCGTTCCACCTCGCCGCCGCCTGCACACCGCCTCAACCGCCACATCTCGCCACCGCGCAGCAGCCCCCCCCCCCGCTCTGCGCCGCCGCCTGCGCGCGTAGCCGCCGCCGCCGCCGCACCACTCCCTCACCGCCGCCGTGCGTCATCGCCGCTCCGCGCCACCACCACGTTCTGAGCCTCCGCTCCCATGTAGTACCGCCCACGTAGCTGCGCCTCTACGCCTTTCACGCAGCAGCAGCACCCGATCAGCGCTCACCAGGTGTTCGAGGATTTGACTGATAGAGATGGGTCGCGAGAAGAGGAAGGGGAAGGAGGTCGTGGTCGAGAAGCCCGCTCGCAAGCGGACTCGTGCTGAGAAGGAGGCCGAGAGGGCCGAGATGGTGGCCAAGGCCGCCGAGGAGCAGGCATCAGGCCGTGCTCGTCCGTTTCAGATCAGGGAGGACCCCAGAGGCAGAGGCAGAGGCAGAGGCAGGGGGATGGGCAGAGTCAGAGGTGCCAGGGCCACCAGAGCTGCGACAGCAGCAGCAGCAGCGACAGATTCAGATGGTTCTGACTCAGAGGCAGCACAGTCAGAGGGGCAGAGTTCTCCACAGCAGTCGTCTGAGGGAGGTTCCCCGCCAGCGATAGAGCGTCGCACTGGACCGAGGACTCGGGGAGGACACCAGCCACAGGAGCCCCGCAGGTCTGCAGCAGCAGCAGCTCGCAGAGCCGAGGCCCTAGAGGCCGAGCGCGCAGTGTTCCGTATGGACACTGTTGTGCGTCTGGAGCCAGGTGTGATGCTCCAGAACTTGACCCGAGCCAATGCGGCCAAGGTCAAGAGGCTCAGGTGGAGTGTTGAGGAGGAGGTCTGGTTCCCAGTGACCCGAGACAGCAGAGTCGACAGGAGGTTCTGGACTCTGCTACAGGCCAGCTTCTACGAGACTTACCAGCGGAGGGGCCACCGGATCTTCCCGCACAGGGTACTTGACTGGGTCTCACTGAGGACAGCCACAGGGGGAGCAGACGTGAGAGCACACTTCGCTCACTTCAGAGGACTGCCCAGGCTGCTAGAGATGGAGCAGAACCGTTATATCGAGGACTGGGTCAGAGTGTTCTGCGCCACAGCTTGGATAGCACCCGAGCGCAGAGCCGTGCACTTCATGTTTGGAGGGCAGGACTTTGGATTGTCGAGGGCGACCATTGCTGGTATACTTGGAGTTGACCTGGTCGACGTCTCACTACACGAGAGGGTTTACGGGGACTCAGATCCACCCCGCAGGGCGATGGTTGGCGGGATTGCTCCTTCTCACGAGGCGATCTCTCAGTGCTTCCGCCAGCGGTTCCCAGCCTCTTACGCCAGAGTGCCGAGCTTGCTGACTCCAGAGGCATATGCTGTTCACATGGCACTCCGGAGGACTCTTTTACCGAGGAGTGGCTACCCAGAGGGGTTCACAGGTTTGCAGCAGCTCTTGCTCCTACACATCCTCACTCACGAGCCATTTGATATAGTTGACTTTATTCTGGCCGAGATCGAGGATGTGATCACTGATGGGATGGGTGTGGTGCGACAGTTTCCTTATGGGCACTGGATCAGTTACATATGCTCTATGATAGTGCCAACAGAGTCACCCATCAGCGCCCCTTACCGTCACGACGAGGCTCCCAGGTTCCCTGTCTACCGACCCACAGCTCCACAGGACAGGAGGAGGGGCAGACACGCAGATAGAGCTGCGATGGCACGACTGTCACCAGAGGTACAGGCACGAGTGGCAGAGGAGGATGAGGCACTCCTGGCAGCCGAGGCACAGCTTCCCGGGGGAGATGATGAGATTCACTGGTCTGAGCTTGAGTCAGACTCCTCCGAGGACGTAGAGTACTTTCCTCCAGCTGCCACAGCCAGTCACGACCACGAGGCAGGAGGGTCCGGAGAGCCAGCTCCTCCGACTTCAGCGGCTGCTACAGTCTCTGAGTCCCAGGTGACTCAGCCGTCCGAGCTCACTGCACTACTACAGCAGCTCGTGACTCAGCAGAGGGAGGACCGACTTGCTCAGGAGGAGGCCAGGAGAGCCCATGAGGCTCAGATTGCAGCTATTCAGAGAGAGGCAGCCCGAGAGCGTGCAGCGACAGAGGAGCGTTTTGTCGGCCTCATTGATAGAGTTTCACAGAGGACAGACGCTCAGTTCCAGCAGATGCAGCAGGGCATGATGGCAATGTTCGGGATGATCTCTCAGCTTTACTCTCACACCGGACTCGCCCCACAGCAGCAGCAGCCCGGACTTCAGGGTGTTGGAGCACCTCAGCTTGCAGTCACACCAGCTCCTCCTCCTCCAGTCCCTACTGCAGCTCCAGCCACTACAGCGACACCGGAGACCACGTTCTCGATGTCCGCACTCTTTGGATCTGCCGGTCGTCCGCTCTTTTCACCACTGCCAGCGACCACACTCTTTCAGGACTCACCGTCAGCAGTTCAGTCGGTCGCCCTCCCTACCTCACTTCAGGCAGCACCTTCAGGGGGAGGAGCAGTAGAGGAGTCCCTGCTTCCACAGTCGACGCAGCCGGCAGCCTCAGCGGTCACTTCTTCAGATGTTGATACTTCTTCTGCTGGCCCGGTTACGACTTCTACGGATCCTCTACCAGGCAGTGCCAGCACGAGAGCCTCCACGACAGTCACTCCCCCAGTGAGCTCAGACCCAGACCAGCAGCTCCCGTCTGTCACCGAGGGTGAGGGTTCTCCATCCGACGACGACGACGACGACCCGGACCGCTTCCTCGCCGTACCACGACAGCACGACCCGTAGCTCGCCTTTTGGTGCTTTGATGCCAAAGGGGGAGAGGTGTTAGGGGGAGCCACAGAGTTAGGGGGAGGGTAGAGCTAGAGAGAGCTCGTAGTTATCAGGACTTTGATTCTTTGTATCACATTTGGTGTTAGTTCATGGATATGTACATTTGTCGCTTGAGTATGCCGTGCTTTGAGACATATCTATGGATTTCGTTTGAGCCGTTGAGCTCTTTGGTCCTTCTTTTCGAGTTTGCTTGTGTTTATCTTGCTTTATCTTTCTCGCTCTCTCGTTATTTATGTTTGTGTTGTCATCAATCACCAAAAAGGGGGAGATTGTAAGCATCTAGGCCCTCAAGGTATGTTTCGGTGATTAATGACAACCATTATTGTGACTAATGAGTTTGTGCAGCTTAATAGATCATTATCGCTCATTTGGTTATATGTCAAAAGAGGCCCCTCAATTTCTTTATTCAAAAAGGTATGTCAAGACTAAGGATCTTTCTAGTCCTAAGTGTCATAAGGTTTCCGAAGGACATCACCAAATACTCGTAAAGACCATAACGAGTTGAGAAAGCTATTTTTGGTATATCTGCCGGTCTGATTTTGATTTGATGATAGACAGATCGAAGATCTATTTTTTAGAACACTTTGGCTCTAGCTAACTGATCAAAGAGAAGGTCAAAACGAAGAAGTGGGTATTTATTTTTGATAGTGACTGCATTCAGAGGTCGATAATCCACACATAACCTTAACCCTTGGTCTTTCTTCTTCACGAACAGAGCCGGGCATCCCCAAGGTGAGGTGCTCGGTCGAATGAAACCTTTATCTTGCAACTCTTGCAAATGGACTTTTAATTCAGCTAACTCACTTGAAGTCATTCTATATGGCATTCTTGATATAGGTGTTGTGCCAGGTTGTAACTCAATGACAAATTCTATATCTCGATCAGCAGGCATGCCTGGTAAGACCTCCGGAAACACATCGGGATATTCACAAACCACTAGAATTTCTTCTAAGGTTTTTACCTCAGGCTGGTATACTACTCTTGTTGGAATCTCGTGCTGGAAAAGAGGAATATCCATAGGACCATATGTGGGAGAGTTTAACTGAATGATGCGGAGAGAGGTATCGATGATAGCGCCGTGCCTTTTCATCCAATTCATTCCAAGTATGACATCTATCCCTTGACTTGGAAGGACAATGGGAGTAATTGGAAAAAAAATTCCACCTAAGTTAAGGGGAACATTTCGAACTACTCGGCCGGTATTTAACCGTGTGCCAGGTGTCTGAATAATATAGGGTCTCTCTAGACATGTTACTTGTAAGTGAAGTCGTGCCACACATGCTTCACTGATAAAGGTATGGGATGCTCCAGAATCAAATAACACAGTAACAAGGCAGTGATTAATGGAGAACATACCTGCCATCACTTGAGTGCCCTCCGGAACCTCCTCCAGAGTGGTGTAGTTCACGTGACCAGTCTTAGCGGGTACAATCTTCTTTTTCTGATCTTTCTGGGTAGAACCTTGACCCGGCACAGGAGTCTTGTAGTTATTCTGCCGAGGTGGCATACGACAGTCACATGTGAAGTGCCCAAGATTACCACAATTGTAGAAGGGGTAATTGTTGGGGCGTGGAGCTTGTAGTGCTAGAGGTCTCTGCTGCTGTGTCGGGAAACGTGGTGCCCACTGCTGCTGTTGCTGTGGTGGCCTAGCGACCCAACAACCCTGCTGCGGAGGGCGGCTTGGAGCCTGCTGTTGACGCTCCTTAGCGCCCCCGATTTATATACTCTTTGTGAGTGTCACAACGTGGATTAGGGGTGTGTGCCAACACATCGATACCACGGAAAAAAATCCGGTTGTCTCTTGTCCACTCTCTTTATTCAAGCATTTTCTTTCATGCAATTTATTCATGAGCTTGACTTAGAGATCATAACTTAGCTCTACCTTGCTAGGCTTTACTTCTCTTTTTATCTCTCTTAGCTTGTGTAGGTAGCTTAGTTATCCGGTTGGTGAATTGGTGCCTTACTAGCATTGCATAGGTTAAGGTTGCTTTACTTTGTTTTAGAAATTGAAAAAGGCCCAATTCACCCCCCCTCTTGGTCCATCGATCCTTACAATTGGTATCAGAGCCTCGTTGCTCATTTGGATCATTAGGCTTCACCGCCTAGAGCTATGGCCAAGATGGGTGGTTCGCCTCCTCACTTCGAGGGCAAGAACTTTGCCTATTGGAAAGTTCGCATGGCCGCATATCTTGATGCGATTGCCCCCGAGGTTTGGTTGGCCACAAAAACCGGGTTCACTGGAACTCCCTCCACGGAACAATTAAAATGGAATGCCAAGGCTAGAAATGCAATTTTCGAAGCCATTAGTGAGGAAGTCTTTGCTAGAGTTAATGGCATGGACTTAGCAAGTGATATTTGGAAGGAGCTCATTGAAATTCATGAAGGCTCCACTAAAGTTCGTCAGCAAAAATATCACTTGTTTAGAGCTAAGTATGATTCCTTTAAAATGCTAGCTCATAAAAATTGCAATGATATGTATTCTCGCTTGAATGTCATTGTCAAGGACATTAATGCACTTGAAATATCCAAAATTGACAGTGCCTCCATCAATTGCAAGATTCTCATGCTCCTCCCGAAGCCCAAGTATAACATCATCAATGCTATGCTTCAAAAGGAGAATCTTGACACAATGGAAGTGGGAGAACTTGTGGGCGAAATTCGCGCTCATGAAATGAGTATCCTTGGTATGTCCGAAGAGCCAACTTCAAGTAAATCAATTGCTCTAAAGACCAAGGCAAACAAATCCCGCAAGCTCAAAATGATCAAGCAAGATTCAAGCTCTAGCAATGAAGAAGATGATCATCATGAAAGCTCATCCGATGTTGAAGAAGATGGAGAACTTGCTCTCATGATGAGAAAGTTTACTCCCTTGAATGACAAGATCAATAAGAAGGGTTTCAACTTTGACTCTAAAAAGGGAATGTTCCGGCCAATGGATGTCAAGAACAAAATTTGCTACAATTGTGGAGAAAAAGGCCACATCCGTCCAAATTGCCCCAAGCCGGACAAAAGAAACAAGGATAACAAGAGCAAGCATCGCCATGATTCAAGCGATGATGAAGAAGAAGAAAGGAAGAACAAGAAGGTTGGGAAGAAGAAGAGCCATGACAAGAAGACAAAGCTCTTCCCAAAGAAAAAGGGCAACACCAAGAGAAGCTTCTTGGTGGAAAAACAAGAGTGGGTGACCGATGTCTCATCAAGCGAAGATTCAAGTGATGAAGAAGACATTGTCACCATCGCCCTCACAAATGAAGAACCATCGCTACCTCCACCTCCAATGTGCCTCATGGCCAAAGGTAACTCTAAGGTATGTGAGAGTGAAGATGATAGTGATGATGAGCTTGACCCTAATGAGTTTGCTAACCTCATTAATGAGTATACATCCGTCATCAAGAGGGAAAAGGGCAAAGTCAAGGTTCTTGAGAGCACTCGTGCCAAGTTAGAGCTTGCCCACTCCGATTTGCTTGGCAAGTACAATGACTTGCTCAAAAAGCACAATGAGTCACTTGTACTTGCTAAGCAAGTTGAAGAGAGCCACAAAAAGCTTAAACAAGAGCATAGGGAGTTGGCTCACAAGTACCAAGAACTTGAATTTGCCTATGAAGCAATTTACCCAAGTCTTGAGAACTTTGCTCATGAAACTATTGAGAAGGTCAATGCTTCTACTTCATGTGATGACCTACTCATTAATGCAAATGCCACTAATGCTTTGCCCGAGCTTGCACCTTCTAGGGAAAAGGAATTGATGGATCAAGTGGCAAGCCTCAAGAGTAGTGTGGAGAAGCTCTCAAGAGGAGAATACATCCACAAGGAGATTCTCTTCAACAATGCCCGTGACTATGGCAAGAGAGGTCTTGGTTCATTTCCGGAGCCAAACATAGCTACTACTCCTTCTCCGGAGATCAAGATTAGCTTCATCAAGGAAGTTGGTTCATATTGCCAACATTGCCAAGTCACCGGGCACCACACTAGGGAGTGCACTTTACCATCATGTCCTCTTCCTAATTTACCCAAGAATTACTCATCAATGTTTCAAAATAATTATTTTCTTTTGAGTAAAGTGAAGGGCAAGGTGAAGGCCAAATTCATTGGCAAACTCACTAAGGAGTCAAAGAAGAAGCTCCCCAAGCAACTTTGGGTCCCAAAAGCTCTTGTCACACATGTGCAAGGCCCAAAGCTTGTTTGGGTTCCTAAAACTCAAAAGTGATTCTCATGTGTGTAGGTGAACTACAAAGCCGGTGGAAAACATTGGGTACTTGATAGCGGTTACTCTCAATACATGACCGGCAATGATAGCATGTTCACCACTCTTGAAGACTCCGGAGATCATGAACATGTCACCTATGGTGATAATTCAAGGGGAAAAGTTTTAGGTTTGGGTAGAATAGCAATTTCTAAAAATTTATCTATTTCTAATGTTTTGTTTGTAGAAGCGGTCGAGCAGGGGTGCCCGTGGGGGCAGCCTAGGGCGCACACGCTGTGGCGATGGCGGCAAGGGCAGGGGCGATTGCGGCGCGTGGCGTTCCCGGCCGGCGGTGAGCGACGGCGGCTTCGCTCAGCTCTGCTCGTCTCGAGCTCGAGGAAGGAGAAGAGGGGAGGAGAAAACGGAGTTGGGCGCCGGGAGAAGATAAGCCCGAGCTCGCGCAGAGGTCGGGCGCGATGGCCGAAGCGTGGAAGAGGCTCGCCGACGGCGACAGTCGCCGGTATGGGCGTCGGCGAGCACAGTGACGAGCACAGGAGCAGAACAGTGAGGTTCAATGAATTTTGACCGATTTTTGCTCACGTTTGACCATCCAAAACTCTAATTTTAATATAGGAACTCGTAATTTGGCCAGAATAGAAGTTGTAGAGGAAGAGAAGATCTACAAGTTTTGTTTTGAGCGAAAGTTGATTTGAGACTCGGATCAAGGAGAAAAATACGGCCGAACACGGCTAAGTCGAAGTTTACTATGCGAACTCGATTAGCGCTAATGACACTGCTTAGGTCCACAATTAGCGAGTTAAAGTCGTGATTAGCACCTTGATTAACACAGGGGTGTTACAATAGTCTCCTCCGCCTCTTTGTGATTTTGTGTAGTGGTTCGACACCGTGCAGTCGCAGCAGGCAAAGGACTTTGTGAAACAGTAAGCAAGGTGGGCTGCGGAACATTGGCGCCGAATGAAGCACGAGGAACAGCAAGAGGAGAAGTACAAGAAAGAGCAAGAAGAGATCCGCAAGAGGATGAAGGAGGTGGATCGTAAGGCGGCGGCGGAACGTGAAGCTGACAGGGAGAGAAAGTGAGAGAGGGCACGCCGTGCGAAGGAAGCCGGGCCCGAAGCAATTAGGAAGGTCAAATATCCTCGGTGCACTCAGTAGAGTAGTACCATGTAATCCCGACATTTTACATTCCCTAAGGCATGGTAGGTTTAGATGCAACAAGTAATTTCCTTGTCGCGTGCACATGCCACTGCAGTTAGTTGTTTATGATTTCAGTTGAGAGCTTGACTCTGTGTGTTGTAACTTGTGCCATTAATTTGCAGTGCTAGCCGGGAATCTATGGAACCTTTGAATTTGTCCTTAATATTTTCTGAGCTTTTCAGGTCACTGGAATACTGTGAAGCACACATTAAATATAACGGTAAGAAATAAGAACTAAAAACTGCATTACATAATGTGAACCATCGAGTTTACATCATAATACAACAGTAATAAAACACACATCACACATACAGTGGCATGCCAGAACCCGTTGCAAACTACGGTAAACAGATTATGAACTAACCTAACATGCCTTAGGTAATTTATGAAAACACATCAAACACAACGATGCAGCATGTCACTAGCACTAGTGTAGTCCTAGTAGCCGTACCCCATATAGCAAACTGCGTTGATCCTTCTCCGCAGTATCCACCCATTGCAGGTGGTGCAGGTGGTGGTGGCGGAGGCGTAGGGCCCTTCTTCTTGTGACAAGGGCAGTTGCAGTAAGGAATAGTGCATGATTCATCATGTGAAACGGCCGCATTGCTGGTGTCATCATCTTCATCGACTTTGTTACCATCGCTCACTTCCTCATAATGGTTCACCTTGCATTCCAGATCAAAGATCTTTATCTGGAGGTACTCGATGAACTCCTGAACTGAATCAATTGGTGCAGGATCGACCCATCTAGTAAAACCACAGTTTTCTGAAGCATCGGAAGACTGCAAAACAAATTTCATGTAAGGTGTCTCAATGAAGATAAAGAAATGAAACAACCGAGTATTTACCCATGCGTGTGGGCATTTGAAAAAACGCCAACCGTCATCCATCCCGTCGGTGCACATCTGCACTAAGCAGTCCTCACCATGTCTGCATTTTGGCCACGGTTCTCTACGGTCATCGTATCGTCTAAGGGGAGTTTCATTGGTGAATTCACTCTTGTGTTGTGGTGGAAACTCAAACACTGGTTCCGGAAAGGAATCAGGTCCAAGAGGCACTTCCCATATTACGGGATCTCCCTTTCTTCCCCCTTTTCCTTTTCCAAAACCGTAGTAATTCTTCCCGCTAGACCCACCTCCAGACATTGGGTATACAATGAGCTTTGGTGTGTTTGTGCTGCTGGGAGTTCATGAACTTGGGACTATTTATAGATGCACAAAGGTCTGATACCCGTAGTGTGGAGTGTAAATACGCCTGAAAAGCCTAGATGACAACACACTGCAAAGCATAGATGACAACACACAGAAAATGCTAGGCTGTCTGCGCCGAGGCTTGGCGTGCGAGCTACAGTGTCAATGCTGTGCATGCACAGAGTTGCAGTGTGTAGTGTGTAGCCTTTTTAGTGTTCGGTCATCTGTGGCAAGGACGATGGGCCTGACGGTATGCAACGGAGGTCGGTGGCGTGTAGTGGGGAAGGCGGTACCTAGGCGTGATCAACCTAGCAGCAACAATGCAATGGCAAAGCCAGCTTTGAAGGTGAGATGGTGCGCTTTCCGTTTTGTCACATCTATCTGCAAAGGTGGAAGGACACTGATGTCACGTATGCCTGGGCAAACGATGCCTCATGTGGGAAACCCGTGATTGACATGTTCACTAGTGCCAAACCGTGATCCCGTACTCGTACCTAGAATCACTTTTTGCAGTACTCATTCAATTTGTCATTGATTAAAGCACGAATTTTTTTTTGCAAGAGTTTCCCTTGTACCACGACATTATGGAACCCACAAAGATAACAAATTGACATCCATAATATCCAGGGAACCAATTGACAAGTATAGTACAACCAAAATCAAAACAGACAGCACAGTCCATAGTATTCAAACATAACAGTCCATAATGTTTAGGGTTAACAGTCCATAGTGTTGAAACACTTCAAATAACATCCTAGTCCATGAATTGAAATAATACACAAGTTCCATATTACATAACATCCAGAGTCCTAGCAACCATAGTCCAACACCCTCACTGTCTCCTAGTCTTACCCTTGCCCTTGCGTCTGAGGGCGTTGGTGCCTGGAGTGTAACAATCTCGAGGACGACGTGCTCTCTGTGCTGGAGGCTGGGACTCCTGCGTAGAAGGTGCTCCCTGAAGCTGAGACGTTCCAATCTCCTCGGCCATGTCCTCACCGGTACCTGCCGCAGTGTCCTGGACTGAATCCCTTGTGCTCTCCGATGAGCCTTGGCCTCCAGAGGGTCCTGCGTGCAATGATGGCTGTTGTACGTCCATCGTACCCATAGTCCTGCACCCACAACGAGCGGCAGCACGCCGTAATCTACGTGCTAGTCGCTGTAGTTGAACGTTATAATTTGGTCAAGTTAATGGAAACTGATGAGTGAAAGAGGTGAAGTAAAACTTACGGCCAGGAAGTTCTTCAAAGTTTGCTCATCAACTCCTGCCGTTGGAAACCATTCAATGTCAAACACGGACTGCTTCAACGCATTGCCCTGGAAATAAAGAGTAGAAAATACGAATTCGGAGCAAATATTGAAATTGAATGATAGTCATTAGCTAATCGAAGTGATCAAATCTTTTTCTGTTAACTTACCACTCGGTCAAGGATAGGAGCTGCCTCAACCACCGTGCCCCCTCTGGTCACTAGGTCGTACGACGTGTCTTCGTCTTCGGATGACTGAATGTCCCCGTAGTCCGCCTGTGTTCACTGCCCTTTGAGCTTCGGCCGCGTCGCACTCAAGTACCACTCGAGACATGTCCGGAAGTTCTCATTGCTATGTGGATCCTCGTCTAGAATGATGTTGTCCGCGGCAAGATCCCATTTTTCGATGTACCTTTGGTGGAGCCTCGCAAAATCAGTGGTCTTTTTTTGTCTCTGTCGATCCAACCTGCATCATGAATAGTGGACAAAATTTTGATAAACAAGTTAGGGGCAACTAGAACATTGTAGAAACTGACACTTGAAAGGCTAAAACATCTATTTACTTCATATGTTCTCAACGACATGCAAAGATACGATAAGTTAACAACAGGATTCCGTTCATGGCATTGAAACTTACTTGTGCAACTCGACGGACGTGGAGAACAGACGCCCTGGCCACTCCTATCTAAAATCGAATTGCCGTGCAACTCTATGCGCCATGTGGTACTCAACAACATAAAAGCATATGAGAGGGCACGTCATCGTATACAAATCGTCATCGGCAAAGCACATGCTGCTGAATTGGATATCAGCTTCTTCTAAGCCACCGTACGAATCCCAAGTGACCTGGTAAAGTTCAAAACTGAATCAAAATGTCCAATTATACATGTAATTCTTGCATCTGTATGATAGACAAGTTACTAACCATTGAGTGTGTCAGCGTGTCCAGCTCGTTACCGTACTCCACATAAGCCCGAGCCACTCTCACATAGTTCGCTATGACCTGGTCCCAAAGATATGCAAAGGTAGGTCAAAGTCGGGGATCCGCCACATGGAACCACTGCCGTCGATCAAGAACCATGGGGCGTCCAACCGGTATACGGGACCACATCCAAATCTGTAGAAGGTAGACACAACCACCAATAGACCCGTCTGCGAGGTGCGTCGGCATGCTTCGCAAAGCTGGCGATACAAGAAATCCAATACAGCGGATCCCCAGCTGTAAAACCCTGCTGTGTCCCAGTAAGTCAAGCAAGGAATGTACATCCACGACGCGTTGTCCCCTGCACATTGGCCATTGTTTCAGTTTTGATACGATCTATAATTGTAATTGCAGTAATAACAATTGAGATGAAATAGTACATCTTACCGGTTGCATCTGGGAAAAGAACACACCCGAACAAGTGTAGTATCCACGCTCGACAGTACCGCGAAACTGTCTGCGCATTGGCATCTGCCAGACAGTGGGCAAAATGTTGCCGAAGCCAACTGATAGGCACTCCCGAGGTCCGAGTTCTAGGTCCTGCTTCAGGAACCCAATCCCGAGGAATCCCTCCATCCGATCGCTCCAACCGTCGGACCTGCACTGCCCTGTAACTACACGGCCTCTAATTTTGAGGCCAAGGATCTTCTAGACGTCCTGTAGCGTCACTGTCATTTCATCACAGGGTAGGTGAAATGTATGTGTTTCAGGCCTCCACCTACACAATAAAAGGCAAATTATAAGGGTATCTCTCCGAAGCATTTCCAAATAACGTAATAAATGGCATTCTGTGTTGCAAAGAGAATGTACCTATCAACCAAAGCTGTAATCGCCGCAGGGTTGAAGTGAGGTAAGCCGCGGCGAACCTGATACGATACGACGTCAAGGCTTGCCCTCCTCAGGAGAGGAGTGTACCTCTCGTCGTATCGCATCTCCTGTAACCCGTCATGGGTTCGAACACGAAGGGAGGGGCAGCTCCTGCACAAAATGATAACACATTTTAGTACCATAAATGTAAGGTAAAGGGGAATTGAAAAAATTAGCACTGTCTTTACCTCCCCCTGTGCGGTGCGTCGTTCTCGGTGGTTCTGATCGTAGTACGGATCTAGAAGGTGCGGAAGCTCCATCCTGCAATATTAAGTAATGCATTAAAATAAATTCATAGTAAACATTAGTTAGGAAACCGAGTACTATGAATTGTAAGTAAAAAATTAATTATGTAAGAAAGCAAGTACTACTATTAAGTAAGAAAGCAAGTACTTTAGTTATGTAAGAAAGCAAGGCCATACACATAATTGCAGTAATGGAAACTACAAATAATTCAAATATGTCTATTACCAGGCTAAGCGGCCAAGTGCATGTACGTGTATTGTGGCCTATTCTGCCGCATCTGCGACAATTGATTGGCTCAGGGTCTTCAACAAAAGGTCGTGCTCTACCCCGCCTAGTTCTCCCAGAAATTTGATCCATACTTATGTCGTATCTCGATCTCTTTCTAGAACCACGCTTATTCCAACGCATACTAGGATCGGCAATGTATACCGGACCCGTGTATGGTGGCCACTGACCTTCGTCTAGGTACGGCTCAAAACGGGGTGCCCATGTATGGACCATGCTGTCAACACTTAGCTCCCATGGTATCTTGCTCTCAAAGTTGTAGTTTCGGTGCCGCGCGGCCGCAACAAAGTGAGAACACGGAAAGTGGAACTGTCTAGGTCTCCCACAAGTGCATGAGAAATTAATCAATATAACAACATAACTCCTTGAAGGTAGGGACTCTCCATCCGATGTTGTTCCACCCCGTTCCGTGACCTGATACTTTCCTGTGGCGTGGTCATAACACTCTAGTTCATGTGTGTGAGTCTTATCCTTTGCCTTTGCAAGATGACCTAAAGGTTTATCGGGCCATAATTGGTTCAAACTCTGCAGTTGTAGTGCCAACTCATGTCTTTTATTAAACCATGCGACCAACCTTGAGAAACTAAATGTTACGATAGCATTTATAGGCATGCCACATATGCCTTTAAGTACACTGTTGAAGGACTCCACCATGTTGCTAGTCTGAAACTCCCACCTCCAGCCACCATGATCATAAACCCTTGACCATTTCTCACGCTCCCTCAGCAATCCCCTAAGCCACTGCCTACCTTGGTCGTTTGTTGCTGTTTTTAGCTTCTCCAACTACTCCTCAAAGAATTGCACCTCAAGTCGACGAGCCACCAGCTCAAATAACTTAAAGTTATCCATAATGTGATCTTTGTCAAACAAATTCTGGGCGAGATGACGAGTGCAGTAATGGTGGTGCAATGGGGCATATTCCGGGATCTGCTCCTGGACCGCACTTAGGATTCCTTAGTGTCTATCAGATATTACGCCAACTTTCTTTCCAGGACCTATGATATGTATCCGAACAAGCCGCAAGAACCATCCCCAGCTGTCTTTGTTCTCCCTATCAACCAAGGCAAATGCTAGAGGAACTAGGACGTTGTCCGCGTCACATGCAATGGCTACCAAGAGTGTGCCCATGTACTTACCCAAAAGAAATGTACTATCAATGGACAACACTGGACGATAATGCCTGAAGGCCTCGACGCTCTGGGGGAAGCACCAGAATGCATGCCAGAAAAATTGACGTCCGTCCTGCCTCCATGCATTTGGTTTTGGGATGTACTCATAATGCATGTCTGGATTTGCTGCTTTCATTGCATTCAACAAGGCAGTCGATTTCTCAAATCCGTCCTCCCAATCACCATATATCATCTTCCATGCCCTTTGCTTTGCCCGCCATGCCTTCCCATATTTTTTCCTGTATTGAAACATGTCCTCAACATAGTTTATAATCGTCCGAACCGACAAATTCGGCTGATCCTTCAATGTGCGGCACAACTTGTTGGCTATGAGGGTCGAGGTCAGTTGTCGATGCTTAAGCTGCAATTCATTCTCCACACATGTGTGTGGACCAACAACTTTGGTGATCTTGAACTTTCCTATGAGTTTCTGTTTTCGAGCACACACCTGCCAATTACAATCTGCCTTCTCACAAACAACTGTGTAACGTCGGTCCACATAAGAATGCACAACTCTGAATGGTCTTTTACGTTTCACAGAATACTCTTGTAACCATTTACGAACAGAAGGCAAGTCCTTGAACAGAAGACCCTTTGCAAGTTCCGAACGGTCCCCTGGCTCATGAGGCTCTAGCAACTCATCATCTCTTCCTTCAGCAAATGCACCATGGCAATGTCTGAGATCGCTGAATTCAGGTACAAGTGGATCGAGGTCAGGACATAATTGTCTGAGGAGCTCCATTTCTTCTTCAGTCAAAGGTGTTGTACCAACATATCGGTCATCATCTGAATCAACAGCTCTTGCCATTTCATAAGGCTCCTCATCATCCTCAATTTGAACTTCCACACTGTTAGAAGCCCGTCCGGTACTGGTTGCTAGAGAAACAGGAGGAACAACAACATTATATGGAATGTCTCCTGCATTGACACCATAAAGAAGTACGATATTAGTTAATTGAGTTACAAACATTCATAACATAGTGGAAACAACAATTGGAATGAAAATTGCAAAGAGCACTACACTTACTTGGATGGTCCTGGCTCAAAGGAATCTCCTAAGCGGCCATTACAACATCATGGTTATGACATTGTGTGACAGGATTATGAGAAATGCCATCCAAATTAGGACCAGATTCTACATCAGGGATCACAACCGTATCTTTAACATTTCCAGAAGGGTTTGCTATTGGAGGGTTAGGAGGTCCAGCAAACTCTTGTTCAGGCCATAACTCGCGAGGAGGTGAATGCCAATTATTCCCGGGGGGAGAATGCATATGACGGCTTGAATCACTTGGCAACTTGAGTACAAGCAAATCAATCAATGGAATTTCATTCTTTATGACACCATTTACGTAATTCTCCCAATCATCCTGGCATGCTATTGGGAGCAGCCGCCTATGATAAGTTAAGTCCAATTTACCATAGTGAAGTACCCCTTCAAATGTAAGTTCACCCTCATTTGAATTGCAATGAATTTGATCATGAGCCCTTGCAACCACCTCTGCAAACATCGGTCGCCCAACAAACAACATAGAGACCCTTTGCATTCCAACAAATCTAATATTTCCACTTCCTCGACACTTCCCCCATGATAAACGGTCATTACATTGTCCATCTAATTGTATGCAGAAGACGACAATAATTATGTGTGCAATGTAGAAAAATGAAATTGTTAAAGTTATGGAGACTTGCTAATTAATTTGTATCGAATTCCCACCTGAAATTACCTCAAATTACAGAAGCTAGCAAATAAATTAGAAATTTATGTCAAACAAAATTCATTGGTGAATTCAATTCAAAAGTACCAACAACTAATTCACAAACTAATTCAAAAGTACCAACAACTAATTCCCAAACTAAATTTGTATTCAAAAGTACCAACAACTAATTCAATTCAAACAAAATTCATTGGCAAATTCAAATAAAAGGATGAACAACTAAATTTGTACATTGCTAACTACATTGCCGTCGCAAAAATAAACGTACTTGCGAATTTGTAACAAACTAACTACATTACTAACTACATTTGCACATTCACTACCGAATTTACTAAATTTCTAAAGAAATTACGAAATCAAAGACAATCTAAATCTCTATTTCAAGCTAATTAATTAATTGCAAATTTGTAACATCTAAACTAAACTAGCATATTCACTAAATAATTACTTGTGAATTAGTAACATCTAAACTAAACTATCAAATTTGAATTGTCGTCTCACCTTAACGATACGGCAGGGCGTCTGCGGATCGCGGGGCAGAGCAGTGGGGAGGAGGACGTTGCCGCCACGGCCGGCCCCCAAGCCGGCGAGTAGGGCCGGGCCTCAGGCGCCCTGCTCGGCCGGGCCTTGGCCGCCGCGGCAGGCGCGCAGGGGGCGGACCCGGCCTCGCGGGTGGCGGGTGGGGGCGACGCGCCCAGGCACGCAGGGGGCGGACCCGGCCTCGCAGGCGGGGGCGACGCGCCCCGCCGCGCCGAGCCGGGGTGGCCGCGACGCCCACCGGCCGCGGGCGGGGGCGACGCGTCCCTTGCGGATGGCGCCGCCAGCCGGGGACAGCGGCCACGAAAGGCGACGGCGGCCGCGGACGGTAACGGCGACGGCGGGCTGGAGTGCTGCAGAGCTCGTTTGGGATGGGAGGGAAGGCGGGCGGGGGCGGGCGTGCGGAGGCGTCAACTATAGCTGACCTCGGCGCCGTGGATCTTGGCGCCGAGCTCGGTGACCAGATCCACGGCGCCGAGGTCCGCCACGTCGGCTGCCACGTTAGCGCTGAGCTGTATTTGGTGTGGCGACCTCGGCGCCATATGGCGCCGAGATGTTAAAGCTCGGCGCCACAGCCCATGTCGCCGACCCCCTGGATCCAGATAAAAAAATGTTTCCCCAGAAGTCTGTTTGTGAATTTCTTTCCCGCAAAGGGCCAAAAAGCAACAAAAAAAACGCGGGCATGGCGCGGATCGCAGGGGGATTCCGCGGGAATTTTGACGGGTGTTTTGCTTGCATGAGCGGGAGGGCTGCTTCATTCTTCCGCCGGCGAACGGTGGTCGCCCAGGTTCCTGCTGTTGGTTGGAGACAGGTCAAGATGGCAATGGGTACCCGAGTACCCGACGGGTTTTACCCGATAAGAAGACGGGTGTGGAATGAGTTTTCTACCCGTGGGTATATTATTGGGCAAAATCTTATACCTGTCGGGTATGGCGGGTACGGGTGCGGATGTATACTACCCATACCCGCCTACCCGCGGGTAAGAAATACCCGCAAAAAAATAAGCCATCTTAAGTGTCTAATTCATTTTAGCCCATATGACCCATGAATTTGGCCCAAATCCAATTAATCCCTCCTAGTATATATATTGTTGAACTCTCCTTCAAATCCTACTCCACACTTACTCCAATTTTAGTTTGAAATGAATTATTTTTCATATGAATATGTGATATTTATATGTAATTTTCGAGTATGCTTTTCGGGTACGGGTTACCCGTCGGGTATAAATTACCCGTCGGGTACGGGTATGGAAGTATTTTTCTACCTATGTACGGGTACGGGTAACTCGACGGGTAAAATTTAGTTCTAGCGGGGGAAATGGGTGGCCAAGACCCGACGGTATGTACCTGTTGCCATCTCTAGAGACAGGGAACGCTGGCCGGCAGAGTTTGGCACGTGGGCTCGGCGTTGCAAGCGGTCAACCCGCGCGCGCAGCCACGCCGCCGTGCCGGGCTGAAGCGTTCGACCGATCGTTCCCGCAGGCGGCGCAACGCAACATGCCAGCGCTAACTCTCTCTCTCTCTCACGTCTTCTCACCGTCTCGCTTTCCGGCTGTCCATGCTCGCTCGGGAACATCTTCACTTCACATGAGCTATTCAGAGTTTCAGATATTCAGAGAAAGAGATTAGAGAGGATCGATCGACGGGCAGCGCGGCTTGTACTGTTCTGGATGAAGATGTGGATTCTCTCTCCGTCAGGTTCGTGGGCAAAAAGATTAACTGGGCTTAGCCCAATTCTACAGTACAGCCTGCGAATTGATTCTCTTTTTTGATGATCTCAGAAAAATATTTGATGATCTCGATGCCAAACGACCTGAGGGGCTGACAGGTCCAGCTCCTAGATATGGCTTTTTTTTTTTGATAAACGGAGCGACCTGTATTACACATTAAGGAAAACATACATGGGAACAGTACACATGCAGGCACCCTCGGGAAGGATACAGAAGCACAGGTGTCCCAACCATTTTGCACAAAAGACCCTATGAAAAGATGAAATTACAATCAAGTACTGAAGATCTTTTGCACATCCTGTGATCATCGGCCGTCGTCTTCGCCTTCCGCCGCCGTCGTCAAGAACTCCGGCACCAGGGAAAGGGAACAAGGCCACCCAGGCCAGAAGAAGCCACATCGCCCAAAGGCTTCGAGGAGAGCCGCGACAAGAGAAAACCATAAAGGCACATCGGCTGGGGACGCGCCCCAAGCTTCTTCGGCCATGGATCCATACCTCGTACCGACAAGCAGCAAAGGAAGAACATGGATCCAACCACCCCGCAACCAGCAACCCGAACACCTCTCTGTAATCCAAACCCCACTCCGTATTCACCAACTTCGCCGGCCAAACAGCCCGGCGGAAAACGACTCCTGTACAAAAGCTTACCGGAGCTGAAGCCACCACAGGACCACCAGATCCGGAAGCAAACGACCTCACAAGCTTGTCACCGATGCCGGAGGACGCAACGGCGAGGTGGAGAAGAAGCCGGAGGACCTTATTCCACCACAGCAGCAGCACCTCCACCCTGCGCTCACCACCGGGGGACACAAACCTAGATAAACTAGGACCTACCCTACACAGCCGGGCAGAGAACCACCCGTTCCCCTCGCATCCGAGGCCAACCAGGCCACCGGAGGCGAGGAAGAACGGAGGTCTCGCCGGCTGGAGCACAAGACTCTCTCGCCGCCTTCGCAGTCGCCGAGAGAAAGGGAGAGGCTTCGAGAGAAAGGCCGTGATTCCTCCTAGATATGGCTTGGAAAAATACTCAGGCGCTCAGCTAAGGCCGCCGTCTACGAACCTGACCGACGCAGTGACGATGTTACTGTGCCGGCGGCCGGCAGCGTACAGTAACGGAGCGGCCGTTATTGTATCGATCACTACTGCCCCCCCCCCCCCCGACACCGAGCGCCGCGGCTGCAGGCCTACGTGCAGCCGCAGCAGCTACACACACACCCGCGGCGGGAGGCGACTGCGCGGCCGGCATCGGGGGGAGCGGCGGGGTTCAGGTCGCCGTCTCGCCGACGCCAAGCGGGCCGGCGGCGCGGTGGTTTAGCTTGGAAGCGGATGGAAAGGCAGAGGAGGGGATCGGCACGGAACGACGCGGGCCCCGGTGGCTCCGGACGGAACGGCGGTTGGTTAGGTTTGTCGGCGCAGCCGAGTCGCGGAGACGGGATCGCCGCGACTGGAATGCATGGCGGTGGCGCCTTTGTTCTCACTTTCTTGCCCGGCGCGGCGGTGCATGCCCGCTTACGGATCGCCGTCCATTGTTAATCGCCGTCTACGAACCTGACCGACGCAGTGACGATGTTACTGTGCCGGCGGCCGGCAGCATACAGTAACGGAGCGGCCGTTATTGTATCGATCACTACTGCCCCCCCCCGACCCCGAGCGCCGCGGCTGCAGGCCTACGTGCAGCCGCAGCAGCTACACACACACCCGCGGCGGGAGGCGACTGCGCGGCCGGCATCGGGGGGAGCGGCGGGGTTCAGGTCGCCGTCTCGCCGACGCCAAGCGGGCCGGCGGCGCGGTGGTTTAGCTTGGAAGCGGATGGAAAGGCAGAGGAGGGGATCGGCACGGAACGACGCGGGCCCCGGTGGCTCCGGACGGAACGGCGGTTGGTTAGGTTTGTCGGCGCAGCCGAGTCGCGGAGACGGGATCGCCGCGACTGGAATGCATGGCGGTGGCGCCTTTGTTCTCACTTTCTTGCCCGGCGCGGCGGTGCATGCCCGCTTACGGATCGCCGTCCATTGTTAATCGCCGAATCCAACGAGCGGCTGACAAGGACGGCTTGGCTGACTACGAGCAGTAGATAGAAAAAGCGCTCGGCTGCTGCAAGTACCGGAACTCCGGAAGGAACAGCGCCAGACGCCATTCCCCATTCTCACTTTCTTGCCCGGCCCGGCTTCCTGTTCCTCTCGCGCCACGATCGATTTCAAAGCAAAAGGCCCCCGGCCGGACGGCACGACCCAGCACCGCTAGCTAGCTGTCCTGGCACCACGCGGCCGTTGCCCCAGAACGGCGCCCGGCTGGCCCCGCCGGGCGGCTACAACCAATACGCGCCCCCCGCCTCCTGCGGCACACCACACCACTAAAGATGGCAACGGATAAAATCCGCGCGGATACTAACTTCACAGATCCGCACCCGCAAGCCCAAATCCTCACCCGCATCCGCGCCCGCAACCCGCTGCGGGTATAAAATGGTACCCGTACCCGCTATCCGCGGATACCCGTGTACCCGCGGGCATGCCCATGTACCCGCAAAATTTTAAAAATCAAACATATAATTCAGTTTTAACAGAAAGCAAAAACTAATATATAGCAACCAAGTAAATTCAAGCCAGCAAATAAATAGTCTGATACATCTAAGCCAATAAATAAATAGTCTGGTCCATGATACATCCATCCATCTTAAATCAAAGCCAGCAAACAAATAGAAGCATACAAAAATCCAAGAGTCATTGATCAACACCATTATTACATAAATTGTTCAGTTGAACAAAGCAAATAGTGGAAACTCATCAGTCGGAATCA
Organism: Panicum virgatum; assembly: GCF_016808335.1. NCBI lineage: Eukaryota > Viridiplantae > Streptophyta > Magnoliopsida > Poales > Poaceae > Panicum > Panicum virgatum. Next base: position 58,483,370 of record NC_053140.1, on the reverse strand, counting down.
GCACTAGTGATGCAAGAATCTACCATCATTTCTTCTTGAATGTCTTCAAGGCATGACCAGAAGCTATTGGCCCTATCACCATCATCTACAATCAAGTTTCACAAACATTAGTAGCTGCAGTTATAGTTCTTATATGAAAAATACAACACAGTTATGCAAATACAGATTAGTATAGTACAATACTACCTTTGAGAGTGTGACGAAGCCAACTTTGCCCACACATCAAAGCTTCCAATATCTTAGGAGTAAGACGGCTGCGATGCTCACTCAAAACCCTTCCACTAGTGCTAAAAGCTGATTCAGAAGCTACTGTTGTGATTGGAATAGCTAGGATGTCCCGGGCAATTTGCCTCAAAGTGGGATAACGGGTTCCCTCCAACTTCCACCAACCAAGGATATCAAAATAATTATCATCATGAGGAAGGGTTCCTTCATCCAAATAGCGATCTAGCTCATTTTTACTTCGAACATAGCTATTAGTCTTCTTATTTGCAGCAAGAGTTTTAAAAATTGATAACACAGCAGCTGCATCAACTGAAGAACTAGCACCACTAGATGATGTACCCACATAGTCATGTTCTTTAACTTGGTAGTGTTTCATCAAATCAGATAGCAATTCATGAGCCTCTTCCACATAAATTTCAGCATTTTCTTCACCAAAAAGGGCAATATAGCAAGCATGTAGCATTGTCATCTTAAGACGTGGATCAAGAATGACAGCAACAGCCATAAGACCATGTATATCAGCCCAATACTTGTCATATTTTTCTATCATGGCAGCAGACATTTCTCTAATTTTTTTCATGCTCACCATGCTCCCAAGATTTGATTTTAAGTTTGATCTCACATACTTTAGGGGAAAAAAGGTTGGCTGTCACATATTTAGTACCGGAAAACAGCTCAGTGAGGTCATAGAATAATCCTAATTTATCACAAACTGTACTAGCAAATATCCAGTCATTTGGTGGTGGACAAACATAGTTCCTATCAAGCTCACCCAAGCGTTCGAAAACCTTCCTATAGGGTATAGCAATCTTAAGCATGATATAGGTTGAGTTCCATCTAGTTTTACAATCTAGTTGCAACTTCTTGACCAATTCAACCTTTTCATCTAGTGCTGTTTTCTCAAACTTTTCATACCTCTTTGGTGTAGCAACCCAGTAAGCAATACTGTCTCGAATGTTTGAAACTGCACTTGCAATGACTTCCATGCCATCTTTGACGATGAGGTTGAGAATGTGTGCGCAACACCGCATATGCAGCCATTTTCCTCTCAAAAGCATATTAGTTGCACCAAGCCTTGTCTCCATTAACCCAATCATGCTATCATTGGTGCTGCAATTGTCAAGAGTGACAGTTGATACCCTCCGATCAATATCCCAGCTTTGGAGGCACTTTTGCAATGCATCACAAATAGCTTCTGCAGTATGGGGGCATGGCACATACATAAACCTACACATAACAAAGCATAGTTCAGTTGTAAAGTTCATAATTTATAGAAAATATAAATCTGAACAGCAAGCAACAATTCATGAAAAGAAAGATAATCACCTCAAAATGCAGCTTTTAAGCATCCACGAGTCATCAATAAAATGTCCAGTGACAGCCATATAACCTCTTTTTTGATTATCAGCTGTCCAAAGATCAGTTGTAACAGCAAACACGGCAATTGGTCCTTTGCAAGAATATCCTAGCTTTCCTTTTCTCACCCTCATAGAAATGCATTATGTCCCTTCTAATAGTGTTTCTAGTACCCATTTTAAACAAAGGTTGCAGGGCACTAACAAACTTACGAAAACCATGGTGATCAACAATGGACAGTGGGTACTCATGCAATATAATCATGGAATAAAGAGCTTTCCTAGCTACTTCTTGATCAAACACATAGTTTTCTACACTCACTGCTCCTTTTTCAGTGGTTCCAAACCGCAAATTAGTTTGAATTTTATCCCCTGGCCTCTTGTTATTTAAAGGACAAGATGTGAGATGGGTTTTCAGATGGGTTGTACCATTCCTTGAGACGGCTGAAAGATTCTTGCCACAATGCTTACATTTGGCCTTCCATTTTCCATCAACACACACTTGGGTGAAGTCATTCCACACTTTAGAATATTGCTTCCTCTTTTTACCAGGACCAGCAGCTTGTTCCTCTCCATCTGAAATGTGCACAACATTTTCTTCTGTTGTCTCAGTTGCAGCTGCTACAGCACCTGATGCTTGGGAGCCTGGAACTTGGGAGCTACTAGGTGTACTAGCCATTGCAACTGCAGAACAATTAACATGTTCAGATTCAGGGACGGGAAACCGAGCAGTCTTAAACTGAATGATACTACGTAACAGCAAGATAAGACAAGTTATCTCATGGCATGACCCAATCATTGTCAACCCAAATAATAGTCATATCTTGTATAAAAAAAACAGAACAAACAGAGCCACTTCTCACGTCATGCTGCATTTGTATGAAATCTGTATACCTGGTCACCCCTCATCCCAATACCATGATGAATCTGTGCTTAAGGCAACAAATATGCATTGGCTTGCGACCAACTCATCTTCTGAAGAATACTGAACATATTCTGAAATTTTCCCCAGTTATTAATAACGGAAACCAAGCTTGCGTGGCTTACAATAAAAGGAATAGTAAAAAGAGTATATATATCCTTATCCATCACACCCCTAGTAATAATTAAGAACTTAGTTGCAACAGAATCAGTTAAGCGAGAAGCAAGACTTGATTGTCTGTTCGACATGCCAAAATCATCACCACAATACTGAGACTTCAGATCAAGCCAATACGAATAGATCAAGCATATATAAGAGCAGATCTAGCGTACACAAGAGTAGATCAGTGCATGCGGCTGTCACTGCAGTACATACATGAGGGCGAGCGGCGGATGTACCTGTGGGAGCGCAGACCAGAGGGGGCCTGGAGCGGCGGCCCGAGGGGGAGAGGCCGACTAGAGGGGATCTGCTGGCCGCCGACCGGAGGGGATTTGCTGGCCGCCGAGACGCCGAGACGAAGGGGAGCTGCTAGCCACCGAGACGTCGAGCCCGCCAGGGAGAGCGCCGGCCGGAGAGGGATACGCCAACCGGAGGGGAGAGCGGCGGCCGGAAGGGAACCAGCGGCCCTGGAGGGCTGGAGGCCGAGCGCCCGAGGGCGGAGGGGGCGATGGGGTTTGCGGGCTTGCGGCTGGGAGCCTGGGACTGCGAGTCGGGGAGACGGCCAGACGGGGACTCGGGGGTCAGGGTGGGTGAGTGGCGGCTGGGTCGCTGGGAGGCTGGGAAACCCTAGAAATTCTTATATATACTCATGTATTTGGACCCACATGTCAGCGGATATGCGGGTTTGTGGGTTCGGGTATTAAATTTTGAAATCCGTTAGCAAATACCCGTCGGGTTTGAATTTGTACCCGCGCCCGTGCCCGCGGGTACGAACCTAGACCCGAATCCACGCCCAACGGGTTCGGTGTCCGCGGATTTGTGGGTTTTTTCTACCCGTTGCCATCTTGACACACCACACCACACCACCCAGTTGCTCCTCCGAACGTAGTAGGTCTATTTATGTGCGCGGGGGCAAACGGGAGCCTGCCCACTGCGCACGCACACCAGGCTCTAGCTAGCGTACGCCATCCCCCCCCCCCCCCCCCCCCCCGCACGTACGCGGCGCGGCAGTAGAGCAGCAGCTGCGAGCGAGCCCGGCAGGGGGATGAACCGCGAGCCTGCAGCTAGCAATACGTGCGCTGCAGCAGGAGCGCCGTGCAGCGGCAGGCCTAAAGCTAGCTCGATCTCTACCGAAAACGTTACAGCCTTTTTCTCTCCCAGCCTGATCACTAGCGCCGTGTCACGTGGAGAGAGAGGGGCGGGGTCGACGCCGGTTACTGGCGGCTCGATCTATGGTGACTGAGTCGGCCATTTTTTTTTCCAGGTCACGCAACGCAAGCGGTTCCGGCAAGCCAGGCCAGGGAGGGAGGCCGTGCTTCCAACTGATCGATCCTCCCATCCTGGTTCTTTCTACCTGCTTTCGTCTCGCTCGCTTGCCCGGTTGCCCCTGCCATTGGCCCTGTTTGGATCTCGCTAGAAACCTACCACGCACATCTCCAGAGAGAAGAATCTCGCATGCATACAGTACTAAATAAAGTCTATTTTCCGAATTTTTTTAGGAATATGTGTAATTTTTCACGATGAATTTAATGACAGTAATTAATCAATGATTGGCTACAGTGGTGCTACAGTACCATCCTCTAATCACGTGGTCAGATGCCTCATTAGATTTTTCAGGGTTCCTAGCACAGAAGTTTTGAAATTGGTTGTGTAAACTGACTTTATTTAACACTATAATTAGCCGTCAAAATATTATTGTTGCTAGCAAAAAACAACCAAACAGGCCATTACATATTTACATGCATGCTGCAGCAGCGGCCGTGTCGTCTCCACCCGCACGAAAAACTCTGGGAATGCTGTTTCTGTCGCGGCCGAGATCGCCCGTGAATTCGTTCCGGTCCAGCCCACGAAGCCCATGAGTACCTAATTAATTAGGGCCAGGCTGGTAGCTCATCGGGCCCAGCAGTTTGAGCCCGGGATCAAAGTCGCGTCCGTCCCTGACTCCCGGTGTTGCGTCAAGGTACCCAAACTGCACGGCACCATACTGCACCAGGTACACAGGCGCAGGCACGACCACGAGTTGGCACAGTGGCCACCACTGTGCCCATGGTGGCTCTAGGCTGCTGGCAAGAATATCCTTGCCTTTCCTCCCAATAGGAGATAGCGCAATGCTAATGTGCCCGTGGGCACACGGGGCGTGCAGGTGCCGGTGTGGCGCCCTAAAGTGATCGGGTATTCTAAAAAAAATGGTGAATTATGCTCGCTAAAATTAAACTATGACTCCAACTAATTTACATAAAAATTTGAACTAAAATAAATTATCTAAATGTGCAACTACGATTCTTCTAGTGTGAAACCCTCATTCCGAAAGAGTTTAGCAAATTATACTGAATCCTATCAAGATACTACTCTATGAAAATAAAGTCACAAAGATTGCAATATAAAATGCGGAAGTTTAAGTAGGAGGGAGGAGGGGAAGCAAACTCTTGACGCGAGGATTTATCCTGTAGTTCGGATTGCCACCAAGGCGCCCCTACATCCACGTTGTTGAAGTACTTACGAAGAGTATCGCTTCCCGACAATCAAATCTCTTCTGTGAATACAATCACGGGCACCTTGATCCCGATTTCCACTAAGTGAGATTGCCCACGAAGGAGGAGTCTCCGTCCCCGGCACAATGTTGTCGACGCCGCTCCACACCAAGTCGGAGGGTCGTTGACGTGCCGGCGAGCCACCAATTCTCCAAGGAGGCCGGCACAGCGAAATATAAGTTTGATTCACTCTAGAACCAGCCACAAGGATCTCAACCTTGCTTGCTCACTCACTTAGGAGCTAACCTAGCACTAACACTTACAAAGCTTGTGCTAAGGACTAAGAATTTGATCTCTATGCTCTTGGATGGTTTGGAGGTGTTCTTGGATATGTAGCTAAACATAGATTATCAACCAATGTTATCCACAAAAATCAAGAAAAATTTAAAAAAAGCATAATTTTTTTTGGCAAGCAAGTGTATATATGTATATGCATATGTATGTGTACATTTAAAGTAAATTAAATAACTTTTAAACCATTCCTCAAATGAAAAAGTGCCTGAAATAAAAGTTGTAGATCTTGAAATTTTGAACAATTTTAGTATTCAAAAGTTTTTCATTTGACCTTAGTAAACATGAGAAAATCTTAGTTCTTTTTCGGGTCCCCTGGTTTTTCCTCTAATTACGAAAATACCCCTAACTTCCTCTTCTTCCTCCCTCCTCTCCCAGCTCCCTGTCCATGGCCGAGCCGTACGCCGGTGCCGCCACCTGGCCAGGCCGCGTGGTCGCGCCCCAGGCAAAAACGCGTCGCGCCCACCGGTTCGGCCCATTCTGCTCCTCCCTGGCGCTGCGCGAGCACGCCACGCGCCCCTGCCCTGTCCGCTCGCCACCACGACGCGGGCAAGCCGAGCCCCTGTCCGCACATCCTGGCCGTTCCTTCGCAGCTAAGGAGTCCCAGCTCGCCCTTCCCCTGCTCCTCACGCCTATAAAAGGCCAACTCAGCCCTCCTCGTGCTAAAGCCAGAGCCGAGCCCTTCACTGCCCAGAACGGACGCCGCTGCCCACCATGGTTGCCGGTCCTGCCCGAGCTCCGTGGAGCAACCCCATCCACCCTCCCTCGGCTCCAATCGAGCCCCTGAACGGGTATCCCTCATTCCCCTAAACCTCCCCAGCCTGAAAGCCTCCTCCCTACCTCGCCGGAACACCGCCGTCGGCGAGCAGAATCGCCGCTGGCCGCCCTCCTCCGCGGCGAGCTCGCCTCAGGCCTCCTCGACCCCAATCCCGTACACCATAAGGTGCGGCTCGATCTCCTCCGCGTTTTCCCCCACTTGTGTGACAGAACCGCCCAAATTAAACCGGCTTAAGTGCAATAACTATCATTTTAAGCGTTAATCAAGTTATAGAGCACTTAAAACGGTGTAATCCGACAGCCTGTTGGGTTAAGGATCGAAAACACTGGAAGTCTCGCACGAGGACGAGCACATATGATTACAAGCAGACAAAAGTTCTCAAAGTTAATTTACAAGCAGAACTTACAAACAAGTTTATGTAAATTATCAGAGTTCAAAATGCAGCGGAAAATTAAATAGAAGTTTAGTTTAGAAAAACAATGATTACTACGATGACGTGAGGACGTCACATCGAGCCCACCGATGTGAATCCTGGTTAGCTCCAGCCAGCAGTAGTTACTTGAAAATCAGGGTGATAACAAACCCTGAGTATACTAATACTCAGCAAGACTTACCCGACACGGGTATACTTAGCCCACTATCTAGACATGCAAAGCTTTTTGGCTCTGGAGTTGGTTTTGCTGAAAGGCTACTAATACTGGATCCTTACTTTCAATATTTTAGCTCAATTTAAGTTTATCAAGTACCAACTAAATTTGCCTGACATCTAAGCAAGCATGGTTGATCACATTAAACATCTATTTAAACCATTCAAACGTCTTCAACTCATTCTCATTTCATCCTTTACTACGGTGTGACAAAGTGACCAAGGTTCTCTTAACCGAGAGAGACGGCGAATCGATCCGATTTAACCTTGCAAGGTGGACCTAACTCACACAACACATGCAAACCACGCCGGGTCACACGCGTCAACTGTTCCCATCATTACTCCGACGTCTGAATCACGCCTGTCAAAACCCGGGTGAAGGGCCCCTCACAGCGAACTCCCAGAGAACCCGGAGGCGACATACAATCCAACACCCGCCATCATTCCACTCCCAGAGTAGCAGGTCGCGATTCAAAGTATCGTTGCAAATCAGGTAATTAGCTTACCGGTTTCGACTACCTCCTACTTCCGGCATGTGGTTAGTACTGTTCAAACTCGGTCAGCACTGCCAACAACGGTACGGTCCTCAATCGACACAGGCGGAGGTCCACTATCCAAACATTCCATATCCATAATCCAATTCCTCTCCGCCCGGTCTCCATTTTTCTTTCCTCACAGATTCATTCTCAAACCGCTTTTCCATAAGTAACAAAAATCTATAGCTCGCGAGTGACAGCAATCACTCGACTTCTACCGGATCCTAGTTAAGCATGGCAATACTAACGACACATGTATACTAGTATAGACTCATAGGTACCTAGATAGAAACATGCATACTAGGGTTCCATACAACTCCTAGAAACGTAAATGCACAAATAATAAAATAAACATTGAATACTCAAATTAGGGGTTATGCTCTGGGGCTTGCCTGGGATTAACACTGAATTAGTTAGTGTTGGTTAGATGATATTCACTTGGCGGACATTTTCCTTTGGGTAATGCACATTGGGTCCATCCATCCATCTTCTGGGTGCGTCCGCCATTACACCATCTTCTGGCTCGGCTGCTGCTTCGGCTTGCGGAGTCTACACGTATGAAAGGATGCCATGCTAGAGTCAGAACCACAGCAGTGCATGGATGCTCATGATGCAACGCATTTCGATATAAAGCAAATGAAAGAACCGACAGAGCTGACATGCGTCAACTGAGTAACCACTACAAAGAAAGTAACAACTAACGATTTGAGTGCCTAGGTGCGGTTCCGAAGTTCAACTCGTTTTAGCCTGAAGTATTTCCTTCAAAATAACAGCTACTAAACTACTAAACTTGCTTAGGGTAGCATGAATTAAGCCAGAGGCTTGCTTTGCTAAAGTTACACATGCATGAAACAATAATCAAATATAAACAAATATAAACAAAAAGTGCTGCTAGAAGCCAAATAAAAGCAAAGATTTGACTTGCAGATGTGATCTAGCAACAAAAATTTACCAACTCAACATGATATTGATAAAACATGCCATCTAATTTTTCCAACATTTATTGCTGCTAACAAAGCATTTAAACAACCCTAGCAAGGTAAACGAAACATAAATAGATCTACACAAAAGTGCACAACACCAGTACATGAAATTTCTACAGTGGAATACACATGCAAGGAGTAAGCCACTGCGAATTTTTCATAATTTTTAGAGCAACAGAACAAGTGGTACAAATTAAACTATCTTAAACGCAAACTGAATTTTCAACAGGGCAAAAGTGACATTTCACAAGCACAAGTATTTTTCTTCTATAGATCTTGATTTTAGAAGCCTAACAAAATTTATTTTACATTTTTAGGATTTTCCTACGAATTTCTATGCAATTTAGAAACTCCAGCTGAAATAAAGAAATAACAAATGAAAAACATAAAAAGGGGGGAGGCTGACAGCCGGGCCCCACATGGCAGTGGGCACCGGCCCAGCTCCCAGGCGCCTCCCCCCTCCCCTGCTCTGCCCCGCGCGACGGCCGGCGCACGCGGCTGGAGCGGCGGTGTGGCGTCGGCGGCGGCGTTCCGGCCGGCGCGGCGCTGGGCCACGAAGGGGCGGGGCGCGCGGCAGCGGCTGGCGGGGCGCACGCAGGGCGGCCCGCGGCATGCTTGCGGCCATGGCGGCGTGGCCACGGCGGCGCGGCGGCGCTACGGCGGCTGCGGTGAGGCCGGAGCAGGCCGGGGAAGGCGCGCACGGTGAAGAGGAGGAGGCAGTGAACCTCACCGGCGGCGGCGTGGACAGAAAGCGGCAACGGACGGGCGGCGCGACGGCGTTGGGCGGCGGCGGACCGAGGCGAGCGGCAGCGGCTCTGCACGGTGAGGGAAGGGGCCGAGTGAGGAGGGGAATTGAAGGAGGACGACGGGTGGAAGCTTCCTATGCGAGGAATCGAGGCGGCGCTCACCGGAGACGGCGAACCGCGGCGGCGACGGAGCTCGGGTGGCGCGGCCATGGCGGTTTGGAAGCTAGGGTTTGAGGGGGTTCGCAGAGGACAAGGCCGGGCTGGGCTTTAAGGCGAGGAGAGAGCGAGAGGGCGGCACGGCTCGCGAGGATGGCCGGTGCGTGGCGCGAGGTTGGTCAGCGGTGTGGCGACGCGTGCGGCGCGTCGAAGCGTGCGGCGCGTCGAAGCAGAGCAGGGAAGAGGAGAGGAGGAGGCTGCCAGGTGGGCCCGGGCGAGAAAAAAAATAAAGAAATCATGTTTGAATTTCAAAACGGAGATGCTCGCAGGCTCAAAACTTCACCAATTTTTTACCGGTGATAGATAAAATCACCAAGAACACGATGCATCAAGAATCACTCAAAACGCTTTTGTAATTTGGTCGCAACAAAAAGAACAAAGAGACTACTTTTGGAAATTCCTAGAATTTTGTGTCTCAGCTGAAAGGTCAAAAAATTCTGCAAAAATATTTTTAAAACAACATTTGAAATCTAGTATTTGAATAAATTTTTGGTGGCCAAGTTGTGTAGAAAATTTTAAATTTTCTTCACAAACATTCATTCAAACAAGCATCAATTTAAATTTCAAACAAATACTCACATGCATATGATTCTCCACTATATATTGATGATGCTTATGATGATGTTAAACACATGACTAATACTAATTATAGGTAATTAACACCTGGGGTGTTACAACTTGCCCCTTGCTGCCGGCGACGCACATCGCCGGAATCCGGCCAAAACCCGCCGCGCCTGTTCTGTTCTTCGGCCAAGCACCTAAACGTAATAGAAAAACTGGTTTCCAGGGATATGCATGAACTCTGAGAAGTGAACTTGCAAAATCAATAACAATTTGTAAAAAAATTGTAAAAATACAAACTCAACTATTCTGGAATCCTTGCAACAAGCTCTACAACTTTTGTTACACTCACTTGTTCAGTTTCTGCTTCTATTTTAATCTAGAGAAACAATTAGACTAAATGACTCATATTGGTTCTAGGAGTTTCACACATGAACTAAGGATGGTTTTTGGATGGTAGGCTCACATCACTGAGTATAGGCTCATATAAATTTTTCAGAACCAGAAAACGAATGTAACTAGATGAAATCCTAGTCTTTGCTAGATCTAGCATAATGGCTTGCTATTTATTTCTGGATGTTCTGCTATATATATGGGCATGAAACTTTTTATATATTCTTTTAATGCAAGGTAAACACCACTGTCCAAATTTGGTTAATTTTTGATCGGTCTAGCTATATATGTGATTTAATTCTTGTTTAATAGTGCTATTTCATGATAAATATTTATTGTAACTAGAAAAATATGAAAAATTCACAGAATTCTTTACACCATATTACAAATACTCATAAAAAGTTTTAACACCAGAACTTGTATACCTTGTGCTGTATAAATATGTTTTGCTTCTAGCAGTGTCTATTTGTTTTATTTATCATGATTAATCTGCTTCATGAAAATGGCTGAAAATTTTATAGTAATCTTGTAGTTAAGTTTTGTTTCTTGCATAAAAAATTTAACACCAGAAACACTTTCTAGTAATAATATTAAATAGTAAATAGACTAAATTTCTATGTTGAAAATGACAAATGAAAAATATCACAAACTCAACTTGTTGAATGAGTTTAAGTCAAGTTAATTACTACTCTATAAATGATTGCCCAAGAAAATGTAATTAATAAACTTCATAATAAAACTTATGCTACAACTCTATAGTGAAGGAAAGAAATGTAATTTGTTGTCATTTACGTAACATGAACATTTTGCAATCATAAAGATGCGACGACTCTCATCGACAGAACGAACGAGTTGGTGCCGGAGTCCGAGAACGAACTACGTGAAGCTTAAGCTAATCTAACTAAATTGCTGAAGACCCGGATCAATGTTCGGTAGAGCCCAAGGCTAATATTTGCCTAGGAAGGCAAGCCCGGTGCATCTAATTACTATATTTTAAATCTATGCAATCTATGTTGTAATTTATTTATCTGTGCATTTAAATTTTCAGGAGTTGACTGTAACCATAGTTACATGATCCTAGGTACCCATGTTTTGAAGACTAGAGGTTAAGCTCGACTAGATGCCCTGCTAATTAGGACCGGTAAAAATCGAGTGGTTTCCTGCCTCTCGCGAGATTATAGGTTTTGACTGATTTACCACATACTGCAATCATAAGGTTTACGGGCGGGGTCATGGGATGATATTTGTGGTTGAGACCCTATTGGTTTAGTGAAAATGTACTAAGACCGCAGTGTGTGGTAGTGGTTGTTAAGCGTTTGAACGTACTAATCACATGCCGAGAAATATGGTAATCGGTAAGCAGAGTGCCTGATTGGACCCACGAGTGGACTTTACTTTCACCCTCTTTGAATATTGCACATTGTTCTCATGCGGCCAATATGCGGGTGCAGAGTAGTCATACTCTGTAGTTGAGGTGGGTGACCCTGATCCACGGACGGGAAAGATAGAGAAAATGTTGCGTGGATGACTTCGTTCCCCATGCGTGTATGTTAGGTTTGCCTTGCAAGGTTAAAAACTCGATTCGAATCGGCCGCCGCTCATGGTTAATGAGACTGCTTAACACTTCTGCTACATAGAGTAACAAGTAGAAAATGATGGTGATAATATGGATTTACTTTGAATACTTATTTTTCAACATGCTTGATTAGAAATAGATGCTTACTTAGAATGGTTAATTGAACTAGAATTATGAAAGCTAAAATCGGAAATTAAGGACCTACTATTAGTTGCTTTTTCGGCAAAACAAACCCCTCCAGCCAAAAAACTTTGCATGTCAAGTTAAGTGGACTAAGTTATATCCGTTGACGGGTAAATCTTGCTGAGTATTAGTATACTCAGCCTTGCTTGTTGCTTTGTGTCATGGTGTGGCAAACCACAGCCGGGTGGCGGAATGCACCCGCCTAAACCCAGAGGGTGAGTACTCGGGGGTTAGCTAGGATTAGCTCAATCTCAGAGGAAGAACACGAAGAACACAACCAGTTTAGAGTGGTTTGGGCCGCCGGAGCATAATACCTTACGTCCACTGTGTGTTGTATTGCCTGAGTCTGGGTGAGCTTGGAAAGAATTATCTTGGCCTTGGCTTGTGTGTCCGTTTCTAGCGGGCGTGCTCTCCCTTTTATATGTCCAAGGGGAGCACGTACACTGAGCGGGGCCCCGACATGTGGACCCGGTGATGTATTATAAACTACACTTTGGCCTTCAATGCCTCAGATCCGGAGATCTTGTCGTCGGCTTCCGTGCGTAGCTTCTGACCAGGGATGTTCTTGAGTTGTCCTGTCAGAGTAGAGTCTAGCCTCTGCAGCCACGCGTTGAGCTCATAATTAAGCGCCGAACTACTAACTCAGTCCACTGTAGCAGCGTGCACTGTTGCTCCAATTAGTAGCTGGTCATCATGACTCGTCGCCCACACGCGCGGCGCCGAGTCTTTAATGCTTGCCTTGGTAACTGACGAGCCGCCTTGGTAACTGGCGATCCACAGTGTGGACTGACAAAAGCTGCCCCGTGCCCAGAGGCAGCAGAGCCCGCCTCAACCACTCGCACTTAATGCGGGTGGGTGAGGGAGCTTCCAGCAGAAGGCTTGCGCCCGCGCCCGCGTCTATGTGACACATGGCGGCTCCGGACCCCTCCCGTTCAGCTAGCTGAGCCGAGAGCTCACGGGGGTCCGGATAGGCACGTGGAGGTCCCGGACCCATCTGCGGGAGTCCGGATGGCACATGGAGGTCCCGTACCCACCTGCGGGGGTCCGGGTCCGCGGCCACAGGTGCTGAGCATTTCCACCTCTGGGACACGTGGTGACACTGGACCCGTCCCCGAGCGGGAAGCGGGTCCGGGACCGTTGGTTCGGTGAGATGGAGTCGGACCCCAGGGGTCCGGCTGCTCAGCTCCTTAGGGCGTAGTTACGGATAACTATGCGAGTCTTGGCATAGTAGGAGTGGGTACCCCAGTTGCAGGGTACCGACACTTTGTTTCCAGGTGTACACTTGGGGTTTGGATTGATGTCATGTATGCGTTTCATCGTGATGTCATGTTTCGTCAATAGACTGTCGTTTGTTTTTCCGCTGCAATAATGAACTCTGATGATCTCTTTTATGATTCAAAAGCATTTTCTGATTTGAAACTCGGTTTCTAATAAATTTATGATGTACTCTGTGATGTAAGAAATGATGAAATATTGTAATCTCTGGACTCGCCTTCGTGTGAGTTTTGTCTAAGCTTTGGGTTCGATCGAAGCGTACGTGGATTATTCGGGATTTTACCCGACAGCGTTGCTGGATTACTCCATTTGAAGTGCATGTTAACCTGTATTGCCTTTATGGAAAGGGTTAGCGCACTTGAGCCAGATTAATTCGGGTGGTTGTGCCCCATGGGGACTCCAGCAAACTCATAATGGCCGGGGTGAGGCGTATATATAGGCCACCAACTCAAGAGAGCTGTTACTAGCCGTTAGCCAATTTTTTGCATAGGCATCGGAACTTTCGGTGCATAGGGTATCGGTTCTTTCGGTCACTCTGCGCTCTGAAGTAGCCGTTGGCATCTCTGACACTTCTACAGCAGCTTCTGGGACCATCGGTTAAACCGATACTTGGGGCGCCGGTTAAACCGGTGACACTAGATCTTTCTTATAGCCGTTGCACCTGCTGACGTTATTGCACCGACGCATTGCTCCGGCGACCGTCGGTCCTTCCGGTGCTGAAGGCTTGGCTGCTGCACGCTTGACATCGTCTCTGTACAATGGTATGTTGATTGCACCGATGCTTGCCTTGACCCCGTCGGTTCAACCGAAGACCAGGGTATCTTGAATTGATTTCAACTTGCATCTAACAGAGATAGGCCGACAGGAGCATCGGTACTTCCGTTAAGCGTCTGTTGGTACCCTGCAACTGGGGTACCCACTCCTACTGTGCCAAGACTCGCGTAGTTATCCGTAACTACGCCCTAAGGAGCTGAGCAGCCGGACCCCTGGGGTCCGACTCCATCTCACCGGACCAACGGTCCCGGACCCGCTTCCCGCTCGGGGACGGGTCCGGTGTCACCGCGTGCCCCAGAGGTGGAAATGCTCAGCACCTGTGGCCGCGGACCTGACCCCCACAGGTGGGTCCGGGACCTCCACGTGCCATCCGGACTCCCGCAGATGGGTCTGGGACCTCCACGTGCCTATCCGGACCCCCGTGAGCTCTCGGCTCAGCTAGCTGCTCGGGAGGGGTCCGGAGCCGCCACGTGTCACACAGACGCGGGCGCGGGCGCAAGCCTTCCGCTGGAAGCTCCCTCACCCACCCGCATTAAGTGCGAGTGGTTGAGGCGGGCTCTGCTGCCGCTGGGTACGGGGCAGCTTTTGTCAGTCCACACTGTGGATCGCCAGTTACCGAGGCGGCTCGTCAGTTACCAAGGCAAGCATTAAATACTCAGCGCCGCGCGCATGGGCAACAAGTCATGATGACCAACTAATGACTGGAGCAACAGTGCACGCTGCTACAGTGGATTGAGTCAGTAGTGCGGCGCTTCATCATGACCTCGACGCGCGGCTGCAGAGGCTAGACTCTACTCTGACAGGACAGCTCAAGACCATCCCTGGTCAGAAGCTACGCACGGAAGCCGACGACAAGATCTCCGGATCTGAGGCATTGAAGGCCAAAGTGTAGTTTATAATACATCGCCGGGTCCACATGTCGGGGGCTCGCTCAGTGTACGTGCTCCCCTTGGACATATAAAAAGAAGATCATGCCCGCTAGAACACACATACATACAGGCCAAGGCCGAGGCCAGGCAAGCGAGGGGAGACTCACTCAACACTCTCTAAGGCCAGGTAAAGCCAGACACAACACAAGCTCGGATTCACTCCGAACAATATTGTTCGTTCTCAACCTCTTGAGAGCACAAGCAATACAACACACAGTGGACGTAGGGTATTATGCTCCGGCGGCCCGAACCACTCTAAACCTGCTGTGTTCATCGTGTTCTTGCATCTAGATTGGGCTAATCCTAGCTACCCCTGAGTACTCACCCTCTGGGTTTAGGCGGGTGCACTACGCCACTCGGCTGTGGGTTTGCACACCACGACAGCGTCAGATGCACCGATGCTTAGGCATCGGTTAAACCGGTGCTACTGATTTCTGCAGAACTCGTCCAATTCAGTGTTTCTTTGAGTTCTTTCTTCGTGTTTTGCTTTGTGTAGCTTTTTTACTTCATCCTTGGGATCTAGAAATGTTCACTCAACAAAACCATTAGTCTCATTGATTGTGTTGTCATACGATCACCAAAATCACTCGAAATGGCATAAAAGGTGCCATGTTCGTTACAATCTCATACATTTTGGTGATTGATGACAACACAATCAAAGCAAGCATAAATTTGCAAAATTTGACAAAATTAACAACTTACACTTACTTGGATGCTTACCACCATCCAATATCGACTTGGCCTCCCTCTAAAATCATGATTCCCCTTTTTTTCCCTATCTTGCTACTTGACTTGATTCACTTAGCATTTCTCCTTCTTTAGAATATACCTCTCTTCCTTAAAAAAATACCTTGCTTTGATCCACAATTCTAACCCTTTGGAACCAAATCACCTAAAAGGTCTTGCAAAATAATATAGCTCAAGGAAAGATTAGTAGTCTAAGGAGTTAGTTTCATGACTCATGATTCAATTGTATGATATCAATGAATAAACCAATTGAAAATTTACTAAGATGGATTACAAAATCACGAAACTAGTATTACATGAGCTAAGTTTTCCATAACTATGTGCACAAAATGATAATGTGGAAATCAAGTGCACAACTAGATGTTTGAATCAAGAAGACTTAGACCATATCATGCTCGGAGGTATCTCTAAAATAATAAGAAATTGACAATGATACCAATTGAATGAGTTTAGAACCTTGCTTACCTTCGGGGGTAAAGAGTTACCTTGCATATACCAATTTGAAAGTGACTTGTAACAATTGAAGTCTTTAAAAAATGAGCACTTGGTACATCAAGATTAAGCAAATGTATGAGCACATAGCCTATGAACTTAGATATGAGCATTTAAATCCAATAGAGCATGGCTCAATATGCATAAAAGCACAATTATTTGTGAAAGCAAACTCACAATGGCAGGGATGAGGCGTATATATAGGCCACCAACTCAAAAGAGTTGTTACTAGCCGTTAGCCAGCTTTCTGCGTAGGCATCGGAACTTTCGGTGCATAGGGCATCGGTTCTTCCGGTCACTCTGCGCTCTGAAGTAGCCGTTTGCATCTGTGACACTTCTGCAGCAGCTTCTGGGACCATCGGTTAAACCGATGCTTGGGGCGTCAGTTAAACCGGTGACACTGGATCTTCATATAGCCATTGCACCTGCTGATGTTATTGCATCGATGCATTGCTCCGGCGACCGTCGGTCCTTCCGGTGCTGAAGGCTTGGCTGCTGCACGCTTGACATCGTCTTTGGACAATGATATGTTGATTGCACCGATGCTTGCTTTGACCCCGTCGGTTCAACCGGTGACCAGGGTATCTTGACTTGATTTCAACTTGCATCTAATAGAGATAGGCCGACAGAAGCATCGGTCCTTCCATTAAGCGTCAGATGCACCGATGCTTAGGCATCGGTTAAATCGGTGCTACTGGTTTCTGTAGAACTCGTCCAATTCAGCGTTTTTTAAGTTCTTTCTTTGTGTTTTGCTTTGTGTAGCCTTTTTACTTCATCTTTGGAATCTAGAAATATTAACTCAATAAAATCATTAGTCTCATTGATTGCGTTGTCATATGATCACCAAAATCATTCGAAATGATATAAAATATGCCATATTCGTTACACGCATCACGAGGCAGGGGCCAGGATTGGACGCGACCTGCCGACCTGGGCCTGCTGCCCCGCCTCTTCTGGCTGCCCGGCTCGGAACAGCTTTGAAGGAACACCGTACGGCCGGCGGGGGATCGTGTTCGCCGCTTTCCTTGACCATGCGGCGGCCATGCCGAGCAGCAGCTACCAGCCCAGCCGCCGCCGTCATGCGTGTCCTCGTCCCGCTGCCATCGCTGCTGGGCTATGATTTCATTTCCACAGCGATATATTATGTCTGGATGAAATCCAGCCCAGTCCACGAACGGCAAGTGACGCGCAGGCCCGCAGCCCAACAGTCAACACAGGAAATCTCGGCCCGAATTCAACGGAGGTCGTCGGCTCGTCGCCGTCGTTTCGTAGCAAGCATCATCATCACCCTCCATTCTCTTTTGACAGTGGAAGAAGAACAGAGAGGCATGCGCAAGTATATAAAAAAAGCAACTGCTAGCTTACGCGTAGCTCCCTTACTGTTTATACCCCGGTGCCTTACATGCCACACCGTATTACATTACAGGTAAGTACAATTTAGACACACCATCACACGCCTAATCTTACTCTTTGTTGCGCGCACGCGCTGCTACTTTATTTATTCTAGCTTGGTCTCTCACCGAGACCCAGACCGGCACAATCAAACCACATTCATATGATCACTAGTACAACCCAATCGACAGCTAATAATAACACAAGCAAACAGTAGTAGTTGTAACTTGGTAGTAGTCCTGGCTACCCATACTTACGCGCCAGCTGATGTGTGGTGCGTCGTCGTTCCTCCGTCGGATGCTCACTCGGATCGATGCATGCTGCCATGGATGGATGATGGATGCATGCATCACTGGGAGGAGAGGAGCGCGCGGCGGGGCTTGCGCGCCGGGTTGGGGGAGGTCTTGATGGGGAAGGAGGCCTCCATGGCGATGCCGCAGAGCCCGCCGTCGCCGGCGCCGCGCTCCATCCGGATGTACCCGCGCTCGCCCCACCCGGGGCCCCACGAGTTCTTCACCACCCAGTAGGGCGTGCCGTCGTCGTCCACGCCGTACCCGACCGCCGCCACGCCGTGGTCCAGGTCCGTGCCGCACTCGCCCGTGAACACGCCCTCCGAGTAGAACTGGAACGCCTGGCCCCCCGCGTCGATGGCCACGGACACCGGCTGGTGCGCCACCGCCTTGGCCAGCGCCTCCTCGCTCCCCGCAGGCACCATCTGGTGCCCGTCGATCACCACCACCGGCCCCTGCCGCGACCGGTAGCTGTCGCAGGTGCCGTTGAGCGCGCGGTACGGGTACGCGGCCTCGGTGGTGATGCCGCCGTGGGCCTTGATGAACTCGAAGGCGTTCTCCATCAGCCCGCCCTGGCACCCGTTCTCCTCCTTGTCGCAGTCCACCAGCTCCTGCTCCGACAGGGAGACCAGCCTCCCCGTCCGGATCGCGTTGATCCCCTCCACGGCCACCACCGTCGAGAAGGCCCAGCAGCTGCCGCACTTGCGCTGGTTCTTCACGGCGGTCACAGCGCCCGCCTGCCGCCAGTCCACCGACTGCGGCAGGTCGCCCACGTCCTCGTACATGAACCCCGGCACCGCCGGCGCCGCGCGCGCCGCCCGGCGGAGGTCGTTGATGCGCGAGTCGGCGAACGTGGAGCGGAACTCCTCGCGCCCCATGTCGCCGAAGCGGTTCAGGCGGAGGCGGTAGGGGCGGTCGCCGCGCTTGTTGTGCGCGTGGATGAAGTGCACGTTCTCCTTGAAGGTGCCGAAGCGCCGGCCCTTCTCGCCGTGGTGCCGGTGCACGCGGTGGTGCGCCTGCCACCGCTCGTACAGGTCCCACAGCGCCTCGTCCGTCGCCAGGTCCTTCTCGTCGAACTCGATGGCGTGGCACAGCGCCGCAGCCGCCGCCACCACCAGGGCCACAAGGAGAAGCCGCTTAGCGAGCCCCGCCATCGTTCGAGCACCTGCTGCAAGCTACCGCCGAGTTTGTTGATGTAGTGGCAGCTGCGGCAGCGACCGGGGAGCTCGATCGCTCTGCTCGGAGTCGGAGGGTGAGCTGGTGAGTTGGGACGAGGCGGGAGGACCCGCGTATTTATAGCGCGGGGCGGGGGAGGGGAGCCTCGCCTTTGCGGCGGGAACGATTTGAATTGAATTGATGGCGGTAACAGAAAGCGTGGGGGGATGGTGTCAGATTCCGCTCGGGAGTTGGGGTCTATGGCTGCCGCAGCAAAGTTGGCCGCCGCCTCGGCTGGGCTCCTTTGCTGGCTGCCCATTGGGGGCGTCGAAGATTCAGGCCAGATTCATTCTCGCCAACGGAGATCGTTCGCGTCCGTGCCTTCGTGGGGGTGGCAGCCGCCGCTGGCCGGGCCGGCCGTGTTGATCTGTGTGCAGCCAGTTTTAAGGATGCTACTCGGGTAGCCATGGCTGTCGAGGTCTCGAGGAGATGAGAGGCGGTGTTAATGGCGGTCGCGGAGGCCGAGGAGCTGGGAGTACTATGAATCTACGGGAGGAGCAAGTCGGTTGCGATAAGGATTCCGGGGGCTGTTGACGGCGGTGGAGGAGCGAGAGCGCGGAATCGCGTTCCCATGGTCTGTCTACAGATTCTTTCGCGAGTCTTCAAGGGAAAACTGAATAGAAGTTGCGTGTAGAGCGTAGTTTGCTAGCTAGACGCACATCAGCTAGCATGCAGATTTGCTGGAGGAGTCCCAGAAGCCGGAAGTGGAGGCTGCTCCTGCTAATTGTTCAACAAGTTGTTAAGAACTGCTGAATGATGCATAATAACCCCAGTACAGTTCTACCATGGACAGGGGCAACCATTGAGCAGAAACCTTGGAGGTTAGGTTTTTTGGTTGAGCTTGATCAGAATTTAGAAAAAAATACAGAAAAGGGAAACGAACTCGTCAGAAGTTCGTGTGCTCCATCACCGGTCTCGGTACCAGTTCCAGGATTGGTCAGCCGATGATGTTCTCCTGTGGGATCGGCAGCATGACGCTGACGCACCGGGCGGGTCTGATAGCACCAAAACGCATCACCCTCAAGCGGCCAAGCCGGAAGCCAACAGCAGAAACAGATCTACGACATCAAACGAACCCGCGCCATGTTCAAGTGACAATACAGAATCCCAGAATGAGCGTACAATAATTCTGGGAACAAGCAGAGCATCAGCACCAAAGCCCAGGCAGATTAATTGTATGCTTACCATCATTCAGCGCTGCAAGGTCAATCAAGTAATGAACAGCAGCCAGATAGATCGGAATGCTAGTTAGCGAGCAGAGACCACGATAATTTGTTAACGATAACCAAATTCCTGACAAGGGACCACGCCACGCTAATTGTGGGTCCATTAGAATCCCTTTAATTAGCAACTAATTGAACTGTGAGCAGAGAGCACCCTGGGCTCTGGGTGCTAACGGAATGTACAAACTTTCTCCTACTACGACTACACTAAGCTACTGCTGCTTTGCCTCACTTCTTTGTTTTGGCCTTCTTTGCTGCATGGCCAGTCCTGCGCTTGTGGCGGCTGAAATCAGAGACGAACCTGAATGTCTGTTCACACCCTAGCTCGGGGCAAACATAGGGCCTGTCGCCTGTATGCACCCTCATGTGCTCTGTCCTAGCCCATGGCCACTTGAACGTCATGTCACAGCCCTTCCATGAGCACTTCAGCGGACGGTCATCATTGTGAACCTTGCGGTGTTGCAGCAAGTACTTGTGCGAGAAAAACTTCCTGCCACAGCCCTTCACTGGGCAGATGTCACGCTTATGCAGAGACAGCTCCTCTTTTGTGCCGAAACTCATGGAGCAGCCTTCAATGTTGCATGCATACTCTTCTCCTTGCTTCGGAGAACTTGGAGGAGCTCCTTTATTTTCTCTAGTTTTCTTCATTTGCTGCTTTTCTTGTACTTTAGTCTTCTGCTTACGTGAAGATAGCTGCTGTTTTGTAAAAGATAATTCCTTGTCTTCATCCTCCAGAGCAGCGGGGCTTGGAGCCTTTTGCTTTTCTGCTCTAGGTTTCTTCGTTTGTTCTTTCACATCTATGTTAGTCTTCTGCCTTAGCGCTCTAGCTCTTGAGCAGCTAGCAGGATCACTACCATCCTCTTCAACCATTGCCTTTGGACCGTTAGCTGGATCATTATCCTTTTCTTCCATCTTTGAGTTCAGCATGTTTTTCCTATTGGCAATCCTGGAGCTGCTACGGATTACCATCCTAGATGGTGAGGGGTGAGAGGCTTCTGAAGCACCTTTCAATGCCTTTGAATTTTCCTCTTCAGTATGTTTTGGCTTTTTTGTGTTTGCTTTCTCCAAGGGTTCTTTCTTCCGCTTGCTTGTTTCTTCTACAACTGTTGTGCTGTTACTCTTTATTGCGGAGGCTTCTGTAGCACCTTCTAAGGCTTTCGAATTGTCCTCTTCAGAATGCTTTGTCTTATTGGCATTTGCTTTCTCCAATGGTTCTTTCTCCCTCTTGCTTGTTTGTTCTTCAATTGCTCTGCTGTTACTCTTTCTGGTGCAGGTTGCCTCTCTACTTGATTTTTCAACATGTTCCGAATTGGATTTCTGAACAGAAGAACAGATTTCATTTATTTCATCTGGCTCATGACTTTCGATTCTGTGAGCCAAGTATGGATGGACCTGGTTTGACATCCATACTTTCCCGCACCACCTGCCAGCCAAGACTATTTTCTTCGCTCTGCCTTGCCTTCTGGCATAAGTCTTCAGCTTTACTGGCGAGTTATTGGGAGAACTGCAGCCAAATGCTTTATAGATAACTCTATTGTATGGCAATTGCTTGTTGTATAAAGGAGACTTAGCAAGATTAGCACTATAGTAAAGATTAATGCCCAGTTTTACAGCCCAATCACTATTTGTTGGTATTGTTTCCTCATCCTGCACAACTTCCCGCATCTTCTTCCTATCCTCGATGCTTGCCTCTTTGAAACGAATATCCTTCCAACCATACTCAACTTCCACTTCTTCAGCCAGCAATTTGGCTTCTACTTCTATTTTGGGATATTCTGTACAAATGATAAAAACATTATGTCATTTGAGGTTTTGAGAACCTAGGAAGCATTGGTGGATATTTAGTATATCATTAAGATCTGAAAGCAATGGAAGTCTGAACCTACTTATTCTAACTTCACCAAAACTAATGGGAGTAAAATGGCCTTTCAAATAGGAAAGGATGACATTTTAGGACAATATGTTGGATGGCACATGCACTAATGTATTCAAAAGATAATTGCTTGGTCATGATGAACTCATGCAGTCTTGAAGATCATGAAGCCATTGCTAAAAAATGGTAGATAAAAAAGAAGCATTTCTAGTTGCATTCAAAAACAGTAACTACCGAGCAAGCCTAGTGACTGACCTGGACGGCACAAAAGAAAAATATGGGCACCACCAATAGTTTGAAGTTGCTTCTCAACCTCAATAGCATGTTCAAGACAAAATACATGCATTCTTGATGAATCCTTATCGGGTTTCACAATCGATGTAGCTAAGTTGTCCACCATAGTCATAGTGCTTCTGTTACCATCCATGCAGATTGTAGCACTGTTATGGCCAGCTTGACAATCTGTACCACGAAGTTGCTCTGTTGAAGTCTTGTTCGAGCTCAACGGTTCACATTGAACCTTCTTTTGAATTTCTGAATATATATCTTTTGATTGAAACCCCTCAGAAAGCACCATCTTAAGTTGATACTTATTTCTTGTACGAACACCTTTTGGTCCATTGTTAATGTTGCCAATACGCTGTGAACTCTGAGAAGATGTTCCTTGTTGGTGTTCTTTACTACTTGACGACAGGTTTGTCCCATCACAACCACCAATGGTTGAAGTATTATTGGGCTGCGATTGAATCGTGTGACTTATTAATTCACTGGAGACATTAGAGACCTGATTTTTTTTGTTCAAAACATCTTCATCAGAATCTGATGGATCTCCATAAGCAGATGCCAAGAGATCAAGGGCAGAATTCCTGTTGAGGGCTGCAGCACCTGAACTTATTCTATTGCCATCCATTTCAAAACCAGATCCTGCTTGTTGATTAAAATAAATACACACATTAGATGAAAATAAATGGTTTATGCCATGAGCCAAAAGAAGCTAAGATGAAATTGCAATTTGAAAAAAAGGAAATAAACTATAAAGCTCAACCGGCACTACACAAGGAATAATGCACATTCCACATGCTCTAGCATCTCTTGTTGAGTTTGGAATTGCTATGATGGCCAGATGCAAATATTACAGGAGGGAATTAAACATAACGTTTGCATCATAAACTATTCACTTCCATGACAAAAAGAATGCAAGGAAATAACTCAAAATTAAAGCACCAGAGGTTGAACTAAAGGTCATTCAGAATTCACCAATGGAAATAGCACAAATATAACATGTATTCAGTGTACAATAAAGACATATGGCTTACGTAAAATTCCACTATTTGTTGTCGCACTTTGTAATGCATCTATCAGATGACTATCTCCAGAACCAGCAAATTGTTTATTGATCAAACTAGAATCAGCAGACATCAACCATTTTGCTGCACACTCCCTTGGTTTGATGACAGCCACACATGAAAAACTCAAAATCCCACAAGTGACACAGGATAAGAAACCTTGATCTAAAAGGCCAGCAGTACTGTTTATATCCCCCTTATCACTTTCTGCATTGTTTGCATCTGATGAGCCAGACATGTTTACACAGTCATGCATACACGCTGTAGGTGGGAACTTCTCTCCTGAGCAAACTGGCTGTGAAATTTCTTTGGAGGATGGCAATTCTCCATTCTTACCAAGCAACCCATTAACTGGTAAGCATCTTGAGTCTTTTGGAGCTCCTGTGCTATTGCAATGGCAATCCGATATCCTGGATTTAGTTGTTGACTGTGATTTTGAGAGTAAAGTTGATAGTGCAGAACCATCATTGGGACTAGTTGGAAGAATAATGCAAGAAGACCCGTCCCTCAGAAAATGGTTAAGCAGTTTATTGTCTTCAATAACATTTTGCACAAATATCTTTTTGACCAATTGTTCCCCTTCACCTTTCTTCTTCTCCTTCAACCTAGAGCTTCGTGTTTCCACAGCCCCACTGGATGGATCCCTAGAAATTTAGAAGTTAAAACAAAATCAAATAAAAGGTCCAGATACACATGTAATAAGAGACTTCTTGAAGCATAGAAGGACCTAGGAAAACAATGCAGTTCCGACAATTGAAGAATTATGTCGCAACGTCATGGCTATTGTAATACACAAAAGAAGTTTTTGAAAAACAATGCGAAAGCAGAAATATTTTGCAAAATATTGTCCTGTGTTGCAGAAATTGAAATGGAGACATCAAATATAGACAATCCTAAGTTAAGTAAGCAGATGGAAGTTCTTGATCGGACACCTACTACTCTTGTTGATAAAAAATGGGAGTTGAAACCATGAAAAGACAAGTAATACGACCAGATTTGGAAGTGAAACCAGTTTTCTTTCTGAATGGGGTGCAGTAGGTATCTCATAAGAAAATCTGCATCATGAAGCATGCTACATGTTTGAGAAAAAAAGGTATTAAATGAAGCACACAACATATGATGAATACCTCAAGCACATCGATAGTGCAAGTTCATAGAGCAATTGATAGTGCGAAACCATGGGAGGACGATTGATTGAAGCTCTTCGGACTGCTGCCTCTTTTGCAACTCTCAACCATGCAGGAGTAGCTGTATTTGATGCTTCCGCATAGTTAAATCCTGCCACATACAAAACTTCCTCACAAGCTGATTGGAAGGATCGCCCACGAAAGGCAGCAAAGCAACAACCAAGTAGCAGCAAGTTTAACTTTCCTAGCACGTGATAGAAAGAAAATCCTAATGTGGTCATATGCACATGCACTGTAGTACTCACAGCAACCATGTACCTTGCATTTTGTATACTATAAACACCAGTGTAGATATGGATTTATGAAGACTCTATGCTGAGGCACGCAATCAAATTTACTAGGTAAAGGGCAAAACACGAAACTGAAGAGCTTTACCAGAAAGGTAATAGTTCATTTTCTGAAGAATAGATAATTTCCTTTTATTGGAAAATGTTAATCCCGACCTTAAATGCACTACAGTTGTCCGGTCTAAAACTCAAACAATCAAGAGATACCACCATTTTCTTTTGTCCGTTACATCTTGTATCCGTTACTCCACATATCCACTAACTTTTAATGTTGAAGCCAGAAAAGGACTTTTCTTTCCCGCCATGCCATTCCTAATAAAACAGTCTGCATCACAGAGACACGACATTTGCAAAAATTGCTAAGCTGCCTTACTGTTCAAGGTATGTCTAGTTCCACAAATCTAGTGACAAAAAGGGTTGGCATTAAGACATTATTCGGACAGGCATAATTGAATAAGCAAACAAATATAGCATAGATAAAAGGCAGGAATTTTCGGTGAGTCCAAGTCCTAAGACTGCTCACCGTGACTGAAACCGCTGTGATATGATCCGGGAAAAGTGACCACGAACTCCCCTGCATTCTGCACTAATCTGTTTCGATGCACAGAACCAACCAACCGTTCATCAACCACCAAAGCTATCAAAGGAAGTGATTCAGTAACGGAAGTACGGAAGGAAGCGGTAGCAACACCTGCAGCAGGGAATCCCAGAGCGCACGAGCACTTCAGGGGACATCACCGTAGTCTTATCACCCAGCATTGCAAACGTTTCTGCACCCAAGATCACAACATTTCGGAATACACATATCACGTAACAGTTCCAACAGCACGGAACAGGGGTTCTATGGAAAACGATAAAATGCTGCCGCCTCACCTAAGGGGTTAACCTCGCCGCCATACCCATGGACGCGCACCGCGTCCTCGAACGCGAGTGCAGCGTCGCGCGGCACCCCGTACCATGTCTTGGGAGCCCCGGAGTGCAGGTAGTTGAGGCTGTGCAGGTCGTGATCCTCTACGTGCCAGGCGAACCAACTGAACATCATGGCGACGTAGAGCATCGGCGACGTGACCCCGGGCACCTCCTCCCGCAGGAATCGCAGCAGCGACGCGGGGCTCCTGGCGACGCCGCGCATGTTCCAGGCCGTCTCGCCGACGTGGGCCGCGGGCAGCTGCGTCGGGCGCGCGTCGCAGGGGGCGAAGCCCGAGCCGGGCATGTCGCTGGCGTACTGGACGGTGACGGGGCGGTCGGCGGTGGATCGCCAGAAGAGGGCCTCGACGTCGAGCGGCGAGAGCTGCCTGGAGGCGGGGACGCCAAGGCGCGCGAGGAGCGCCTTCCGGGAGGCCCCTGCCTCGGCCTCGAACTGCGGGAGCGTGTAGCGGCGGGAGGAGTGCCAGACGGGCTTGAGCGCGGGGCGCGGGCGGCGCGGGCAGAGACCGAGCTGCTGGTGGCGGGTGGGGAAGGTGGGCGAGGGGTCGCCCGGGTGGAGCGCGGCGAAGGAGCGGGAGAGGTTGCCGAGCGTGGTCCGCTTGGGCGGCGGCGGGAGCGGCGGCACGACCTTGCAGATGCCGAAGGGCGCGGCGGCGGGCTCGATCTTGAGGAGGTAGGCGACGGGGTCGGCGAACTCGGCGGCGGTGGGGCGGAACTCGGGCGCCAGCGGGAGGGACCTGAGCCACGGGGGCACCAGCTCCCCCTGCGCCGACGGCATGGCCGCCGCCCCCTCCGTCGCGAGGCGGTGGGTCAGTCGATCCTCTCTCGCGGCCGGGCGGCGGCGCTAATCGCGCATTTGGTGGGAGCAGAGGAGGAGGAGGTTTGGGGGGCGGGCTTTGGTTTGGGAAGGGGAACGGGGAGGGGGGAGAGTGGAGTGGAGTGGAGGCCTGCGAGGGGAGCGTGCCTGCTTTGCTGCAACCGCTGCTGCAGTTGGGGTGGCGCTCGTGGAAGTCGCGGGCGCGGCGCAGGCAGGCCTGCACGGGCGCGGCAAGGGGGTGCGGTTGCTTCGCTTGCGGTTTGCACACAGCGTTTTTTTTTTGGCCCCCTCGTTTTCTCCTGGGGTGGTTTTGCTTGCGGCTTGCGAGCGTGACAGCCTAGACAGGGCGGCGGGTTGCGTGGTGTGCGCTTGTCCGTGTCCACGATGGTAGCTTGTGATTATTGATTGTGATCTCTGGCGCTGCGATGGAGGGTGTAAAAGCGCGCTTTGCTGGGCAAGTTCCTGTGAGCCGAATTTGGAATTCGTCATTGTTGTTTGCTGGAGTTGGTTTGAGAAAGGGTAGAATTAATAATTCTTATACTGAAAAAGGACCCTAACGAGCCTGATACGCGGCTGATTTGGTGTATGTATGTACTGTTAATTTAGAATTTTCCAGTCCCGTAACTTCATGTCCAACTTGCTAGCTCTTGACAAATCACTACCGGATTTCGGGGCTTCACCGTGTGCCCAAAGCACACGGCGAAGCCTACTAGGCATACAGCGACGGGTTCGCCAGACGGCGAACTCCTGACGGCAATACTTGGCACGGCAAAGACGTAGTTTGTCGTGTGCCATCCATCGGGCACACAGCACACATGTTCGCCGGTAGTGAATGTATACCTGCAATGCAAACTCTATAGTGGTAGACTTGTGATTATATAGAGTACAATGCTTATAGTTTTATTCTGATCACGATCCATGTGAGACAACAAGAGGAAAAAAACACAATCCATACAAAAGGGGTAGGTACATGCACCATTTTTATTTCCATAGCAGTCACAGATTCTGAAACAGTAGGCGACTCGACCAAGTTCCCCGTTTGCAGGCCAGGTAGGCCTTGGCATCCTACTGTCAGGACTCAGGAGCGATTAGTAGGTCCACAAAACTGGTTGAATAGATCGGCATTCTCTGCCGTAGGCTGTGTCGTCGTCCTCGATCGGATCCAATGGGAGGAAGTCCTCTACTTCTGACGCGAACTGCCCGTCATGCAGCGTCACCTCATTCAGAATCACGCCGCGGCATTGGCCGCTCTCCTCCTCACCCGGCACCGCCTCAGCGTCCTCGACTGGATCCAGGGCGATGAAGTCCTCTCCCGTCTCCGGCGCAAATCGCTCCGCTTTCTCACCCAGGGCCACCTCGCCCGGCGTCGCGTCACCGCACCGGCCGTCGTCGTCCTCGGCCGGATCCACAGGAGACAAGTCTTTCTGGCCCTTCGCCATCGTCGTCACCCCCACCAAGGGAACGAAGTCTTCTAGCTCCGACGCAGCCTGCCCGTCGCCGTCCTTGCCATCCAGATCCGGCGTCACGCTCCAGCGCCGGCCGTAGATCGTGTAGTCGTCGTGCTCGTCTGGGTCCACGGGAAGGCACGCAAACCACTCATCAAGCTCACCCCCCTCGTCTGGCATCACGCCGCGCTGCCCGTACACAGTGCCGTCCTCCTCCTCGTCGGCCGGTCCCACGGGAAGGAACTCGTCCGTGTCGCCGTACGCGAACTGCCGCCGGTAGCCCTCATCCAGGGCCGTCAGGTGCTCGGGCCGTGAGGCGTGGACGTCCAGTAGCGCCGCTGCCGCCTCGAGCTCCTGACGACGAGCGATGATGCCCGTGGCGACGCGCCGGCGCCGGGGCGCGCCGTGGGCCGTGCCGTCCTCGTCGCCGTCCGACGTAGCGGCACCCCGGGCACGCTTGTGGCCGCGTGGCGTCGTCGTCTCTGGCATTTTGCGGGCGGCGAGGGCGACCTCGAAGCGGCGCTCGGCCTCGGCGACGGCGCGGCGAAAGAGGCGCCCGGCCTCGGCGCCGTCCCCTCGGGCGAAGATGAGTTTCACGTCGCCGGGATCGAGGAATTCACCTCGGATGACGTAGCCGATAACGGTGTCTCCGTGGTCGTGGTGGCCAAGAGGGCGGCGCGCTGCGTCTCTGTCGTCGTCGTTGCCGGCGGCGTCCATGATCGTCGGGGGGTTGATCGCGAGGTATGCCAAGGACGCAAAGCGATCGGGGATTCGGGATGTTGTGTGGAGCCCATATTTATAGACGGGTTGAACGCCGGACGCACGCTTCGTTCACGAGCCCGACTCGGACTCGAGTGGAAACTGGCAACGCTTCATGTCGAGTTCCGTGTATGGTAGGAGAAAGTAGATAAAATTAACAAAAAAAGAAAAGAGAGCGTCGATCGGAGAGGTTCTGCATGGGGCGGGTGGAGAAATTTCCTCAACAAAAGATGATCTCTGAAGAGGGCGCTGCCGGAAGCTTCAGGAGTTCTGCTGCCGCGTCGTTGTGTACTTGTGTACGAGGGATGGCTACATGATGCCATCAAATTGGAGAAACAAATCATCAGACTCGACCACTGCCGTGTGGCCCCGGTGATCACCTGGCCCGCGTGACAACAGCTCAGTCCTTCTGCAGTTACTGCTCCTCGAGGCAATGGGAACCCCGGGCACTCTTGTCTGAAATCGATTGAGCTTTGAAGAGGGCAAGAAATGCTGGCCAGAATGAACCCAGGACTTAGAGCCCCCTATTAGCCCATTCTTTGTACAATGGTAGGAGGTATGGGACCAACTAGGAGCTAATTAAATATGACATCTGTTCTGTGTTCCTTCAAAGCTCGCAAAAAAGAAAGGTAAGATCGGGTGCTTTTAACTCTTGAAAGCTGTCCTTTTTTGTCCTGAATTGGGCTTTATGTTTGTCTGATCTGATACTTTCAGTCCAAGTGTAAAAAAGAGGGGTAAAAATCTGAATGTGAACGGTACTGCGTTGCACAGAAGGAAAAAAAAAAAAGAAATTTTCGCTAGCCAAAGCTGTCAGGCAAAAACTCAATTTTATCTTCAGTACGACATAGTCGCAGGTGTTTGATACTTTCTTGTGTTTGAGACATATTAAATTTTATTGAGCAAGATATTCCTCGATGTGAAATGACAGTTCCTGTCTCATGATCCAGAAATTTATCATCTTGTATTAACTGTTAATAACAAGCCTTACAGTAGTCACACATACATGGATCTCTAACCATCACATTGTCAAACATGATTGGCACACAAGAAATTCAGACACTGGAGGATCAAATTGCTCATACAGAGAGCTCTAGGCATGGCCTGCACGAGGAGAAGAGCTGCCTTTGCGACATAGTGGCACACTCGAGTCAGGGATCAGTACAGTAGCTCATAGAAATCGTAGAGGAAGTCGGTGAAATCCTCGTCCGTTGGCGCTGCTGCGTAAGCTTGGGACTGGAAGGGAAAAGTTGCATCTCCGGTGAAGTAAGCGGCACAATCGGACGACAGCAGCTGCAGCACATCTTCAGAAACGCCGCCAGCCCGATCGTCGGGAAGCAGTTCCAGCCATTCGCCACCCAGCGCCGTCACCTCCGAGGATGGAGAGGAGTAGCCCAACGGCGTCGCGAGGATAGTTTCTTCTTGGTGGCTCGGTTCCTCATCTTCAGAAACTTGTGCCGACGCGTCCCGCATCACGGTGTCAAATGCTTGCAGGAGCTGGGCTTCAGAAACTTGGGTCGCCGCATCCCGCTTCACACCGCAAGAGACCAGCGAAGTGGCTGCTGCCGCAACGGGTTCGCGATCCGCCGGAGCGTGCTCTTCTCGCCGTGAGCCGTCGTCCCTCGGTGCCGGCTCGAGCTGCTCCGCCGGGCGCGCGCCCTCGGCGGTGACGGTGGCGCGCCGGGGCGCGCCGCGAGCCACGCCCGCGTCCAGTCCATCGTCTGCGGTGTCGCGGCGGCGCTTCTGGTGGCCCGGTGACGATCGCATCTTCACCGCCGCGTTGACCGCGACGAGCTGGCGCTGGGACTCGGCTTCTGGAAGGCGCTCGGCCTGCTGAGCTTCGATGTGGTCGTTCGTGTCGCAGAGATCGACGCTCCCTTGGACGGCGTTGGCAGCGACGGTGTCGCGCTTCTGGTAGAGTAGCATCGGCAGATCAAACGTGCTGCCGCCGGCGACGGCGGGATCGAAGTGGAGCTCAGACTTGCCGAAGTCGGGATCTAGGGCGTCGCCGGGATAGTTGACCTGTTGGACGGTGAAGCCGACGACGGTGCTGTCGTAGTCGAAGTGGTCGAGGAGGAAGTCGGCGCATGGAGCTTCAACGGCGGCGAGGATGTCGTCCATGCCGTAAAGATGGACGGAGACCACCACGTCGTGATCGATGTGGCGCTCAGACATGTCGAAGTCGAGATCGAGGAGAGGGATCCCGCCCGCCTCTGGGTCGCCGATGGCTGGGATGACGTCGATGTCGAAGGGATCGAGGTCGGTGTGTAGCCACCGACGGCGGGGAGGATGTCACAGTGGCCGAGAGAGGTAGGGCACGCTCGGGTGGCCGGGATTTCGATTGCTAGGGATTCCTACAGATATGGGTTGCCGGGATTTCGATTGCTAGGGATTCCTACAGATATGGGTTGCCGGGATTTCGATTGCTAGGGATTCCTACAGATATGGCTTTAGTGTTTATTAGGCTAGGGAACTATATATACAGGAGAGTATATCATTAGCAGTACGAGCGAGTCCGACTCGAACTCGAACGCGTCTGTTTGTGGCGGTGCCGGCTTCAGCCTGGAAATAATAATAAAATCGTTCGATCACACTCTACATATTTATTCTCTCGTCCACAAAAGAATGCAAAATCGACCTGAGTATATTAATAGTTTTTATGTCTCAGTTTTATATCTAGGAGCAAAATAACATGTATTGATACTCTCTCTAACCATTGGTAGTCTTTTCTGAAACTGCATTTTTAGACCTTGGAAGCAAGGACGGTCCTTGCTTTTTTTCATCTGGATCGATAGAATTTAAACCTATAGAGTCGATGGTGTAGAATTTTCTCTTTCTTTACCGATTGTTGTAGTGATTTATATGTCAATTTTATATATCTATAGGTTAACTTAGAGTATGTTATTCCGAATTGGTTTTCTATTAATTGCATTTGCTATGAGCTCTGTATTATTTAACTATTTGGTTTGCTATTGTTTTTCTTTATTAGTAGTAGCTGGCATATTTTTTTAAAAAAAAATAATGTGAATTTTTAGACCCTATCGACGCCCAACATAACTTCCGAGGCTTCCGGTAGGGTGCTCTAGATATCATTTTTCTTGAGGAAATTCCTCCATCCGCGTCCGCCCCAAGCAGAAGCTCTCCGATCGAGGAACTCCGACATGACGCGTTGCCAGTTTCCACTCGATTCCGAGTCGGGGTCGTGGAACGAAGCGTGTGTCCTGCGTTCAACTCGTCTATAAATATGGGCCTGCCCTCCCCTGCCTGCAGCAGTAGTCCACCACATCATCCCGAATCCCCCGACTGCTTTGCGTCCCTGGCGATCCATCCCACACGATAATGGACACCGCCGACAACGACGACGACAGAGCCGCCGTGCGCCGCCCTGCTGGTCACCACGACGACCACGAGGACATCGTTATCGGCTACGTCATCCGAGGTGAATTCCTCGATCCCGGCGACGTGAAACCTATCTTCGCCCGAGGGGGCGGCGCAGAGGCCGAGCACCTCTTTCGTCACGCCGTCACCGAGGCCGAGCGCCGCTTCGAGCTCGCCCTCGCCGCCTGCAATAAGCCGGAGACGACGCCACGCGGCCACAAGCGTGCCCGGGGTGCTACTACTCCGGACGACGACGGCGACGGCACGGCCCGCGGCGCGCCCCGGCGCGCCACCGTCACCGCCGAGGGCGCGCGCCCGGCGGAGCAGCTCGAGCCGGCACCGAGGGACGACGGCTCACGGCGAGAAGAACACGCTCCGGCGGATCGCGAACCCATTGCAGCAGCAGCCACTTCGCTGGTCTCTTGTGGTGTGAAGCGGGATGCGGCGACCCAAGTTTCTGAAGCCCAGCTCCTGCAAGCATTTGACACCGTGATGCGGGACGCGTCGACACAAGTTTCTGAAGATGAGGAACCGAGCCACCAAGAAGAACCTATGCTTGCGAAGCCGTTTGGCTACTCCTCTCCAGCCTCGGAGGTGACGGCGCTGGGTGGCGAATGGCTGGAACTGCTTCCCGACGACCGGGCTGGCGGCGTTTCTGAAGATGTGCTGCAGCTGCTGTCGTCCGATTGTTCCGCCTACTTCACCGGAGATGCAACTATTCCCTTCCCGTCCCAAGCTTATGCAGCGCCAACGGACGAGGATTTCCCCGACTTCCTCTACGATTTCTATGAGCTATTGTATTGATCCCTGGATTTCTCCCCTGATGTCACTTGTGCCACTATGACGCAAAGGCAGCTCTGCTCCTTGGAACAGGCCATGACTGAGCTCTATGTATGAGCAATTTGATCCTCCAATGTCTGAATTTCTTGTGTGCCAATCACGTACTCATCTTTACGGACTGGTTCCTTTCTTTCCTCTTCTTGTCTGACAGTACGATTTCTTGTTTGACTTGCCGGCACCGGTTTCCCTGCATGTGCTGCTGGCGGCAATCAAAGAGCTAAAACTTTACGAGCGAACAAAATATTCAGCATTTCTTGCTTCCCAGGCAACATCCTTCTGATCTGGTGGTGATTGGCGTGTTTGTGTATATTGTTGGCGACCTGACTTCTTGTCATGCTCACGAAAATGGCTGGAATGCCTAGCTGATCTTAGGCAGAGAGCTAGACATGTAGTGATGTACTTGTAAAGTTAGCTGCATAGTCAATTGTTCTAGTCCGATTGAAATGCCCTTGCAACCCAGATTCTGTTCTTGGATGCCTCATGCCTAGAATGAACGCACATTAAGGTTCCACATCGAGATGTAATGGTCAAAGCAACTGGTGCGGCTAGCGTCGATGGATAATCTGATTGTTTGGCAACCAAATTATATGTTTCTAAAGTTGAAAAGTAATTACATAACAGTTTGATGTAACATGTTTTCGGTATGTTTTAGATACAAGACCTTTTCTTTATTTCCTGCAGAAAGGATACAAAGATTTTGAATGATCATGACCAGACTGAAGGAATTTGGATTTTGCAAAATTATTTGTCGGTACCCTCTAGCAGGGATATCCACTCCTACTGCAACAAGGCAGGACTCGCGTAGTCATACGTAACTACGTCATAAGGACGGAGCAGCCGGGCCCGACGAGTCAGGCTCTTACCTCACCGGGCCAACGGCCCCGGACCCGCTCCCCACTCTGGGACGGGTCCAGTGATGCCACGTGTCCCTGAGGAGGGAAAGCTCCGAGCCAACAGCCGAGGGCTCGGACCCCCCATAGGGGTCCGGGACTTCCCCGCGTCCGTCCGGACCTCCCACGCGCGTAGATCCAACATACCGCTGGGGCGGGGTCCGGGGGCGCCACGTGTCCCATAGGCGCAGGCGCGAGTCTTCCGCTGGAAGACTCGCCCACCCACCGCATTCAATGCGGGTGGTTGAGGCGTGCTCTGCCGTCGCGGCACGCGGGGCAGCTTTTGTCAGGCCTCACTGTAGACCGCATATTATCGAGGTACACTGTGCAGCCGCATGCGCCGCATCCGCGCAGAGCCTGTCTGCCGCATTAAATGGATACGACGGCACGGTACCTTTTCATCATACCGCCTAAGCCGCAAGCTACACGGCCCATTCAGCTACGCTGCAGGCAACGCCGCAAGCTACACCCTAGCGCCGTTTCGACAAGACAGGGCATGGTTATGCTGGACGGAAGATTCCCACGGGCAGAGCAAGGAAATCCAGAAATGAGATCTCCGTCGCCTGCAATGCCATAATGTCTGTACAGTATATCATTTTATACTACATCGTTGGGCCCACCTGTCGAGGACCCAACGGCCATATACGCGCCTCCCTTGAGATATAAAAAGGAGGCGCTCGCTGCACACTGGGGACTCTTTAGACTCAGTTACAGACACGCCAAGACTCTCACAACACAAGCTCGGTTTTCACTCCGAGCAACCCGGCTCTCAACCTCTTGAGAGCGCAAGCAATACAACACACAATGGACGTAGGGTATTACGCTCCGGCGGCCCGAACCACTCTAAGACTGATGTGTTCATCGTATTCTTCCACCGAGATTGGGCTAATCCTAGCTAACCCCCCGAGTACTCACCCTCTGGGCTTAGGCGGGTGCTTTACGCCACCCGGCTGTGGATTTGCACACCACGACATTATTCATCTTATTTGTAGATGCACTGAACCTATTACAGATGGCACCAACCTTCGAACCGTGTTGAGTTTTGACACAGCCTACAAGTTTGTGAAAGACTAAAAGACCAATCAAATGGAATCCCCCGAGCAAGATGAACAGCATCACAAAAATTGCCTTAGCGTGGGGTAAATTACAGAAATGATAGCGTTAGAAAACCACAACACATGAGGTCGCACAAAATCCCAGCCAACAGCATCTCTTCGAATAATCAACACAAGATATGCCCTCTCCAAGAATTTGCAGAATATAAAAGGGTTAATTGGATAAGTGACATTTCAATTGTCACGCTTCGAGATACACCATTACTATCGCGATATTCCGAAGCATACCATTATAATTTCATAGGTGCTCAAGATATGCCATTACCGTTCCACGTATTTATAGAAATTGCTTAACCAAATTACCTTTGTCTTCTTCCTCCCTCCCCTCCCTCCGATATCACTACCCAAATCAGAATTGATCAGGAATTTAAGATCAGTGGTAAGGTTATGCTTTTAAGAGCAAAACTGCTACACTGTTTTACAACCAAGCAGAACTGTTTCGTCCAAGAAAATTTCACAACCAAGCAAAACTGATATGCTGTTCCAAGGAAAGTTGGCTTGATTCAAGAAAGTGAACATCTAACTAGATAGTAGCAGATAAAATGGAGATTTATTTACATTTACTTTCTGAACAGATTAACTGAATTAACCAAACAGGAATTTTAAGACAGCACGGGGCACGAACTTTGGCCAGTGAAGGTTACAGGTAATTTGCAACACATTACTGCCTCATATTCAGATTTCACACTATATCCATTGGTCAGACCTTCAAGACTGATACTCCCTCCGTCCAAAAAAACAAGTCACTCTAGGATTCAAAATTTGTCCCAAAAAACAAGTTATCTTATCCTATTTAGAAAGTGCATGCGCATGGAAGAACCAATTAGTGCTAAATATGGATAATAAATAGGAGCAAACATGTTCATTTTACCTTCTTATTAATTGTTGTATAATTCCTAGAATGATTTGTTTTTTTTGGGACGGAGGGAGTACGTGCCAAACAACAGGAGTCTAACTCTAATATATGGTTTTGGTATTCCATCATAATAGTAGAAACAAGGCACTTCTTCCCGGTAAATTGCATAGGCATTGCTACCACAGAAAATCTGCAGATACCACTACTGAACATTTAGGGACAGTGCAACTATCCTGCTACTAATTAAGCGAAGGATCATTAACCAACAAGTACAAAAAAAGAGATAGCAAGCACATAACAGAAACTAACAGTTGTCCCAACACAGGGCCTGATCCGGATAAATTGCATAGACATCAGTACCAGTGTACCACAGATAATTCGTGCATATCACTAGTGAACATTTAGGGACAGTGCAATTATCCAACTACCAATTAAGCGAATGATCATTACCAACTAGTACACAGTAGTGACAGAAAAGCAAGGATTTCAACATCCTATGCACCTGCATTAGGAACTGGTCCTCTGGGTTTCTTAAGTGCTCGGCTTGCTTCCAATAGTAATGCATCTTTGGCGACCGTCGGGTAATTGCTGCTTGGCATGAGATGCCCAAACCACCCATCAGACTGAATAACTTCTTGCAACCACCCTTTTGATACCACCATTCGGCAGCAAGTCTCTTGCAGTTGTTGGCGACCATGCTGTTCTGCAAATGACAAAGTCCGTGCAGCTGTAGATGCATCTAGTTTTGCAAGCATCTGCTCCTCCAGAATCCCCTTCATTTCCTCATGGTTAAACCTCTCAGCCACATGAAACAGTGATTCTCTCATTTGGCAGCCACTTTCCTTGCTGTACTCTTCTCCCAGTATCTCCTCTGCCCCCGGCAGGTCCTCGGTGTACAAGAACTTGAGGAAGGCACCAAAGGCCTTTGGATCAATATCTCCTCCGATTGCGATGGATGCCCCTGGAGCAGCAGGGATCTCCGCTGCCAATGCTGGCGAGCGAGCTTGGATGACGAGTCTGTGTGCGGGGAAATCTTCATCTCCAACACGGAAGCTCACGTCGCTTCCATCTCCGCTCTCCAGGATATGGCCGAAATCTTTACTGAGAAGTGACTGCTTCTTGGGAGGGGAGGGGAGGGCATAAGCGCTGAGTGTGATTGCTAGGGAGCCATTGATAATGGAACCGTTCTCCACCATTTCCGCAACCGTAGGCAGCTGCAAAAGGGAAGCCTGCCCATGATGAACAATGCAGCGCATGGGGCTGTGTGCCACAGGCGGGCTCTTGCGGCGATCGACGAGCCTGACGTGCATGACGCCAAATTCGTGGGGGGCAAGGCCCAAACCCCTCAGCGCCAGGATCATGGCGCCGCCGCGAGAGGTGACCCCAAAGGCCCACCGGCGGCCATCTATGGTGCACTCGGTTCCTGTCGGTGTCAATCTTTCGGACACACCAGGGCAGATGCCCATCGACTCCTCGCTCTGGAGATATCGACGCAAAACTTGAGCTTGAACATGCGGAAGGGCCATCCGCGCAGTCGCCGAAGGGGAAAGTTGAGACGGAGAGTTGGGGAAGGTGGAAGGGGAAGTTAGGATTTCGGCGGGGCGGAGGCGGGGGAGCTCATCCAAAAGGGAGGGGGAAGAGGAAGGGGAGAGGGAGGGGGATGGTGGGGGGGGGGGGGGGGGGGAGGGCGGTCCTCGCCGGCGTCGGAGGCGACGCCAGCGAGGAGGAGGTTGGCGGCGGAGCGAGGCGCAGGCGGAGGAATACGAAAGAAGGGCTCTG
This sequence comes from Panicum virgatum, assembly GCF_016808335.1. Lineage (NCBI taxonomy): Eukaryota > Viridiplantae > Streptophyta > Magnoliopsida > Poales > Poaceae > Panicum > Panicum virgatum. The sequence goes on along the minus strand of NC_053140.1, from coordinate 58,445,436 downwards.
GGTTTGTTTTCAGATGGGGGAGGGATATGCTCAGGCAGGTTAACCCCGGGTTCCGTGTTCGAGACGCGAGAGCTTCTCCAACAGATACCCTAGAATGAGCCAGATCTGGGTACGTTTGGTGAGACTCTATAGCAAATGTAGTCTGGCTAATCCCTCTGGGCTGCGGGCCCTTCCTGGTTCCTGTGTTTCCCCGCTGATGCATTTTGTGTTAATGAAAAAGTTCAATTTACTTTCTTCAAGTTAATAACCTATAAACTATAATTTAGTTCAATTTACCTTCTAATCTATATCATTTAGTTCATGTTACCTATAATATAAATTTTTTCTCCATACATAAGTTGAATTTTAATTTCAAATTTTACATATTAAAAAATTGCTATAATTTTTCATCATTATTTTCCACATAATTTTGAACTCCTATGATTAGTACTATTAAAATATTCTAACCAAAC